>NC_136594.1:302500-537500 GCF_910589615.1 Taurulus bubalis | reverse complement strand
TGGGAAAGCTGCAGCGACCGGTGGAGACTGGAACACAACGCTCGCCTGCTTCGTCGCTATTCTTATCGTAAGTTCTCAAACGTCCTCCATGTTGCCACTAAGGAAATCTGACGCCTACCTGTGATTCTTCTTCTGTGGTCTGAACAACGGCGTCCTTTGGTCTTCTGTGTGATGACTTTGCATTATTTCCTTCAAACAGTTTTAAGCTTTATTGAGAGGAATAAAAGTGTTATGAAAACATACTCGACCTGTAACACACCTGTGGTAACATACCTGTAACAACACACCTGTAATGGTAACACACCTGTGATGGTAACACACTTGTGATGGTAACACACCTGTGGTAACATACCTGTAACAACACACCTGTAATGGTAGCACACCTGTGATGGTAACACACCTGTCCTCTCAGGGTCTGTGGGAACACACCTGTTGTAACACACCTGTAATGGTAACACACCTGTAACAACACACCTGTCCTCCCAGGGTATGTGGTAACACACCTGTAATGGTAACATACCTGTAACAACACACCTGTCCTCTCAGGGTCTGTGGTAACACACCTGTAATGGTAACACACCTGTAACAACACACCTGTCCTCTCAGGGTCTGTGGTAACACACCTGTTGTAACACACCTGTAATGGTAACACACCTGTCCTCCCAGGGTCTTTGGTAACACACCTGTAATGGTAACACACCTGTAACAACACACCTGTCCTCTCAGGGTCTGTGGTAACACACCTGTAACAACACACATGTCCTCTCAGGGTCTGTGGTAACACACCTGTAACAACACTTGTGTCCTCTCAGGGTCTGTGGTAACACACCTGTTGTAACACACCTGTAATGGTAATACACCTGTAACAACACACCTGTCCTCTCAGGGGCTGTGGTAACAGACCTGTAACAACACACATGTCCTCTCAGGGTATGTGGTAACACACCTGTTGTAACACACCTGTAATGGTAACACACCCGTAACAACACACCTGTCCTCTCAGGGTCTGTGGTAACAGACCTGTTGTAACACACCTGTAATGGTAACACACCTGTAACAACACACCTTCCTCTCAGGGTCTGTGGTAACACACCTGTTGTAACACACATGTAATGGTAACACACCTGTAACAACACACCTGTCCTCTCAGGGTCTGTGCCAACACACCTGTTGTAACACACCTGTCCTCTCAGGGTCTGTGGTAACACACCTGTAACAACACACCTGTCCTCTCAGGGTATGTGGTAACACACCTGTTGTAACACACCTGTAATGGTAACACACCTGTAACAACACACCTGTCCTCTCAGGGTCTGTGGTAACACACCTGTTGTAACACACCTGTAATGGTAACACACCTGTAACAACACACCTTCCTCTCAGGGTCTGTGGTAACACACCTGTAATGGTAGCACACCTGTAACAACACAGCTGTCCTCTCAGGGTCTGTGGCAACACACCTGTTGTAACACACCTGTCCTCTCAGGGTCTGTGGTAACACACCTGTTGTAATACACCTGTAATGGTAGCGCACCTGTAACAACACACCTGTCCTCTCAGGGTCTGTGGTAACACACCTGTTGTACCACACCTGTAACAACACACCTGTCCTCTCAGGGTCTGTGGTAACACACCTGTTGTAACACACCTGTCCTCTCAGGGTCTGTGGTAACACACCTGTCCTCTCAGGGTCTGTAGTAGCACACCTGTTGTAACACACCTGTCCTCTCAGGGTCTGTAGTAACACACCTGTAATGGTAACACACCTGTCCTCTCAGGGTCTGTAGTAACACACCTGTATTGGTAACTCACCTGTCCTCTCAGGGTCTGTAGTAACACACCTGTAATGGGAACACATCTGTAATGGTAACACACCTGTCCTCTCAGGGTCTGTGGTAACACACCTGTAATGGTAACACACCTGTCCTCTCAGGGTCTGTAGTAACACACCTGTAATGGTAGCACACCTGTAATGGTAACACACCTGTCCTCTCAGGGTCTGTGGTAACACACCTGTTGTAACTCACCTGTCCTCTCAGGGTCTGTAGTAACACACCTGTAATGGTAACACACCTGTCCTCTCAGGGTATGTGGTAACACACCTGTAATGGTAACACACCTGTCCTCTCAGGGTCTGTAGTAACACACCTGTATTGGTAACACACCTGTATTGGTAACACCTGTATTGGTAACACACCTGTCCTCTCAGGGTCTGTGGTAACACACCTGTTGTAACTCACCTGTCCTCTCAGGGTCTGTAGTAACACACCTGTCCTCTCAGGGTCTGTGGTAACACACCTGTAATGGTAACACACCTGTCCTCTCAGGGTCTGTGGTAACACACCTGTCCTCTCAGGGTCTGTGGTAACACACCTGTTGTAACTCACCTGTCCTCTCAGGGTCTGTAGTAACACACCTGTCCTCTCAGGGTCTGTGGTAACACACCTGTAATGGTAACACACCTGTCCTCTCAGGGTCTGTGGTAACACACCTGTTGTAACTCACCTGTCCTCTCAGGGTCTGTAGTAACACACCTGTAATGGTAACACACCTGTAACAACACACCTTCCTCTCAGGGTCTGTGGTAACACACCTGTAATGGTAGCACACCTGTAACAACACAGCTGTCCTCTCAGGGTCTGTGGCAACACACCTGTTGTAACACACCTGTCCTCTCAGGGTCTGTGGTAACACACCTGTTGTAATACACCTGTAATGGTAGCGCACCTGTAACAACACACCTGTCCTCTCAGGGTCTGTGGTAACACACCTGTTGTACCACACCTGTAACAACACACCTGTCCTCTCAGGGTCTGTGGTAACACACCTGTTGTAACACACCTGTCCTCTCAGGGTCTGTGGTAACACACCTGTCCTCTCAGGGTCTGTAGTAGCACACCTGTTGTAACACACCTGTCCTCTCAGGGTCTGTAGTAACACACCTGTAATGGTAACACACCTGTCCTCTCAGGGTCTGTAGTAACACACCTGTATTGGTAACTCACCTGTCCTCTCAGGGTCTGTAGTAACACACCTGTAATGGGAACACATCTGTAATGGTAACACACCTGTCCTCTCAGGGTCTGTGGTAACACACCTGTAATGGTAACACACCTGTCCTCTCAGGGTCTGTAGTAACACACCTGTAATGGTAGCACACCTGTAATGGTAACACACCTGTCCTCTCAGGGTCTGTGGTAACACACCTGTTGTAACTCACCTGTCCTCTCAGGGTCTGTAGTAACACACCTGTAATGGTAACACACCTGTCCTCTCAGGGTATGTGGTAACACACCTGTAATGGTAACACACCTGTCCTCTCAGGGTCTGTAGTAACACACCTGTATTGGTAACACACCTGTATTGGTAACACACCTGTATTGGTAACACACCTGTCCTCTCAGGGTCTGTGGTAACACACCTGTAATGGTAACACACCTGTCCTCTCAGGGTCTGTGGTAACACACCTGTCCTCTCAGGGTCTGTGGTAACACACCTGTTGTAACTCACCTGTCCTCTCAGGGTCTGTAGTAACACACCTGTCCTCTCAGGGTCTGTGGTAACACACCTGTAATGGTAACACACCTGTCCTCTCAGGGTCTGTGGTAACACACCTGTTGTAACTCACCTGTCCTCTCAGGGTCTGTAGTAACACACCTGTAATGGTAACACACCTGTCCTCTCAGGGTCTGTGGTAACACACCTGTAATGGTAACACACCTGTCCTCTCAGGGTCTGTGGTAACACACCTGTAATGGTAGCACACCTGTGGTAACACACCTGTCCTACAGGGTCTGTAGTAACACACCTGTAATGGTAACACACCTGTGGTAACACACCTGTCCTACAGGGTCTGTGCCTGACGCTGCTGCTGTTGGCCATCTTTAAGAAGGCTTTGCCGGCGCTGCCCATCTCCATCACCTTCGGCCTGGTCTTCTACTTCTCCACCGACTTCCTGGTCCAGCCCTTCATGGACAACCTGGCCAATCACCAGTTCTACATCTGAGAGGAAGCCCCGCCCACCTCACCTGCCGCCTCATCGTCTTCGTCATCGCATCAGAGACTGCTCCCGGTCTTTAAAAGTCTGTTTGGGGAACTCGATGCGTTCACTGAACCGCAGGAAGCGATGTCACGCAGACTGAGGACAGGTGACCCGTGACGGCTGCCTGTGATAGGCCGACGCTCTCGTCAGTCGACTAACAACCTGTAAAGCTTCTCTTGCCTCTGTCCTGATTGGTTCCCGCTGTGCGTCATGTGACCTGACGCAGGCATTTCACTGCAACACTAAACCGGCTGATTGTGATTGGTTGGTCTTATAGAATAAACATGTAATTAATCATTTGTAAGGAACCACGTGACCCATATGTTTCCTGGTGAGACTCGGTGCAGCAGGAGGTGGATTCTGCTTTTTAATATTCCTTATGCGTATATAAACATTACTACGGTGTGTTCCTCCAATCAGAGAGCATCTTTTCCCTTCAGCCCCGCCCTCTGCTTCTGTGTGAAACTCAAACATTTCTCACATTTATCCTCCACACATTTTGTAAAAACCTTTTAGAATTCCTCAAACAGAATTCCAGCTTTGGAGTCGACCAATGAAATTATCCCGTTCTCTTTATTCTTTCTTTGGTTCTGTTGGAATAAAAAAAACGTCTACCTGAGAACCAGGAGAAGCTTTTCTTCTTCAGAGATGAAATATCAACGTCGGTTTGTGTGAAAATATAACGTTTTATAGTATTTTATGATATTTTATAGACTTGTGTAATGTACATAATCATCATTGATCAATAAAGTTATACAAACATGAGCTGGGATCTACTTTGGTTCAGGATCTTAGTGACACACGGGGATCGAACCTACGATCTGACTGAAGGTCGACCGCTGTGACCTCTGATCCGTCCAGTTCCTCCTGGATCCACTGGGACCTCCTGGATCCAATGCCACCAGTTAACCACTAGTTAACTGGTGCCAATGCCACTAGTTAACTGTTTCAATGCCACTAGTTAACTGGTTCCGATGGCACTAGTTGACTGGAGCCAATGCCACTAGTTGACTGGTGCCAATGCCACTAGTTGACTGGTGCCAATGCCACTAGTTGACTGGTGCCAATGCCACTAGTTGACTGGTGCCAATGCCACTAGTTGACTGGTGCCAATGCCACTAGTTGACTGGTTAAAGCAGATGGTCGACAGGTCAAAAGATTCAGTAAACAAACCAGCAGCACTTATCAACATGTTGATTAATAATAACTATTTGTTCTGAATGGAAATATGACTCAAAAAGTTCTTAGTCATACATTTCAGATTCTATTTGAATAGATTTAACTTTGAACAAAAGATGAATAAAGCCCCAAGAGCAGCTCCTCTTTCACGTCAACATGTTTATTCTGGATAATAATAAAAAAACACAACAGTGTAGCAGTTTATGAACAAACTGAATGGAATGACTTCAGTTTAGTTCCTCTCTTCAAACTGGGATTTGTTCTTCAGCAGGAACGCCGCCAGGTACTCGATGGGGTTGGGAGGTCTGGAGGACGCAAAGGAAACACATATTCACTTATGGGATTTAAACATTGTGCACCTATTGGGATGTAAACATTGTGCACCTATTGGGATGTAAACATTGTGCACCTATTGGGATGTAAACATTGTGCACCTATTGGGATGTAAACATTGTGCACCTATTGGGATGTAAACATTGTGCACCTATTGGGATGTAAACATTGTGCACCTATTGGGATGTAAACATTGTGCATGCACCTTCGGTCACACGTCTACCCGTCGGTCACAAGTCTACCACAAGTCGGTCACAAGTCTACCACAAGTCGGTCAGACCTCTACCCGTCGGTCACAAGTCTACCACAAGCAGTGTTGGGGTAACGAGTTACAAAGTAACGGATTACAGTAACGTAATTACTTGTATAGGTAACGAAGTAAAGTAACGCATTACACTCAAAATATTGGTAACTACACTACTTTACTAGACCTCAGTAACGCGCGTTCCTGCGTTACTCAAGACATTTGTACCAGTCCGAAAAGTTCTCTTTTAGCGGCGCGCGAGTCACACGACACTTCCTGATGAACAGCCAATCACAGAACTCCATCTGAGTGATCTGAGTGACGTAGCTGCTGGTGCGTAGAAGGAGGGAAGCGGGGAATGGAGGAGACGGAGACGGAGAGCCCGGATCCAACTGGGAGGTTCTCTCCAGGTTCCCCAGGATTAAGGATATTGCAAAGCAATACAACACTCAATACCATCAAGTGCACCTGAGCTTCTAGTGAGGACAAGACACGTCTGTATGAACGGACTCCCTCTACTGGTGAACTGCAGTATTACAACTGTTAAAGCATTGAGAACGCGCTCTTGCACCAGACATGTATATATTTTCCACACGTAACATCAACATTAGTTAGCGTCAACAAGCACGTATCATTGTACTTTATGCCTTCAAAGTAAAAGCACTTCCTGTTTACATGCTCTTCACAATAAGAGTAAATCATGTAATAAAACAAGTTACAACACTGGAAAGGCTTTCAGCCTGGGCAGTATTGTTCTGACCCCAAGGAGGAACAGGCTGTCGGGTAAAAGATTCAAGAGACTTTTACTCATGCGATACAATCGCTATTTTGAAGAATAGAGAAAAATGATAAACTTCATAGGATATAGTGCACTTCTGTTTATTTAGGCAAAGATGAAGTGGATTTTCTGTTTATTTAATTGCATTTTCAGTTTCTATTTTTTGGGTTAAGTGCATTTCTGTTTCTATTTTATCGGAAAAAGTGCCATTAATTTTTCTTAAACCACTACAATGATTCCTATAACAAGCTGGTTTTGTTCTTAAACATTTGGTTTAGTGGGGTCTCATGTTTCCAAAAGCCTGTTTTTAATGTGTTATGCTGTTTGACCTGAATGTCCCCACCATACACAGCCTCTTGGATCCTGTTGTTTGTGGATTTTAAAGTGAGGCATAATGTTCGTTCAAGTTAATGGCTGAGTTTTATATGCCATTTTGTTTTACATGTTTACAATACACTATGTGGAAAGGCTAAGAGATGCCCTTTACTGAAAATAAAGTGATGAAAGGGCCATGACGTTTGGCCATGTATCTTTGCGGTTAATTTGGACATTTGCTTAAAAAAATGGAAAGTAAAGTAACCAGTAGTGAAGTTACAAGTCTACCCGTCGGTCACACCTCTACCCGTCGGTCACACCTCTACCCGTCGGTCCCAAGTCGGTCACACCTCTACCCGTCGGTCAGACCACTACCCGTCGGTCACAAGTCTACCCGTCGGTCACAAGTCGGTCACAAGTCTACCCGTCGGTCAGACCACTACCCGTCGGTCAGACGTCTACCCGTCGGTCAGACCACTACCCGTCGGTCACAAGTCTACCCGTCGGTCACAAGTCGGTCACAAGTCTACCCGTCGGTCACAAGTCTACCCGTCGGTCAGACCACTACCCGTCGGTCAGACGTCTACCCGTCGGTCAGACCACTACCCGTCGGTCACAAGTCGGTCACAAGTCTACCCGTCGGTCACAAGTCTACCCGTCGGTCAGACGTCTACCCGTCGGTCAGACGTCTACCCGTCGGTCAGACGTCTACCCGTCGGTCACACCTCTACCCGTCGGTCACACCTCTACCCGTCGGTCACACCTCTACCCGTCGGTCAGACGTCTACCCGTCGGTCAGACCACTACCCGTCGGTCACACCTCTACCCGTCGGTCACAAGTCTACCCGTCGGTCACAAGTTTACCCGTCGGTCAGACCTCTAAAGAACGACCCTGAAGCAGGAGGGTCATCATCGGATCCCACATCTTCACCTGGAATAAAACCTACTTCTGCTGTTTGTTTGATCCGGATCAAACCCAATGCCGAACCAGAGAGAACGTTCTAACGTTGGTTCCTCCGTCAGAGGAACATAAGCTGGAAGGAAAGACATGGACTCTTGGCTGAAGTGAAAGCGGGTCCCACCTGTCCTTGGCGAGCAGCGACAGACCCTGCAGCAGGATGGGGACCACGGTCTGGTCCAGGTAGGCTCGGGTCGGCAGCGCCTGCAGGTCCACCTTCTGCTTCGAGATCTTCTCCGAGCCCGCCTTCTCGTTCTCCACCGTCCTCTGAGGAGCAGCAAAGCATGCTGGGAGTAAGCCTTCCACCCCCCTACACAGAGTGTGTGTGTGTGTGTGTGTGTGTGTGTGTGTGTGCGTGCACGTTACCTGAATGTTTTCCGTCAGACCGTACTCTGCGTGAGGGTTTTCAGACACCTGCAGGAGAACTCATTCATTATCAATCAAACAGTAACTAAGTACTTTTACTCAAGTACTGTGGTATGGTGTAGTACTGTGCGGTACTGTGTGGTACTGTGTAGTGTGGTATGGTGTGCTACTGTGTAGTATGGTGTGGTACTCTGTGGTACTGTGTAGTATGATGTGGTACTGTGTAGTATGGTGTGGTGTGGTACTCTGTGGTATGGTGTGGTGTGGTGTGGTACTCTGTGGTATTGTGTGGTACTCACAGGAGTGTGTCCCTCCATGGACTGATCTGCGTCCGTGTGATCTGAAAGACAAATGAGACGGTTTTCAGTTTCTGTCGAACTGAAGAAACAAAACAGTTTCAACGTCTAGAGATGATCTTTAGTCAACGTCTAGAGATGATCTTTAGTCATTAACGTATAGAGATGATCTTTAGTCAACGTATAGAGATGATCTTTAGTCATTAACGTCTAGAGATGATCTTTAGTCATCAACGACTAGAGATGATCTTTAGTCATCAACGACTAGAGATGATCTTTAGTCATCAACGACTAGAGATGATCTTTAGTCATCAACGACTAGAGATGATCTTTAGTCATCAACGACTAGAGATGATCTTTAGTCAACGTCCAGAGATGATCTTTAGTCATCAACGACTAGAGATGATCTTTAGTCATCAACGACTAGAGATGATCTTTAGTCATCAACGACTAGAGATGATCTTTAGTCAACGTCTAGAGATGATCTTTAGTCATCAACGACTAGAGATGATCTTTAGTCATCAACGACTAGAGATGATCTTTAGTCAACGTCTAGAGATGATCTTTAGTCATCAACGTCTAGAGATGATCTTTAGTCATCAACGTCTAGAGATGATCTTTAGTCATCAACGTCTAGAGATGATCTTTAGTCATCAACGTCTAGAGATGATCTTTAGTCATCAACGTCTAGAGATGATCTTTAGTCAACGACTAGAGATGATCTTTAGTCAACGACTAGAGATGATCTTTAGTCAACGACTAGAGATGATCTTTAGTCATCAACGACTAGAGATGATCTTTAGTCATCAACGACTAGAGATGATCTTTAGTCATCAACGACTAGAGATGATCTTTAGTCATCAACGTCTAGAGATGATCTTTAGTCAACGACTAGAGATGATCTTTAGTCATCAACGTCTAGAGATGATCTTTAGTCAACGACTAGAGATGATCTTTAGTCATCAACGTCTAGAGATGATCTTTAGTCATCAACGTCTAGAGATGATCTTTAGTCAACGACTAGAGATGATCTTTAGTCATCAACGACTAGAGATGATCTTTAGTCATCAACGTATAGAGATGATCTTTAGTCATCAACGTATAGAGATGATCTTTAGTCAACGACTAGAGATGATCTTTAGACATCAACGTCTAGAGATGATCTTTAGACATCAACGTCTAGAGATGATCTTTAGACCTCAACGTCTAGAGATGATCTTTAGACCTCAACGTCTAGAGATGATCTTTAGACCTCAACGTCTAGAGATGATCTTTAGACCTCAACGTCTAGAGATGATCTTTAGACCTCAACGTCTAGAGATGATCTTTAGACCTCAACGTCTAGAGATGATCTTTAGACCTCAACGTCTAGAGATGATCTTTAGACCTCAACGTCTAGAGATGATCTTTAGACATCAACGACTAGAGATGATCTTTAGACATCAACGTCTAGAGATGATCTTTAGTCATCAACGTCTAGAGATGATCTTTAGTCATCAACGTCTAGAGATGATCTTTAGTCATCAACGTCTAGAGATGATCTTTAGACATCAGCGTCTAGAGATGATCTTTAGACATCAGTGTCTAGAGATGATCTTTAGACATCAGCGTCTAGAGATGATCTTTAGTCAACGTCTAGAGATGATCTTTAGTCATCAACGTCTAGAGATGATCTTTAGTCATCAACGACTAGAGATGATCTTTAGTCATCAACGTCTAGAGATGATCTTTAGTCATCAACGTCTAGAGATGATCTTTAGTCATCAACGACTAGAGATGATCTTTAGTCAACGTCTAGAGATGATCTTTAGTCAACGTCTAGAGATGATCTTTAGTCAACGTCTAGAGATGATCTTTAGTCGTCAACGTCTAGAGATGATCTTTAGTCAACGTCTAGAGATGATCTTTAGTCGTCAACGTCTAGAGATGATCTTTAGTCAACGTCTAGAGATGATCTTTAGTCAACGTCTAGAGATGATCTTTAGTCAACGTCTAGAGATGATCTTTAGTCGTCAACGTCTAGAGATGATCTTTAGTCAACGTCTAGAGATGATCTTTAGTCAACGTCTAGAGATGATCTTTAGTCGTCAACGTCTAGAGATGATCTTTAGTCAACGTCTAGAGATGATCTTTAGTCGTCAACGTCTAGAGATGATCTTTAGTCAACGTCTAGAGATGATCTTTGGTTCTCTGTCCAGCAGGAGTTACATGATAGAAGACCTGCAGTGTATAAACTAAACGTGGTGCAGAGGCACCACATGTTGATGGTTTAGAAACACAGGATACTTGTTATAGTCGTGTTATTCTACGGCTCCTCTGCAGGTGTTACGGGTTAATACGCGTCGTGTTAACTGGTGACGTGTGTCCGCCCGCGGCGTTGTTGCCGTAGTTACAGACAGCTGCTTGAAAGAGGAAGAAAGCTCGCCGCTGCCCTCGTGCATGCCGCAGTATTTAAGCTGTATATGATGTATTATTGTGTGCATGAGGGGTTGACGCTGTTTCAGGATCATTCTCGATACCGCTGTCGTAACTACGACAACAACGGACGCGGTCGGATGGACGTCACCAGATAACACGGTCGCGTGTTAACCCGCAACACCTGGCAGCGACTCGACCCCGGTCCGACTTCCTGCTGGAGAACCCCGCACAAAACCACGGGCGCTCCCGGTGTTTGGTGCGTAGTCGCATATCAAACACCGGGTCTGAAGCGGGACTCGTAGGCGCGTTTACTCCAGTGTGCGTCCGGACCTCGGAGACATGCCTCAGCGTCAGGGACCGTCCGCGTCGCCCTGAGGCTGCTGCCCGGGAGGCGCGCCTCGTTACCGGGCAGAACCCGCCCAATACACCGGAGACACGCGGTAGAGAAACAAAGGCGGTAAAAACGCGCTGAATGGTCAACAATACACTCACCGTCCGCCATGTTTGTTGTGGATTTGAACGTCTGGAGGACGGAGAGGCTTCTTCTTCTGCTGCTTTGCTTCTCCTCTTCTTCTTCTTCTTTTTCTGCTGCTGCGTTCGCGCTCTTTGGCGCTTTGCCGCCACCTGCTGCTGCGGAGGGAGAACACTACAACAACAAACACCACAGCAACTTACATTTGATCCTCGATTGTGAATTAAGTATTATTAGATGAATAAAGTATAATTATTATGAATAAATAAAGTATTATTATATGAATAAAGTATTATTAGATAAAGTATTATTAGATAAATAAAGATGAATAAAGTATTATTAGATGAATTAAGTATTATTAGATGAATTAAGTATTATTAGATAAATATGAGTATAATTATTATTAATAAATAAAGTATTATTATATGAATAAAGTATTATTAGATAAAGTATTATTAGATAAATAAAGATGAATAAAGTATTATTAGATGAATAAAGTATTATTTGATGAATTAAGTATTATTAGATAAATATGAGTATAATTATTATTAATAAATAAAGTATTATTATATGAATAAAGTATTATTAGATAAAGTATTATTAGATAAATAAAGACGAATAAAGTATTATTAGATGAATAAAGTATTATTAGATGGACTAACTGGTTCGGCCTCTCTTCTCCCCAGGTGACTCCCACTGATCCAAACTGGTTCTGTACTTCAGGGTTCTGTACTTCAGGGTTCTGTACTTCTCGTGAGTGTTTCCGGTTTGAGTGGACGTCCTTCAAAATAAAAGCATTGAGGATTAAACCTTATTGATATGATATTTGTTTTAATCTTCAGATCCTTTTAATCACTTCCACCATTTTTTATTGGATAACATCAGTAAAACACAGACGAGAAGGTTTAAATGACAATAAAATCATTTTAGCGTGGTCCATCTTTTCATCCCGTAGTTCACTTTGTCCGTGGGAACTTCCTTTGTATTGCATTTTATGTTTTAAAAGGAAGAATATGTTGATCATCATATTACTGAACACACACACACACTTAATAAAGAAAAAGATCATCATGAACATATTTGAAAAGTGTCTCCGGTTTACAGCACGAGAGAAAGTAAGAGTACTAATATCTGTAGAAATACCAGGAGTAAAATATCACATGAAGTTAAAGTAGCCAAAGTAAAGGAACATCTCACGACAGTAGAGTTCTCATCCCTTTATTCTAGAACTTCACACCATCATTATGTTGTGGATCTCATTTGGTTTCCCAGAAGCTTCAGAGAGGTCAGCGGTCGCCATGGTCACAGTATGAAAGGAAGGAGAGCCTTCCTGGAGCGAGGGTAGTCCTCAAACCTCTGCTGGTAGTCTCTGCAAGACCGGCAAGATCGTTAGACAAGACTGTGAGACCTGATCCCCATTGAGAGCTAAACCAGACCGTTAGACCTGATCCCCATTGAGAACCAGACCGTTAGACCTGATCCCCATTGAGAACCAGACCGTTAGACCTGATCCCCATTGAGAACCAGACCGTTAGACCTGATCCCCATTGAGAACCAGACTGTTAGACCTGATCCCCATTGAGAACCAGGCCGTTAGACCTGATCCCCATTGAGAACCAGACCGTTAGACCTGATCCCCATTAAGAGCTAAACCAGACCGTTAGACCTGATCCCCATTGAGAACCAGACCGTTAGACCTGATCCCCATTGAGAACCAGACTGTTAGACCTGATCCCCATTGAGAACCAGACCGTTAGACCTGATCCCCATTGAGAGCTAAACCAGGCCGTTAGACCTGATCCCCATTGAGAACCAGACCGTTAGACCTGATCCCCATTAAGAGCTAAATCAGACCGTTAGAGCTGATCCCCATTGAGAGCTAAACCAGACCGTTAGACCTGATCCTCATTGAGAACCAGACCGTTAGACCTGATCCCCATTGAGAGCTAAACCAGACCGTTAGACCTGATCCCCATTGAGAACCAGACCGTTAGACCTGATCCCCATTGAGAGCTAAACCAGACCGTTAGACCTGATCCCCATTGAGAACCAGACCGTTAGACCTGATCCCCATTGAGAACCAGACCGTTAGAGCTGATCCCCATTGAGAGCTAAACCAGACCGTTAGACCTGATCCCCATTGAGAACCAGACCGTTAGACCTGATCCTCATTGAGAGCTAAACCAGACCGTTAGAGCTGATCCCCATTGAGAGCTAAACCAGACCGTTAGACCTGATCCCCATTGAGAGCTAAATCAGACCGTTAGAGCTGATCCCCATTGAGAGCTAAATCAGACCGTTAGAGCTGATCCCCATTGAGAGCTAAACCAGACCGTTAGACCTGATCCCCATTGAGAGCTAAACCAGACCGTTAGACCTGATCCCCATTGAGAGCTAAATCAGACCGTTAGAGCTGATCCCCATTGAGAGCTAAATCAGACCGTTAGAGCTGATCCCCATTGAGAGCTAAATCAGACCGTTAGAGCTGATCCCCATTGAGAACCAGACCGTTAGACCTGATCCTCATTGAGAGCTAAACCAGACCGTTAGACCTGATCCCCATTGAGAACCAGACCGTTAGACCTGATCCCCATTGAGAGCTAAACCAGACCGTTAGACCTGATCCCCATTGAGAACCAGACCGTTAGACCTGATCCCCATTGAGAACCAGACCGTTAGAGCTGATCCCCATTGAGAGCTAAACCAGACCGTTAGACCTGATCCCCATTGAGAACCAGACCGTTAGACCTGATCCCCATTGAGAGCTAAACCAGACCGTTAGACCTGATCCCCATTGAGAGCTAAATCAGACCGTTAGAGCTGATCCCCATTGAGAGCTAAATCAGACCGTTAGAGCTGATCCCCATTGAGAACCAGACCGTTAGACCTGATCCCCATTGAGAGCTAAACCAGACCGTTAGACCTGATCCCCATTGAGAGCTAAATCAGACCGTTAGAGCTGATCCCCATTGAGAACCAGACCGTTAGACCTGATCCCCATTGAGAACCAGACCGTTAGACCTGATCCCCATTGAGAACCAGACAGTCTAACCATAACTTTTTGTTTCAGCCGGTTCAACTGTGACGAATCATTGAATTCACAGAACCTGATAATTGATCTGTTTATAACTCTGTGATTCTAACTGCTAACATCCTTTAATTGGGACAAGTGTGAGGTAGTGACTGGACATTGTATGTCTGAGGGGAGGGACGTGGTCTGAGTGCCTCAAACCCGGACTCAGACAGACCCGGACTCAGACAGACCCGGACTCAGACAGACAGACCCGGACTCAGACAGACAGACCCGGACTCAGACAGACCCGGACTCAGACAGACAGACCCGGACTCAGACAGACAGACCCGGACTCAGACCCGTTGGTAACGTACCTGTGGTGCTGGCAGGCTCGGGGCCCGATGGAGCACACGGTGAAGAAAGCGAAGGCCGTGGTGGGCAAAGACCACGAGGCTAAAGCATAACCGCACCACTCCAGGATCTCACCGAAGAAGTTGGCCCCAGACACAAACTCAAACATTCCCCCTGAGACAAAAGTAGAGGTCCAAGTATTACAAGTGAACAGATTCTGGTGTCGATAAAGAAGTCTGTGACTTTATTAACCCTGAAGATAAATAGTTATGATGACACAAAGAGAAACCCAGTGATGAACCAGTCCAGCAGAGAAGCTCTTTAGTGGGTTGAAAGTAATCTAGACTATTTGACCAGGATCTAGTGACAACCAGGATCTAGTGACAACCAGGATCTAATGAGAACCAGGATCTAGAATCCACCAGCCAGGAGAGGAGATGAAAGATTCAGCAGGCTGTTTGAACTGAACAGATGGCTGTCAACTGCATGTACTGACCATACAGTACATTTTATCAACTGCATGCACTGACCATACAGTACATTTTATCAACGGCATGTACTGACCATACAGTACATTTTATCAACGGCATGCACTGACCATACAGTACATTTTATCAACGGCATGTACTGACCATACAGTACATTTTATCGACAATTTTTACATTTTCTGGGAGCGTATACATCTTTTTAAGGCAGATGGAGTTTGCCTGAACAAGTCAGGGGTAAAACTCTTCACCTCTAACTTATTTTTCTTCCTGCGTCACTCGTCTGTTCCCACTGCCAAGGACAGGAGACAAGAGGAATCTAAACAAGAGAAAACCACACAGCATCGCCGTGGAGACCTCATGGGAAGGAAACCAAAGGAGAGCCAAGAGGAGGAGTCTCCACCCTCATCATCAAGGATTGATACCCCTCTCGGAGAGGACGGGTCTTTACTTCCCTCACCAGCACCTACTTCCACCCCACACTTCATCCAGGTCCCTCTCCTCTCTACTCTCTCCCTCCTCCCCATCCTCCCCCCTCATGGAGTTCACTGACCGCATGAACCAGATGGTCATTGCTGGAACCAAATTCACTCCCCTCCGCATAACCACTTCCCGTGCTGAAACCCCTCCAGCTAGACCTCCGTCACCGGTTCTAAGTGCTTTGACGCAAACACCGAAGTTAAAGCGCCGTGCCCCTCCCCCGCCTCCACAACATCTCCACAACCATCCTCTATCTCCACGACCTGATAAAGACATTGATTGATATCTTTTGGGTCCGGACTACAAGGTTAATGACACCACTGATTATCTCCAGGAACAGTCGGGCCCTGTATGAAGTTAGCCTTCTTAATTCCTGTCCTGACTTATCGAAAAGGAAAGGTGAGGCTGCGAAGAAACATTAGTAAATCTGCAAACTTATCCAATTTAACATTCATTCCTCGTCAGCCTGTCCAAAGAAATAGGGCAAATATAGTTTTAAACAAATTAAACTTAGCTTTATTAAATGTCAGGTCTCTGTCAGGAAAAACATTTTTAATCAATGATTTCATTATTAGGCACAAACTTGATTTTTTGTTTTTAACGAAACTTGGTTAGACCAAGATAACAGTGCAGCTGTTCTTATTGAAGCAACACCTCCCAACTTCAGTTTCATGAGTGAAACAAGAGCGCATGAGAAAGGAGGTGGAGTTGCTATTTTATATAATGAGTCTCTTCAATGCAAGCAGATGTCTTTTGGTCATTTTACTTCCTTTGAATATGTGGCTCTCAATTCCACGCAAGTTTTATTCCTCAACATTTACAGACCACCTAAATACTGTGCAACCTTCTTTGATGAGTTTACTGAACTGCTGTCTATAATCTGTATTGATTTTGATTGTGTTGTCATTGTTGGTGATTTTAATATCCATGTTGATAATCCCCAGGACAGAGGGTCTATAGAGCTATGTGGTGTCCTTGATAACTATGACCTGACTCAGCATGTAACAGGTCCCACCCACAACCAGGGGAACACTCTGGACCTAATCATCACCAAAGGTCTGGACATTTCCAAGGTTGCTGTGACGGATGTTGCACTCTCTGATCATTCCTGTGTTTACTTTGAGAGTGCAATCTCTCTACACACAAATGTCCAAACCAAGGTTGTGACAAAGCGTTACATCACTGAAAACACCAGTGAACTATTTATTCAGAAGTCCTGCTCCACACCAGGCCTCTCTTGCATCTCAGTCAATGAGCTTGTGGATGGCTTCAATTCTAAAGTTAAAAATGTTATTGACGCCATTGCACCCACTAAGGTGAAGGTTGTCTCGGGTAAGAAAAGATCCCCTTGGAGAAATGCCACGCTGGTCAGAATAGAGAAAAGAGAGGGTCGGAAAGCTGAACGCAGGTGGCGAAAAACTAATCTCCAGGTTCACTGTGGTATCTATAAAGAGAGACTTGACAATTATAATTTGGAACTTAGAAATGCAAGACAGGCCTTCTTCTCTGACATCATAACCAAAAACAAAAACAATACACGCGCCTTATTTGCTACCGTGGACAGGCTAACAAACCCTCCGGTGTCGGTAACGGCTACGCTCCAATCCACCTGGGCATGCAATCAATCTGACTCCTATTTTGCTGATAAAATTCAGAGAATTAGACAAGCAGTCGGTGGCTTGTAATGGGAAAATATGTATGTAGCCCTGGGGGTTAATAATAATAATAATTATTATTATTATTAGTGTTACTAAATAACTCTCTGTGAGATATATATCCTGCTGGATTTAGTACACGTGTCATTTTGGTTCACCAGGGATCATTGGTGAGCAGACCAGGTGGGGGCGGAGTTTAGGAGAGAAAAGGGGGAAGGAGGAAGGAGAGGGTAAGAGCCAATGGGAGGGGTGAATGAACAGGTGTGAATGACAGGTGGGAATGACAGGTGGGAATGACAGGTGGGAATGAGAAGGTTGCTGAGCGCTGGCGGATGGGAAGGTGTGAGCTGGGTGAACGCGCCGCTGACTAAGGACGTTGCCGTACACGGAGCGGGAAGGACGCGCCGCTGACTGAGGGACGGCGGGCGGAGCGAGAGGCAACACGCCACCGGAGCGACACCGGCCGGAGCTGTGTGTGGGAGTGCGTGAGTGTGTGTGTTGTGTGTGTGTGTGGGTGCACCCAAACGGTAGGATATACGAAGGATTTGTTTTGAAAAGTCTGTTTTTTATTTGGAAAAGTTTGGTTTGTTTTGTTTGTATTATTGTTCCCCAAAAGAATAGATATGATTTGAATAGATATGATTTGAACAGTAAACAACTTGTGTTAACCGGAAGCCGTTGTCTGTGGTCAGTCTCGTTAACCTTTAATATGATCAATTATTTAATCGTTTAATTATTTCCATCCGGACAGGTAAACCTTCGGGTAGCTACCTTTTTAAATGAATGAACCCAACCACCCCATCATTAGATCTACGATAATAGTGAATAATAAGTGTGAACCAGGATCTAGTGTGAACCAGGATCTGCAGTACCGTAGGGGATCTTGTAGACGGTCTCTCCAGGTCTTCTCAGGCTCCGCAGGATGTGGTCACTGTGGATGTTGATTATCATTCCAACCACGAAGAGAAGAAAACCTTCAAAGAGATCAAACAACTATCATCTAAAGATCTAGAGGAGTAAAGAGATCAAAGGGTCAAACCAACAACGATCATCTAAAGATCTAGAGGAGTAAAGAGATCAAAGGATCATCATCTCTAAATATAAATGTGCTCTGAATTTAGAATGCAATCCTTTTGAAAACATGTTGGCGTCTGTGAAGTTGAACTGGTTCTAAAGTCAGAGGAATGAAGAGTTTTGTTGAGTTCCACCTCACTCCTTTAAAGAAGGTTCAACTACGATTCCCATGGTGCATTTCACCGGCAAACATTTCAAACCGTTTCTTCATCATTCTTTTTCTCCCCGAGGCTGCCGAGGCTCATGGGCATTGTAGTGCTTGTTGCGACGCACCTGCAGCCAGGCGGCCGTCCCCCAGCCAGGTGTGTTCAAACCGCGCGCAGTGCAGCAGGTGGTGTCCCTGCAGGAAGCCGTTGAGCGAGCAGAAGGTGGCGGCAGAAAGCACGATGGGCAGCGGCACGGGGCGGCCTCGGGTCAGGAAGGCGTAGACGAAGCTCCTGGGGAGCAGACTCGGATTTCACAACCCTTACAGACGGCACTGATACATTGACTATGTGTTGAGGATGAGTGTTCGTGATAAACTGAAGGATGAAGTGTTCCTTTGTGTTGAGGATGAGTGTTCGTGATAAACTGAAGGATGAAGTGTTCCTTTGTGTGTTGAAGATGAATGTTAGTGATAAACTGAAGGATGAAGTGTTCCTTTGTGTGTTGAAGATGAGTGTTCGTGATAAACTGAAGGATGAAGTGTTCCTTTGTGTGTTGAAGATGAATGTTAGTGATAAACTGAAGGATGAAGTGTTCCTTTGTGTTGAGGATGAGTGTTCGTGATAAACTGAAGGATGAAGTGTTCCTTTGTGTTGAAGATGAATGTTAGTGATAAACTGAAGGATGAAGTGTTCCTTTGTGTTGAAGATGAATGTTAGTGATAAACTGAAGGATGAAGTGTTCCTTTGTGTTGAAGATGAATGTTAGTGATAAACTGAAGGATGAAGTGTTCCTTTGTGTGTTGAGGATGAGTGTTAGTGATAAACTGAAGGATGAAGTGTTTCTTTGTGTTGAAGATGAGTGTTCGTGATAAACTGAAGGATGAAGTGTTCCTTTGTGTTGAAGATGAATGTTAGTGATAAACTGAAGGATGAAGTGTTCCTTTGTGTTGAAGATGAATGTTAGTGATAAACTGAAGAATGAAGTGTTCCTTTGTGTTGAGGATGAGTGTTAGTGATAAACTGAAGGATGAAGTGTTCCTTTGTGTTGAAGATGAGTGTTAGTGATAAACTGAAGGATGAAGTGTTCCTTTATGTGTTGAGGATGAGTGTTCATGATAAACTGAAGGATGAAGTGTTCCTTTGTGTTGAAGATGAATGTTAGTGATAAACTGAAGGATGAAGTGTTCCTTTGTGTTGAGGATGAGTGTTAGTGATAAACTGAAGGATGAAGTGTTCCTTTGTGTTGAAGATGAGTGTTAGTGATAAACTGAAGGATGAAGTGTTCCTTTATGTGTTGAGGATGAGTGTTCGTGATAAACTGAAGGATGAAGTGTTCCTCTGTGTGTTGAAGATGAGTGTTCGTGATAAACTGAAGGATGAAGTGTTCCTTTGTGTGATGAGGATGAGTGTTCGTGATAAACTGAAGGATGAAGTGTTCCTTTGTGTGTTGAAGATGAATGTTAGTGATAAACTGAAGGATGAAGTGTTCCTTTGTGTGTTGAGGATGAGTGTTCGTGATAAACTGAAGGATGAAGTGTTCCTTTGTGTGTTGAAGATGAATGTTAGTGATAAACTGAAGGATGAAGTGTTCCTTTGTGTGTTGAAGATGAATGTTAGTGATAAACTGAAGGATGAAGTGTTCCTTTGTGTTGAGGATGAGTGTTCGTGATAAACTGAAGGATGAAGTGTTCCTTTGTGTTGAAGATGAATGTTAGTGATAAACTGAAGGATGAAGTGTTCCTTTGTGTTGAAGATGAATGTTAGTGATAAACTGAAGGATGAAGTGTTCCTTTGTGTGTTGAAGATGAATGTTAGTGATAAACTGAAGGATGAAGTGTTTCTTTGTGTTGAAGATGAGTGTTCGTGATAAACTGAAGGATGAAGTGTTCCTTTGTGTTGAAGATGAGTGTTAGTGATAAACTGAAGGATGAAGTGTTCCTTTATGTGTTGAGGATGAGTGTTCGTGATAAACTGAAGGATGAAGTGTTCCTTTGTGTGTTGAAGATGAGTGTTCGTGATAAACTGAAGGATGAAGTGTTCCTTTGTGTTGAGGATGGGTGTTCGTGATAAACTGAAGGATGAAGTGTTCCTTTGTGTTGAGGATGAGTGTTTGTGATAAACTGAAGGATGAAGTGTTCCTTTGTGTTGAGGATGAGTGTTAGTGATAAACTGAAGGATGAAGTGTTCCTTTGTGTTGAAGATGAGTGTTAGTGATAAACTGAAGGATGAAGTGTTCCTTTATGTGTTGAGGATGAGTGTTCGTGATAAACTGAAGGATGAAGTGTTCCTCTGTGTGTTGAAGATGAGTGTTCGTGATAAACTGAAGGATGAAGTGTTCCTTTGTGTGATGAGGATGAGTGTTCGTGATAAACTGAAGGATGAAGTGTTCCTTTGTGTGTTGAAGATGAATGTTAGTGATAAACTGAAGGATGAAGTGTTCCTTTGTGTGTTGAGGATGAGTGTTCGTGATAAACTGAAGGATGAAGTGTTCCTTTGTGTGTTGAAGATGAATGTTAGTGATAAACTGAAGGATGAAGTGTTCCTTTGTGTGTTGAAGATGAATGTTAGTGATAAACTGAAGGATGAAGTGTTCCTTTGTGTTGAGGATGAGTGTTCGTGATAAACTGAAGGATGAAGTGTTCCTTTGTGTTGAAGATGAATGTTAGTGATAAACTGAAGGATGAAGTGTTCCTTTGTGTTGAAGATGAATGTTAGTGATAAACTGAAGGATGAAGTGTTCCTTTGTGTGTTGAAGATGAATGTTAGTGATAAACTGAAGGATGAAGTGTTTCTTTGTGTTGAAGATGAGTGTTCGTGATAAACTGAAGGATGAAGTGTTCCTTTGTGTTGAAGATGAGTGTTAGTGATAAACTGAAGGATGAAGTGTTCCTTTATGTGTTGAGGATGAGTGTTCGTGATAAACTGAAGGATGAAGTGTTCCTTTGTGTGTTGAAGATGAGTGTTCGTGATAAACTGAAGGATGAAGTGTTCCTTTGTGTTGAGGATGGGTGTTCGTGATAAACTGAAGGATGAAGTGTTCCTTTGTGTTGAGGATGAGTGTTTGTGATAAACTGAAGGATGAAGTGTTCCTTTGTGTTGAAGATGAGTGTTAGTGATAAACTGAAGGATGAAGTGTTCCTTTATGTGTTGAGGATGAGTGTTCGTGATAAACTGAAGGATGAAGTGTTCCTTTGTGTGTTGAGGAGGAGTGTTCGTGATAAACTGAAGGATGAAGTGTTCCTTTGTGTTGAAGATGAATGTTAGTGATAAACTGAAGGATGAAGTGTTCCTTTGTGTGTTGAAGATGAATGTTAGTGATAAACTGAAGGATGAAGTGTTCCTTTGTGTTGAGGATGAGTGTTCGTGATAAACTGAAGGATGAAGTGTTCCTTTGTGTTGAAGATGAATGTTAGTGATAAACTGAAGGATGAAGTGTTCCTTTGTGTTGAAGATGAATGTTAGTGATAAACTGAAGGATGAAGTGTTCCTTTGTGTGTTGAAGATGAATGTTAGTGATAAACTGAAGGATGAAGTGTTCCTTTGTGTTGAAGATGAGTGTTCGTGATAAACTGAAGGATGAAGTGTTCCTTTGTGTTGAGTATGAGTGTTCGTGATAAACTGAAGGATGAAGTGTTCCTTTGTGTTGAAGATGAATGTTAGTGATAAACTGAAGGATGAAGTGTTCCTTTGTGTTGAAGATGAATGTTAGTGATAAACTGAAGGATGAAGTGTTCCTTTGTGTTGAAGATGAATGTTAGTGATAAACTGAAGGATGAAGTGTTCCTTTGTGTGTTGAAGATGAATGTTAGTGATAAACTGAAGGATGAAGTGTTTCTTTGTGTTGAAGATGAGTGTTCGTGATAAACTGAAGGATGAAGTGTTGCTTTATGTGTTGAAGATGAATGTTAGTGATAAACTGAAGGATGAAGTGTTTCTTTGTGTTGAAGATGAGTGTTCGTGATAAACTGAAGGATGAAGTGTTCCTTTGTGTTGAAGATGAATGTTAGTGATAAACTGAAGGATGAAGTGTTTCTTTGTGTTGAAGATGAGTGTTCGTGATAAACTGAAGGATGAAGTGTTCCTTTATGTGTTGAAGATGAATGTTAGTGATAAACTGAAGGATGAAGTGTTTCTTTGTGTTGAAGATGAGTGTTCGTGATAAACTGAAGGATGAAGTGTTCCTTTATGTGTTGATGATGAATGTTAGTGATAAACTGAAGGATGAAGTGTTCCTTTATGTGTTGAAGATGAATGTCAGTGATAAACTGAAGGATGAAGTGTTCCTTTATGTGTTGATGATGAATGTTAGTGATAAACTGAAGGATGAAGTGTTCCTTTATGTGTTGATGATGAATGTTAGTGATAAACTGAAGGATGAAGTGTTCCTTTATGTGTTGAAGATGAATGTCAGTGATAAACTGAAGGATGAAGGGTTCCTTTATGTGTTGAAGATGAGTGTTAGTGATAAACTGAAGGATGAAGTGTTTCTTTATGTGTTGATCAGTGTTGGGGTAACGAGTTACAAAGTAACGGATTACAGTAACGTAATTACTTTTATAAGTAACGAAGTAAAGTAACGCATTACACTCAACATATTGTAACTACACTACTTTACTAGACCTCAGTAACGCGCGTTCCTAGGTTACTCAAGACATTTCTACCAGTCCGAAAAGTTCTCTTTTAGTGGCGCGCGAGTCACACGACACTTCCTGATGAACAGCCAATCACAGGTACGTCCCAAGTCTCTAACCCGCATCCCCGCTTCCCTCAACCAAGAGAAGACGCGAGGAAACATGTTTTAATAGACATGAGACGTCCTTTCCTCTGAAGCGTCACGTGAAGCGACGTCGGTTTCTGATGACTGACCGTCTGACAGCGGATCACATCTGATCACATCTGATCACATGTGATCAGCTGTCAGTCGCTTTAACAGCTGGCAGAGTTTTGTCCGGAGAGTTTTTAGCGAACATTCCAATAAAAATGCACTTAAAATAGTTGATTTAATGGTGTTAAACTACTACTTACATTAATAAAGACACAGTTATCATGAGTGTCAGAGTGGAGATGTTTTCTCTGTCGTCTGTTATCGATTAATAATCTGCATTGAGTATTTATATACTGTGATGTGTCCTGCTTATACGCACAGGATCCGTTTCTACTGGCGGAATGAGTCTGATTGTGACATCATTATAAAATAACCCACAATATAAATATAGTTTCCCTTCATTACGTGTAAAAAGTGTTTCCTCTCTCCAGCTCTCTGATTTTAATGACATACATAATACAAGTTATTGAGGGAAACAACATATTCAATCTTAGAAGACAGTAGTTTGTGGTCCTTTTGTGGTTCAGACCTACAATGAACACATTTTAACCAGATGGTGAATAATTTAACAGATTTAATATATAACTTGAGTTTAATCTGTGATCGTCTTCCCTCTAGTATGAAACTCCAGCGATCAGTCCGCTCAGCTGCAGCGTCCATCACCAAAAGTACCATTTATGTTTCTATCTTTCTTAAACCACTACAATGATTCCTATAACAAGCTGGTTTTGTTCTTAAACATTTGGTTTAGTGGGTCTCATGTTTCCAAAAGCCTGTTTTAATGTGTTGTGCTGTTTGACCTGAATGTCCCCACCATACACAGCCTCTTGGATCCTGTTGGTTGTGGATTTTAAAGTGAGGCATATTTCTTTGGTCAGACAGTGTGAACAGGGTTAATGTTCCTTCAAGTTAATGGCTGAGTTTTATATGCCATTTAGTTTTACATGTTTACAATACATTATATGTGGAAAGGCTAAGAGATGCCCTTTATTGAACATAAAGTGATGAAAGGGCCATGATGTTTGTCCAGGTATCTTTACGGTTAATTTGGACATTTGCTTAAAAAAATGGAAAGTAAAGTAACTAGTAGTGAAGTTACTTTTCAAATGCAGTAACTAGGAAAGTAATCTAGTTACAATTTTCAGAAGTAACTAGTAACTTGTAACTAGTTACTTTTTCGGAGAAACTACCCCAACACTGATGTTGATGAATGTTAGTGATAAACTGAAGGATGAAGGGTTCCTTGATAAGGACTGCTATACAGTATACTGCTATGTTAAAGGCCGCCAGGAGAGAGAAGCTGACAGAAGTTGACCTGTGGAAGTAGTGCAGCATGAAGGTGCAGAGCAGCAGCGTCCTCCCGGTGCCGTCTCCTCTCCTCTGCGGCTCCCAGATGAGCAGCAGCAGCGGCAGCAGGAAGGCCGGGACCTCCTGCAAGAACCAGGCCAGCCGGGCCGGCAGCGAGCGGCTCTGCGCCGGCAGCGAGCGGCCCTGCGCCGGCAGGTAGCGGCCGTACTGCGCGTGTCCCCGGCGGGTCTGGTGCAGCAGGAAGGCGGCGCCGCCGACGAGCAGCGCCCAGCTCAGCGAGGACACGGCGGCGTCCCGACACTCCATCAGCGGCCCGAGGAGGTAATCCTGCGTCTGGCCGCACGGTCCGTGTTCGTTTGTTTTATGGTTCCTTCGTTTCCTGTTTGATACCCAAAACTTTTTTGTCTGCATCTAAAATCGAAAAAAAGAGAAAACCAAACTCGAAATACGAGCCGGTTTGGGAGGGACTACTTTCTGCCGACAGCAGCGCCTCGGCGACGTGAGCGTGTTGATAAACATGAGGTATGCGCTGCTACTCTAACTGTCATTTTGTTAGTTTACCGCGGGGATCGAACCTGTGACCTTTACCTTCCACACAACCCGGGGGCCGCATGTCTACCGTCAGCATCAGGTCAAATGAACGTAACATGCTATTATATTCTATGTTATATAATATATAACATTATGTAAAAAAAATACATTGAATATTATATATTATGTTATATGTTATATAATATATAATATTATGTAAAAAAATACATTGAATATTATATATTATGTTATATAATATATAATATACTATTTAAAAAAAATACATTGAATATTATATGTTATATTATATGTTATATAATATAATATATACTATTTAAAAAAATACATTGAATATTATATTATATGTTATATAATATACTATATAATATTTAAAAAAAATACATTGAATATTATATCTTATATAATATATAATATTTAAAAAAATGCATTGAATATTATATATTATATTATATGTTATATAATATATAATATGATATTAAAAAATACATTGAATATGACATATTATATGTTATATAATATAATATTTAAAAAAAAACATTGAATATTATATATTATGTATTTTATTGAGTTTTATTCAGCCATAAATAAGCAGAAGGAATCTTCACATGGGGCAACAGGTGCTCTGATAAGCTCCGCCCCCTATAACCTGCAGGCCTGCTGGAAATATGTACACAACATACATGGAACACGTGAACAACACGTGAACTACACGTGAATAACAGGTGAATAACAGGTGTTCATCCGTTATTTGCCTATTATTCACCTGTTATTCATCTGTTATTCACCTGTTATTCACGTGTTATTCAGGTGTTATTCACCTGTTATTCACCTGTTATTCGCCTGTTATTCACCTGTTATTCACCTGTTATTCGCTTGTTATTCACGTGTTATTCATCTGTTATTCACGTGTTATTCATCTGTTATTCACGTGTTATTCGCCTGTTATTCGCCTGTTATTCGCCTGTTATTCACGTGTTATTCGCCTGTTATTCACGTGTTATTTGCCTGTTATTCACCTGTTATTCGCCTGTTATTCGCCTGTTATTCACGTGTTATTTGCCTGTTATTTGCCTGTTATTCACCTGTTATTCGCCTGTTATTCGCCTGTTATTCGCGTGTTATTCGCCTGTTATTCGCCTGTTATTCTCGTGTTATTCACCTGTTATTCACCTGTTATTCACCTGTTATTCACGTGTTATTCGCCTGTTATTCACGTGTTATTCGCCTGTTATTCGCCTGTTATTTGCCTGTTATTCGCCTGTTATTCGCTTGTTATTCGCTTGTTATTCACCTGTTATTCACCTGTTATTCACGTGTTATTCGCCTGTTCTTCGCCTGTTCTTCACATGTTATTCACGTGTTATTCACGTGTTATTCACGTGTTATTCGCCTGTTATTCACGTGTTATTCACGTGTTATTCACGTGTTATTCGCCTGTTATTTGCCTGTTATTCACGTGTTATTCGCGTGTTATTCACGTGTTATTCGCCTGTTATTCACCTGTTATTCGCCTGTTATTCATGTGTTATTCACCTGTTCTTCGCCTGTTATTCGCCTGTTATTCGCCTGTCATTCGCCTGTCATTCGCCTGTTATTCGCCTGTTATTCGGCTGTTATTCGCCTGTTATTCGCCTGTTATTCGCCTGTTATTCACGTGTTATTCACGTGTTATTCGCCTGTTCTTCGCCTGTTATTCGCCTGTTATTCACGTGTTATTCACGTGTTATTCACCTGTTATTCACTTGTTATTCGCCTGTTATTCGCCTGTTATTCATCTGTTATTCATTTGTTATTCACCTGTTCTTCGCCTGTTATTCACGTGTTATTCGCCTGTTATTCGCCTGTTCTTCGCCTGTTCTTCGCCTGTTATTCACGTGTTATTCGCCTGTTATTCGCCTGTTATTCATGTGTTATTCACCTGTTATTCGCCTTTTCTTCGCCTTTTCTTCATGTTTTCTTCGCCTGTTCTTCGCCTGTTCTTCGCCTGTTCTTCGCCTGTTCTTCGCCTGTTATTCACGTGTTATTCACGTGTTATTCACCTGTGTTATTGAAGACTAGTTTGGGTTCTCCTGAAAAGACTTCACAAGAACCCAAACTAGTTTTTAGCAGTGAAGAAACAAGTTCATGCTTTTTTTTAACTACACCTGTTATTCATGTGAACTACACGTGAACTACTAAAAATCCACATAATAATCCACATGACATAATCCTTTTTTTTTTTACAATAGTATGTATATTTTGATTTATTATTATCGTTAAGAACTATAATTCTTATAACAACAATTTAATATAGAATATTTAACTGTCATTTCTAAACATATATATTGACTTAATAGTTTCCATTTTTGTATTCACTAGTATTATAATTATTATTACTTAAAAAATAGAGGGGTCTTTTATTTCAGTTATTTATTTTTATCGTACATATTAGTACACGTGGAAAATATGTTATAATGCTTTTAATTATTATTAATACATACGTGTATTCTCTGAATAAAAATAAATAATGGAAAAATAAGAATAAAATGTAAAATAATAAAAACTAATAGAACTCTGACAAAAGGCTCTTATTGTGAAGGGCCCCGGCGGCGGCCGCTGTGCGCCCCCTGTCGGCGGGTCCGTGCAGCAGCAGCAGCAGCAGCGGCTCCGTTCCGTCTCTGTTCCCGGAGAGACCGCCTCCATTTTAACCCCGACACCCGGCGCAGGAGCAGCGGCCCGCGGCGGACTCAGCGGCCGGCGGAGGGAGACGTTTCTGCAGCGGGATTCTCCCACCGAACCCCGGCAGGGGAGGCTCTAGTTCCCCGGGTCTGAATCCGCCTTTTCTCAGTGGGATGGCGGCGCTGCGGCAGCACGCAGCCGGGGCGGCGCGGCACCTGTGAGGCTTAACGAGCTCTGCGTTCTGCGGGGAATTGGTCCCGATTTAGCGGCGCAGAGGAGGAGCGGCTTCTGGTGGTCAGGTACCGGCTTTATTCTAATTGGGCTTATTTATTACGGGGCTTTAGTTTATCATAAGACGGCTTTGTTTGATCTCCTCCGCGGGTTGATTAGCGGCGCGCAGGCCGCTGCTGCAGCCTCACCGGGCGGCCTGGCAGCGCTGCGTCCACTGGGACGCGTCCACTAGCCTCCGGACGGCTCGGGCTGTGAGGGGGTATACGTGTAATATATTATATGTATATTATATAAAGTGCACGCAGAGGACTGTCCGTCCGCCCGCAGCGGGAATAGGATCTCACCTCTGACTGACCGACGCTCTCTGGAGCTCAAACGCGGCTCTTTGGTTGACTTCGCGTCCAGGCGGCAGGAGGGTCTCTGGGGCCGGACTGCCGCTGCAGACGGACCGCTGCTTGACCCGGAGGCGAGAGACACACTGTAACACACTCACTGTAACACACTATAACACACTCACTGTAACACACTCACTGTAACACACTCACTGTAACACACTGTAACACACACACTGTAACACACACACTGTAACACACTGTAACACACTCACTGTAACACACTCACTGTAACACACACACTGTAACACACTCACTGTAACACACTGTAACACACACACTGTAACACACACACTGTAACACACTGTAACACACTCACTGTAACACACTATAACACACTCACTGTAACACACTCACTGTAACACACTCACTGTAACACACTGTAACACACACACTGTAACACACACACTGTAACACACTGTAACACACTCACTGTAACACACTCACTGTAACACACACACTGTAACACACTCACTGTAACACACTGTAACACACACACTGTAACACACACACTGTAACACACTGTAACACACTCACTGTAACACACTCACTGTAACACACACACTGTAACACACTGTAACACACTCACTGTAACACACTGTAACACACACACTGTAACACACACACTGTAACACACTGTAACACACACTGTAACACACTGTAACACACACACTGTAACACACTGTAACACACACACTGTAACACACACACTGTAACACACACACTGTAACACACACACTGTAACACACACACTGTAACACACACACTGTAACACACTGTAACACACTGTAACACACACACTGTAACACACTGTAACACACACACTGTAACACACTGTAACACACTGTAACACACACACTGTAACACACAATGTAACACACTGTAACACACACACTGTAACACACACACTGTAACACACACTGTAACACACTGTAACACACACACTGTAACACACTAACACACACACTGTAACACACACACTGTAACACACTGTAACACACACACTGTAACACACTGTAACACACACACTGTAACACACACACTGTAACACACTGTAACACACACACTGTAACACACTGTAACACACACACTGTAACACACTGTAACACACACACTGTAACACACACACTGTAACACACTGTAACACACACACTGTAACACACACAATGTAACACACTGTAGCACACACACTGTAACACACTCACTGTAACACACACAATGTAACACACTGTAACACACACACTGTAACACACACACTGTAACACACTGTAACACACTGTAACACACTCACTGTAACACACACAATGTAACACACTGTAACACACACACTGTAACACACACACTGTAACACACTGTAACACACTGTAACACACACACTGTAACACACACACACTGTAACACACTGTAACACACACACTGTAACACACTGTAACACACACACACTGTAACACACTCACTGTAACACACTCACTGTAACACACACACTGTAACACACTGTAACACACACACTGTAACACACACACTGTAACACACTGTAACACACACACTGTAACACACACACACTGTAACACACTGTAACACACACACTGTAACACACTGTAACACACACACTGTAACACACTGTAACACACACACTGTAACACACACACTGTAACACACTGTAACACACACACTGTAACACACACTCCGGTCCTCAGACGTCCAGTGGGGACGTGATGAACGTGAAGGTCTGTGTGTCGGTCAGACTGAGGACTGGTTCTGTGGATGTGGATCTGGACCACAGGCTCCAGTGACATCAGAGGGAAGGGGTTGGCTTTCACAGTGAAGAAGAAGAAAACATGACCCTGAATGTGTCAGCAGGTTTCACTCTTCTTCTGTGGTATCTGGAGAGGTGAGCATTACCCGGAGGCCTTCAGGAAGTAGCGTGTTATCAGCCGGGGCCACGGAGGCTCTCAGCTGTCATCTTTGTTATCTTTGTTATCTTTATTATCTTTGTTATCTTTGTTATCTTTGTGCTGCAGACGCAGGAAGCAGCGAGAAGACGGTTTCTTTTTGTTGCTCCTGAATGTTTCGCTGTCTCTTCACTGAAGACTAAACTATCAGAGTAGTGGAGGTCTCAGACCAGGACTAAACTACCTACCTACCTACCTACATGTGTTAGCATGCTAACATTAGTGATTGATCAGCAACTTCTGCAGGTATTTGGTCGGAAAGTATTGGACACATTAACTACAGACCTGAACCAGTCCTAACTAGACCTCGTCCAGTCCTAACTAGACCTCGTCCAGTCCTAACTAGACCTCGTCCAGGCCTAACTAGACCTCGTCCAGTCCTAACTAGACCTCGTCCAGGCCTAACTAGACCTCGTCCAGGCCTAACTAGACCTCGTCCAGTCCTAACTAGACCTGAACCAGTCCTAACTAGACCTCGTCCAGGCCTAACTAGACCTCGTCCAGGCCTAACTAGACCTCGTCCAGTCCTAACTAGACCTCGTCCAGTCCTAACTAGACCTCGTCCAGTCCTAACTAGACCTGAACGAGTCCTAACTAGACCTCGTCCAGGCCTAACTAGACCTCGTCCAGGCCTAACTAGACCTGAACCAGTCCTAACTAGACCTGAACCAGTCCTAACTAGACCTCGTCCAGTCCTAACTAGACCTCGTCCAGGCCTAACTAGACCTCGTCCAGGCCTAACTAGACCTCGTCCAGGCCTAACTAGACCTCGTCCAGGCCTAACTAGACCTCGTCCAGTCCTAACTAGACCTGAACCAGTCCTAACTAGACCTCGTCCAGGCCTAACTAGACCTCGTCCAGGCCTAACTAGACCTCGTCCAGTCCTAACTAGACCTCGTCCAGGCCTAACTAGACCTCGTCCAGTCCTAACTAGACCTGAACCAGGCCTAACTAGACCTGAACCAGTCCTAACTAGACCTCGTCCAGTCCTAACTAGACCTCGTCCAGGCCTAACTAGACCTCGTCCAGTCCTAACTAGACCTCGTCCAGGCCTAACTAGACCTCGTCCCGTCCTAACTAGACCTCGTCCAGTCCTAACTAGACCTCGTCCCGTCCTAACTAGACCTCGTCCAGGCCTAACTAGACCTGAACCAGTCCTAACTAGACCTCGTCCAGGCCTAACTAGACCTCGTCCAGGCCTAACTAGACCTCGTCCAGTCCTAACTAGACCTCGTCCAGGCCTAACTAGACCTCGTCCAGGCCTAACTAGACCTGAACCAGTCCTAACTAGACCTCGTCCAGTCCTAACTAGACCTCGTCCAGTCCTAACTAGACCTCGTCCAGGCCTAACTAGACCTGAACCAGGCCTAACTAGACCTCGTCCAGTCCTAACTAGACCTCGTCCAGGCCTAACTAGACCTGAACCAGGCCTAACTAGACCTCGTCCAGGCCTAACTAGACCTCGTCCAGGCCTAACTAGACCTCGTCCAGTCCTAACTAGACCTCGTCCAGTCCTAACTAGACCTGAACCAGGCCTAACTAGACCTGAACCAGTCCTAACTAGACCTCGTCCAGTCCTAACTAGACCTCGTCCAGGCCTAACTAGACCTCGTCCAGGCCTAACTAGACCTGAACCAGTCCTAACTAGACCTCGTCCAGGCCTAACTAGACCTCGTCCAGTCCTAACTAGACCTCGTCCAGGCCTAACTAGACCTCGTCCCCAGGTCCCTGACATGCGGCAGTGAGCATGCGGGCGCTGCTGATCCTCAGCATGGCGGCGCTGGGCCAGGCGTGCAGCGGCCGGGACAACTGCGCCGCCCACAACGAGTCCAAAGACTACTGCTACTCGGCCCGCCTCCGCAGCACCGTGCTGCAGGGGCTGCCCTTCGGGGGCGTGCCCACCGTGCTCGCCCTGGACTTCATGTGCTTCCTGGTGAGTGGTCTCCACATCGTCATGATATTAACAACGATATTCATAATTATATCAACAACAATGATTTTCAGGATATATCAACAATCATAATATTGACCATTTAAATTATAATAATATTGACAATTTAAATAATACAAATAATGATAATTTAAATTGTAATAATATTCATAATTTAAATTATAACAATATTGATAATAATTATAATATTATTGATAATGTAAATAATAGTTATATTGATGATGATAATAATAATGTATCTACAGATCCTGATCAGGTTCAGACTCTTCCTCTTCCTCCTCCTCCTCTTTCCTCTTCCTCCTCCTCTCTCCTTTTCTTCCTCCTCCTCTTCCTCCTCCTCTCTCCTCCTCTTCCTCCTCCTCTCTCTTCCTCTTCCTCCTCCTCTCTCTTCCTCTTCCTCCTCCTCTCTCTTCCTCTTCCTCCTCCTCTCTCCTCCTCTTCCACCTCATCTCTCCTCCTCTTCCTCTTCCTCCTCCTCTCTCTTTCCTCTTCCTCCTCCTCTCTCCTTTTCTTCCTCCTCCTCTTCCTCCTCCTCTCTCCTCCTCTTCCTCCTCCTCTCTCTTCCTCTTCCTCCTCCTCTCTCCTCCTCTTCCACCTCATCTCTCCTCCTCTTCCTCTTCCTCCTCCTCTCTCTTTCCTCTTCCTCCTCTCTCCTTTTCTTCCTTCTCCTCTCTCCTCCTCTTCCTCCTCCTCTCTTCTCCTCTTCCTCCTCTTCCTCCTCCTCTCTCTTCCTCTTCCTCCTCCTCTCTCCTCCTCTTCCTCCTCCTCTTCCTCCTTCTGTCCGTGACCTTTGACCTCTGCCCCCAGCAAGGTGCTCTCTGACAGGAAGTCCTCCTCTTCCTCTCCTGCAGGTGCTGCTCTTCCTCTTCTCCATCCTCCGTAAGGTGGCGTGGGACTACGGCCGCCTGGCGCTCGTCACGGACGCCGACAGGTAAGCTCCCTCTGACCTCACGCCCATCACAGCCGGTGATGTCACGGGGTCCAGATGTCTGTCTGGTAAACTTCAGCTCCGGTAACGACCAATGAAACGGGCCGCTCACTGCTTCAGGGTCGTGTCGGCCAATCACAGACTCTCATTTCAAGGTGACGAGTGATTCTGCTTTCTGTTTCCGTCCTGAAGACTGAAGAAGCGTCTCAGCGGCCTGGAGGAGCGGGAATAGTATGTCTGGTTTGTCCTCCTCCTCCTCCTCTTCCTCTTCCTCCTCCTCCTCTTCCTCTTCCTCCTCCTCCTCTTCCTCCTCCTCCTCCTCCTCCTCCTCCTCCTCCTCTGGTTGCATTAACAGGGTGCTGCTCTCTGATTGGTGCTTTAACATGACTTCTTCTTTTTATTCACTTCTGTGTGTGTGTGTGTGTGTGTACACATATGTCGATGACGTCACTGTGATGTCACTGTGATGTCACTGTGATGTCACTGTAGCAAAGAGAAAGTTCTCAGGTTTGCTTTTGCAAAGTCATTTTATATTAATGGAATTTTCTAGCAGACTGTTGGACAACTGCCCCAGAGCCCCTCCCCTAGAGGCCCCAGACCACCAGAGCCCCTCCCCTAGAGGCCCCAGACCACCAGAGCCCCTCCCCTAGAGGCCCAGACCACCAGAGCCCCTCCCTAGAGGCCCCAGACCACCAGAGCCCCTCCCCTAGAGGCCCCAGACCACCAGAGCCCCTCCCCTAGAGGCCCCAGACCACCAGAGCCCCTCCCCTAGAGGCCCCAGACCACCAGAGCCCCTCTCTAGAGGCCCCAGACCACCAGAGCCCCTCCCCTAGAGGCCCCAGACCACCAGAGCCCCTCCCCTAGAGGCCCCAGACCACCAGAGCCCCTCCCTAGAGGCCCCAGACCACCAGAGCCCCTCCCCTAGAGGCCCAGAACACCAGAGCCCCTCCCCTAGAGGCCCCAGACCACCAGAGCCCCTCCCCTAGAGGCCCCAGACCACCAGAGCCCCTCCCCTAGAGGCCCAGACCACCAGAGCCCCTCCCCTAGAGGCCCCAGACCACCAGAGCCCCTCTCTAGAGGCCCCAGACCACCAGAGCCCCCCCCCTAGAGGCCCCAGACCACCAGAGCCCCTCCCCTAGAGGCCCCAGACCACCAGAGCCCCTCCCTAGAGGCCCCAGACCACCAGAGCCCCTCTCTAGAGGCCCCAGACCACCAGAGCCCCTCCCCTAGAGGCCCCAGACCACCAGAGCCCCTCCCCTAGAGGCCCAGACCACCAGAGCCCCTCCCTAGAGGCACCAGACCACCAGAGCCCCTCCCCTAGAGGCCCCAGACCACCAGAGCCCCTCCCCTAGAGGCCCAGACCACCAGAGCCCCTCCCCTAGAGGCCCCAGACCACCAGAGCCCCTCTCTAGAGGCCCCAGACCACCAGAGCCCCTCCCCTAGAGGCCCCAGACCACCAGAGCCCCTCCCTAGAGGCCCCAGACCACCAGAGCCCCTCTCTAGAGGCCCCAGACCACCAGAGCCCCCCCCCTAGAGGCCCCAGACCACCAGAGCCCCTCCCCTAGAGGCCCAGACCACCAGAGCCCCTCCCTAGAGGCCCCAGACCACCAGAGCCCCTCCCCTAGAGGCCCCAGACCACCAGAGCCCCTCCCCTAGAGGCCCCAGACCACCAGAGCCCCTCTCTAGAGGCCCCAGACCACCAGAGCCCCTCCCCTAGAGGCCCCAGACCACCAGAGCCCCTCCCCTAGAGGCCCCAGACCACCAGAGCCCCTCCCTAGAGGCCCCAGACCACCAGAGCCCCTCCCCTAGAGGCCCAGAACACCAGAGCCCCTCCCCTAGAGGCCCCAGACCACCAGAGCCCCTCCCCTAGAGGCCCCAGACCACCAGAGCCCCTCCCCTAGAGGCCCAGACCACCAGAGCCCCTCCCCTAGAGGCCCCAGACCACCAGAGCCCCTCCCCTAGAGGCCCCAGACCACCAGAGCCCCTCCCTAGAGGCCCCAGACCACCAGAGCCCCTCTCTAGAGGCCCCAGACCACCAGAGCCCCTCCCCTAGAGGCCCCAGACCACCAGAGCCCCTCCCCTGTGTGTATATAAACAAGTACATAGATTATTTAAAATTACGTCTCATCTCGTGAGAAAAGAGCCTGAAGACGTCAAATCAGTGAATACAAAGTATAAAATAAATACCCACAATTGTACACAATATTGTTTTATGTAGTCATGGTAACGTGATATGTTGCAGCAAAGTCCTGTTTATATTCACACCATCAAGCCCTGAAGCCTTAACCAGGTACCAGCTTACCTCAGGGAGTCCCTGAGGGGTCTGGGGTTCAGGGTCCTGTTGAGGGGTCTGGGGTTCAGGGGTCCGTTGAGGGGTCTGGGGTTCAGGGTCCTGTTGAGGGGTCTGGGGTTCAGGGGTCCGTTGAGGGGTCTGGGGTTCAGGGTCCTGTTGAGGGGTCTGGGGTTCAGGGTCCTGTTGAGGGGTCTGGGGTTCAGGGGTCCGTTGAGGGGTCTGGGGTTCAGGGTCCTGTTGAGGGGTCTGGGGTTCAGGGTCCTGTTGAGGGGTCTGGGGTTCAGGGGCCTGTTGAGGGGTCTGGGGTTCAGGGGTCCTGTTGAGGGGTCTGGGGTTCAGGGGTCCGTTGAGGGGTCTGGGGTTCAGGGGCCTGTTGAGGGGTCTGGGGTTCAGGGGCCTGTTGAGGGGTCTGGGGTTCAGGGGCCTGTTGAGGGGTCTGGGGTTCAGGGGTCCGTTGAGGGGTCTGGGGTTCAGGGGCCTGTTGAGGGGTCTGGGGTTCAGGGGCCTGTTGAGGGGTCAGGGATGACACTGGGGTTGCTAACGGGTGTGATGCTAACGGGTGTGATGCTATCGGGTGTGATGCTATCGGGTGTGATGCTAACACTCATAACTTCTCCCGTGTGTTACCGTTGTCCAGCTGGAGACGGGACCGAGATAACTATGAACCGGTCAACAGGTAACCGCTGTTTGTAGCTCAGTGTGTCGTCAACCCTGTGGCGTGCTAGCTAGCTAGCTAGCTAGCTACTAGCTAGCTAGCTAGTAGCTTACCCACTTAAACAGAAGTCCCGTAAGTCACAGTTGCAGTAAGAATGTAATTCACATTGTTTACGTTTCAGTAAAAAGTATTAAACGTACTTTTCTTTTACTTTGATGGAAACGCCCACTTAGCTGTTAGCAAGTGAGCTAATCAATGAGAATCATGTGCTATGATGTGTATATATATAGCTATCTATCTATATCTATATATATATAACTGTATATATATATATAGATATAGATTGATAGCTATATATCTATCTATCTATATCTATATATATAACTATATATAGAGATATAGATAGATAGCTATATATCTATCTATATCTCTATATATAACTATATATAGAGATATAGATTGATAGCTATATATCTATCTGAAGCGCTTGTTGGTGAACTGACTTTGACGCCAAGTGGACGATTCTCTTTTCTTACGTTTCCAGTTTCTAGTCGTTTTTGTTTCCGGTGCTTTGTGTCAATAAAGTTTGATCTCGGCCTTCACGGAGGCAGGTGGATGTTTGTGTTCACTTCCTGTTAGTCTCAGTCCAATCGGCTTTCAGAGGTCAGAGCGGCTACGTGCTAGCGGCTAACGGCTCAGCTTCCTGTGTGTCCACAGCGTTGCCTCGGCGATGCACTCAGAGACGCCCGACCGCTACGAACGCCTCACCTCCGTGTCCTCCAGCGTGGACTTTGACCAGAGGGACAACGTGAGACCGCTCTGCTCTTCCTCTCTCCTCCTCCTCCTCTCTGTCTCCTCCTCCTCCTCTCTGTCTCCTCCTCTCCTCCTCTCTGTCTCCTCCTCCTCCTCTCTGTCTCCTCCTCTCCTCCTCTCTGTCTCCTCCTCCTCTCTGTCTCCTCCTCTCCTCCTCTCTGTCTCCTCCTCTCCTTCTCTCTGTCTCCTCCTCTCCTCCTCTCTGTCTCCTCCTCCTCTCTGTCTCCTCCTCTCCTCCTCTCTGTCTCCTCTCTTCCTCTCTGTCTCCTCTCCTCCTCCTCTCTGTCTCCTCTCTTCCTCTCTGTCTCCTCTCCTCCTCCTCTCTGTCTCCTCTCTGTCTCCTCTCTGTCTCCTCCTCTCCTCCTCTCTGTCTCCTCCTCCTCTCCTCCTCTCTGTCTCCTCCTCTCCTTCTCTCTGTCTCCTCCTCTCCTCCTCTCTGTCTCCTCCTCTCCTTCTCTCTGTCTCCTCCTCTCCTCCTCCTCTCTGTTACCTCCTCCTCTCTGTCTCCTCTCCTCCTCTCTGTCTCCTCTCCTCCTCTCTGTTACCTCCTCCTCTCTGTCTCCTCTCCTCCTCTCTGTCTCCTCTCCTCCTCCTCTCTGTCTCCTCCTCTTCCTCACTGTCTCCTCCTCTTCCTCACTGTCTCCTCCTCTTCCTCTCTGTCTCCTCTCCTCCTCCTCTCTGTCTCCTCTTCCTCACTGTCTCCTCCTCTTCCTCACTGTCTCCTCCTCTTCCTCTCTGTCTCCTCTCCTCCTCCTCTCTGTCTCCTCTTCCTCACTGTCTCCTCCTCTTCCTCACTGTCTCCTCCTCTTCCTCTCTGTCTCCCCCTCCTCTTCCTCTCTTCCTCACTTCCTCCTCTTCCTCCTCCTGATGATGTGTTTGTACCTGCAGGGTTTCTGCTCGTGGCTGACGGCCATCTTCAGAATAAAGTGAGTACCATCTTCTGTTGTTGTTGTTGTTATTGTTATTATTATAACAATAACAACAATAATATTGATGGTAATATTAAATGAGTTATTACCATCATGGGTGAATTCACTAATGTAGCTTCAGATCCTGATCAGGTTCAGAACTGAGCTGATTTTCCTCCTCCTCCTCCTCCTCTTTTTCCTCTTCTTCCTCTTCCTCCCCCACAGGGACGAGGAGATCCGTGAGAAGTGTGGCGAGGACGCCGTCCACTACTTGTCGTTCCAGCGCCACATCATCGGGCTGCTGGTCGTCGTCGGCGTTCTCTCCGTCGGCATCGTTCTGCCCGTGAACTTCTCTGGAGACCTTCTGGGTGAGAGGAGGTTACTCTGCGCCAATCAGGAGAGAGGAGGTTACTCTGTGCGCCAATCAGGAGAGAGGAGGTTACTCTGTGCCAATCAGGAGAGAGGAGGTTACTCTGTGCCAATCAGGAGAGAGGAGGTTACTCTGTGCCAATCAGGAGAGAGGAGGTTACTCTGTGCCAATCAGGAGAGAGGAGGTTACTCTGTGCGCCAATCAGGAGAGAGGAGGTTACTCTGTGCCAATCAGGAGAGAGGAGGTTACTCTGTGCCAATCAGGAGAGAGGAGGTTACTCTGTGCGCCAATCAGGAGAGAGGAGGTTACTCTGTGCGCCAATCAGGAGAGAGGAGGTTACTCTGTGCCAATCAGGAGAGAGGAGGTTACTCTGTGAGCCTCTGATGACTCAATGGGCTAAAGAGGGTCGATTTAAAGAAGAAATGATATTCATATATATATATATATATATATATATATATATGTGAAGCTATTTCTGTTTACTTTTATTCATGTTTCTTCTTCCAGGATGAGCGTTTGAGTTTTTAAAATCTTTCTTTTGAATATCATAATTTCAGTTTCTAATCTCAGTAAAATATTAAAGCTATATTAAAGATTTAAAATGATTTCTTCATAAAGTCGTTCTGACGCTCTGCTGTGATTGGAAGAGAGAACATTGTCCCGCCTCCCTCCTCCTAGGCTCCGTCGTGCTCTAGGAACTAGATTCAAAGAAAGAAAACACTGCGTGTGTTAGTTTATTATACAGACTGAAAGCTGGTTATGAATATGATATTCCACTGCTGCTCTGTGCCTTTAAACAGCGTTCTTTCCTCATGTCTGATCGATTTTAGTCAGAATTATCAGTAAAGACGCTTTCCTAAGACACGGAGTCCCTGGACCTCCTTCTAAAGAAGGTAACCGCAGTCAGCAGAACCGTCTGTAGGTCTGTAGGGTTGTAGGTTGTCAGTCTGTGGGTCTGTAGGTTGTCAGTTTGTAGGTCTGTAGGTTGTCAGTCTGTGGGTCTGTAGGTTGTCAGTTTGTAGGGTTGTAGGTTGTCAGTTTGTAGGTCTGTTGGTTTGTGGGTTTGTGGGTCTAGAGGTCTGTTGCTCTGTATTTTCAGAGTCTTAATGTTTCTTGATGACTTGTTTGTATTTGTTCTAGAAAACAACGCTTACAGCTTTGGACGCACCACGATAGCCAACCTGAAGTCTGGGTGAGTTCCACTGGAGTCAGAGATCAATAGAGATCATCAGAGATCAATAGAGATCAATAAATGGTAGTCTTGTTCAGGACCAGCATGCTATGGCTGCACACGTCCTTAGAGATCAATAAAATGATTATCAGAGATCAATAGATGATCAATAGAGATCAGTAGAGATCAATATCTGTGTTCTTGTGTTCAGGACCAGTCTGCTGTGGCTGCACACGGTGTTTGCCTTCATGTATCTTCTGTTGACGGTGTACAGCATGAGGAGACACACGTCCAAGATGCACTACAAGGAGGACGACCTGGTGAGCTGCTACGCTACGGGGCTACGCTACGGGGCGACGCTGCGGGGCGACGCTGCGGGGCGACGCTGCGGGGCGACGCTGCGGGGCGACGCTGCGGGGCGACGCTACGGGGGCGACGCTACGGGGGCGACCCTACGGGGGATACGCTACGGGGGCGACCCTACGGGGGCGACCCTACGGGGGCTACGCTACGGGGGCTACGCTACGGGGGCGACCCTACGGGGGCGACGCTACGGGGGCGACGCTACGGGGGCGACGCTACGGGGGCGAACCTAGGGGAGCTACCTACGTGGGCGACCCTACGGGAGCTACCTTATGGGAGCTACCCTACGGGGGCGACCCTACGGGGGCGACCCTACGGGGGCGACCCTAGGGGAGCAACGCTACGGGGATACACTACGGGGGCGACCCTACGGGGGCGACCCTACGGGGGCGACGCTACGGGGGCGACGCTACGGGGGCAACCCTGCGGGGCGACGCTACGGGGGCGACCCTACGGGGGCGACCCTACGGGGGCGACCCTACGGGGGCGACGTTACGGGGGCGACCTTGCGGGGCGACGCTACGGGGCGACGCTACGGGGCGACCCTGCGGGGCGACCCTGCGGGGCGACGCTACGGGGCGACCCTACGGGGGCGACGTTACGGGGGCGACCCTGCGGGGCGACCCTGCGGGGCGACGCTCACACACGGCAACGCTCACACACACAGCAACGCTCACACGGCAACGCTACAGGGCAACACTCATACACACGGCAACACTCACACACACGGCAACGCTCACACGGCAACGCTACAGGGCAACACTCATACACACGGCAACACTCACACACACGGCAACGCTCACAGGGCAACGTAAACAGGAAGTAAACAAACTGCTTGTGTTCTCATCCCTGTTTCTTGACTTGCAGGTGAAGAGAACTTTATTTATTAACGGCATCTCCAAATATGCTGAAGAGACGCAGATCAAACAGCACTTTGAGTGAGTGACACCTCCTCCTCCTGTTGCTCCTCCTCCTTCTCCTGCTGCTCCTTCTTCTTCTCCTCCTCCTACCTCTCCTTCCTCTTCTCCTCCTCCAGCTCCTCCTTCTCCTCCTGCTGCTCCTCCTTCTTCTCCTCCCCCTCCTCCTCCTCCTACCTCTCCTTCCTCTTCTCCTCCTCCTCCTCATACCTCTCCTTCCTCTCCTCCTCCTCCTCTCTTCTGGTCACACTGGTTGAACTGGTTCTCTCGTTCCTCAGACAGGGGTATGAGAACTGCACGGTTCTGGAGGCTCGGATCTGCTACAATGTGGCCAAACTGATGTCTCTGAACGGCGAGAGGTGAGACGGAGAGCCCCAGTGCATGCTGGGAAGCACAACGTTAACCAGCGCGTGTCTTTTACCCACAATGCCGTGTGTCTGTGTTCGTCAGGAAGAAGACGGAGCGCAGTAAGAAGTTCTTCACCGACCTGATGGTGAAGGAACACGTTCCCACCATGATCAACCCCAAACCCTGCGGACACCTCTGCTGCTGCGCCATCACCGGCTGTGAGGAGGTACAGTTTCACCGTAGCCGGTAAAGTTTCACCGTAGTGGTAAAGTTTCACCGTAGCCGGTAAAGTTTCACCGTAGTGGTAAAGTTTCACCATAGTGGTAAAGTTTCACCGTAGCCGGTAGCCACAGAACTGATCTGGTTCGGGAGGGGACCTGGTCTGATGTGTTGCTCTGGGTGAGGGGTGTGTGCCATTAGCCTGTTAGCATGTTAGCATTGGTCCTGCAGGAGGAGGCTGTCAGCTACTACACCAAGACGGAGTCCAAGCTGAAGGAGGAGTACAGGAAGGAGAAGGAGAAGGTCCACACCAAACCGCTGGGCATGGCCTTCGTCACCTTCCAGAACGAGTCCATGACGTCCATGTGAGCTGACGTCGACATCCTCATCACTGAGTCATTGACGAATACTTGACACGCTCTGACCCCGCCTCCTCTCTCCTCCTGCCCCATGTGACTCCACCCCCTCTGTTCACAGTATTTTGAAGGACTTCAACGCCTGTCAGGTTCAGGGTTGCCGGTGTCGCCAGGAGCCGCGCTCCTCTCAGTTCAGCGAGGCGCTTCACGTTTACAACTGGAGCGTCTCGTATGCGCCCGACCCGCAGAACGTCCGCTGGTAAGTCCTCAAGCTCCGCCCGCCCCAAACGCACCAGCAGATACCAGCCAACGCACCCGGCGTGTACTGGATTCAGGGTTCCTACGCTCATGGAGAACCTGGAACAGTCATGAGTTTAAAATGGTTATTTCCAGGCCTGGAAAAGTCCAGTTTAGTCAAAGTCATGTAAATGTGTTATATTCATGTGTTCCATGTGTTCATTTACGCTGAGTCTGAAATAATGAATATGCTTTTAAAAGAAAGACTCAAAATATAAGCAGGAATACATACAGGCATCTATATAAATGTTTATTCTTTTAATCAAACTATTGTCTCATTCATTTGAGTCATTTAAGGTTTACTGTATGCTTTGTGTTCTCATTGTTAGTTTAAATACTACATTTACTCACTTTCTACTGTTTACACCCAGATTTCACTAAATGTTTGTCATGGACATTTGGTTTAAAGTCATGGAAAAGTCGTGAAACCCACTGGTCAGGATGTGTCTGAGCCTGTGTCACTGTGTCACTGTGTTACTGTGTCATTGTGTTACTGTGTCATTGTGTTACTGGGTCACTGTGTTACTGGGTCACTGTGTCACTGTGTCACTGGGTCACTGTGTCACTGGGTCACTGTGTCACTGTGTTACTGTGTCACTGTCACTGTGTCACTGTGTTACTGTGTCACTGTCACTGTGTCACTGTCACTGTGTCATTGTGTCACTGTGTCACTGTGTCACTGTGTTACTGTGTTACTGTGTCACTGTGTCACTGTCACTGTGTTACTGTGTTGCTGTGTCACTGTCACTGTGTTACTGTGTCACTGTGTCACTGTGTCACTGTGTCACTGTGTCACTGTGTCACTGTCACTGTGTTACTGTGTCACTGTGTTACTGTGTCACTGTTACTGTGTCACTGTGTCACTGTCACTGTGTCACTGTGTCACTGTCACTGTGTCACTGTCACTGTGTTACTGTGTTACTGTGTCACTGTTACAGTGTCACTGTGTCACTGTCACTGTGTTACTGTGTCACTGTTACTGTGTCACTGTGTCACTGTCACTGTGTCACTGTGTTACTGTGTCACTGTTACTGTGTCACTGTGTCACTGTCACTGTGTCACTGTGTCACTGTTACTGTGTCACTGTGTTACTGTGTCACTGTTACTGTGTCACTGTGTCACTGTCACTGTGTCACTGTGTCACTGTGTCACTGTTACTGTGTCACTGTGTCACTGTCACTGTGTTACTGTGTCACTGTGTTACTGTGTCACTGTGTCACTGTGTCACTGTGTCACTGTCACTGTGTTACTGTGTCACTGTGTTACTGTGTCACTGTGTCACTGTCACTGTGTCACTGTGTTACTGTGTCACTGTTACTGTGTCACTGTGTCACTGTCACTGTGTCACTGTGTCACTGTCACTGTGTCACTGTGTCACTGTGTTACTGTGTCACTGTGTTGCTGTGTGTCACGGCCCGGCTCAGGCGCCGCAACAAAGTACACTGAAGACGCAGCGTTCCGAGCAAAAACAATGACAATTGTCAAAAAGGCTTTATTTGGGTGCGCACGAGAGCTGGCGACATCTAGCCAATATGACTGTAACAACAGTGACCACCTCATCAACCTCTGATTAGGACACTGCAAGGAGTTTAGAAATGTCAAGGGGCTATGGTCGGTGTAGACCACCACAGGCACCACCCCCGAAGCGATGTAAACATCAAAATGTTTTCGCACCCAAACCAATGCCAGCGCCTCTTTTTCTATTGTGGAATAATTCAGCTGATACGAATTGAACTTCTTCGAAAAGTAACTCACTGGCTTAACAGCACCCAGATCGTCAGCCTGCAGAAGGACAGCTCCCGCGCCCACGTGACTAGCATCCACCTGAAGGGAAAAGGAACGGTCAAACTGCGGGGCTGTCAAAACCGGGGCACTACATAGCAAAGTCTTAACTCTCTCAAAAGCCTGGTGGCAGGCGGGGGACCAGACAAACGGGGTTTTCCCCTTCAGCAAATCAGTGAGTGGCGCTACCACCTCAGAGAAGTTCCTGCAGAACGCCCGGTAGTACCCAACCAGACCCAGGAAACGCATCAGCTCCTTCTTTGTGGCGGGTGCCGGATAACGTTCCACCGCGTGGACTTTCTCCTGCACCACAGAAACCGTTCCCAGGCCGACCACCCGCCCCAAGTACGTCACCGTCGCCCTTGCGAACTCACACTTGGCGAGGTTGATGGTTAGACGTGCCTCCGCCAGGCGTTCGAACGCGCTCTAAATGAGAAGGCCACGTATCCGAAAAGACCACCATATCATCTAGGTAGACCGTACACCCCTCCAAATCTCCCAGAACTTGCGTCATAAGCCTCTGAAACATTGCTGGGGCATTACGCAAGCCGAATGGCATGACCCTGTAGGAGTATAATCCGCTCGGCGTTATAAACGCCGAAATCTCGCGAGCTCGCTCGGACAACGGAACCTGCCAATACCCCTTTAGCAAGTCAAACTTGCTAACAAATTTGGCATGGCCTACCTGGTCAATACAATCCTCCATCCGTGGGAGCGGAAAAGAATCAGGCTTAGTCACTGCGTTCACCATCCGAAAATCGGTACAAAACCGGGGAGTGTTGTCAGGTTTAGGGACCATAATGCAGGGGGATGCCCAACTTGAAGCCGAGGGCTCAGCAATCCCGCACTCCAACATGTACTTAAGTTCAACATCCAGGTGTTTACGTTTCTCAGGGTTAACCCGATAGAACCTCTGCCTAACCGGCTGCGCATCTCCAACGTCTATATCGTGTTCGATGAGGTGCGTCTGAGTAGGAGCATCACCAAACAACTGAGGAAAAGCTCTTAGGACCTCGGCTAGATCTGCCTGCTGCGACGCCGCTAAATGCCCCAGCAGCACAGGCAATCTATCCAACGACTCAGAGTTCTTTAAACGGCCTTGCAGCACCGCCGGATCCAGATCAGGCAACCCATCTTCTACCCCATCCGCCTCGGGCTGAGGGGCATAAACCACAGAGACCCTGCCAACTGACTGCGTCTTCCGTGTACTTTGTTGCGGCGCCTGAGCCGGGCCGTGACATGTGGGGGCTCGTCCGCCGGAGGGGGCCGAGCTTCAGCACCCGTCGGACCGGACACACGACCGTATTATGGCTTTAGCAAATTCACGTGACAAAGCTGAGTGGCCTTCCTGCGTGCCGGAGTGGAAATAATGTAGTTCTGGTCAGAGGTTTGCTTCAGAACCGTAAGTGGACCTGTGAACTTCGCCTGAAACGGTGAGCTCACTATAGGGAGCAAGGCAAGTACTTGGTCACCAGGCCTAAAGACGCGACGGTCATATAAGTGCTTCATCTTGACTTGAGCTACCCCCAGATTCTTCCGAGCTAGTTCTCCAGCAGTGTAAAGCCTACGTCTAAAACTATTGACGTAGTCAACCAAATTCTTAGGAGGCTCAGTCTTTCCAGTTGCGGGATAGGGCAGCCAAGGGACCCCTGACAGTGTGAGCAAACACCAGCTCATTCGGGCTAAACCCAGTGCTCTCCTGTGTCACCTCTCTTTCTGCCAGCATCAACCAAGGTAAACCCTCCTCCCAGTCTCTACCTAACTCCATGCAGTAAGCGCGTAGGAGGGACTTCAATGTTTGATGGAAGCGCTCCAATGCCCCCTGACTCTGCGCATGATAAGCAGAGGCCTGGTTGTGCTGGACACGGAGCTGCTTCAACACCTGTGCAAACATACGGGACGAGAAGTTAGTCCCTTGATCTGACTGGACGACCTTCGGAATGCCAAACACTGAGATGAACTGGGAAAGTGCCTTTACCACTGACCTAGTAGTAATGGTACGCAAAGGGTACGCCGCCGGATAGCGGGTACTCTGGCACATAACGGTCAGAAGATAGACAGCACCCGATTTGGCACGAGGCAAAGGACCCACACAATCAATTATCAAATGCTCAAACGGTTGGCTGACTGGTGGAATAGGGCACAGCGGCACAGGTTTTAACGTTTGGTTCGGTTTGCCAGTCAACTGGCAAATATGGCATGTTTTAATGAACCGGGAGACATCTTTTTTAATAAGAGGCCAGAAGAAGTGCCTCAGAACCCGGTCATATGTCTTCCTCAAACCAGAGTGCCCCGACTCATCATGAGCCACTTTCAACACCGACTCCCGGAGTGCAACCGGCAAAACTATTTGAAACACCGGCTCCCCGACACAACTCTCTCTGTGCCGCACCCACTTCCTCACCAAGACCGAATCCTTAATGAAGTAACCCCCTGTACCGGCTAGCACTTCCGCCTCAGAGCGAACCTGACGAAACAGCCTCTCCAGAGAGGCTGGATTGGAAAAGCCGGGCGCACAGCTAGCGCAGCCTCACCCTGGAATAACTCACATTGGAGGTTTACTCTGTGCAATGGAACCAACAGCACATTCAGATCCATCCCCCGAACCGGAGCAAAATCTCCGGTTTTCGATGCAACGGAAAAGGGAAGAACTCCAGCGAGAATAAACGAGTCAAACGCCCCTGTGTCCCTCAAAATCGTTAATGGCACCGCCACCTCACTTCCCACCATGGACACCACACCTTCACGGATAAACGGCAGGTAGGGCTCCAAACCCACCATACCCGAGTCCTCTACCCGCACGTGAGGACCGGCAGGAGCGACAACCTGACGAACGGGTGCGGCTAACCCTATGCCTTTGGGGCGGAACTGGGAAGCAGTGTTTTTTGGCTGGACCCTCAACAGCGGACAGTCCACTTTCCAGTGGCCTTGTTCACGACAATAATTAACGTGTTCCCCGCCTGGCGGAGGTTACCGCTACCCCTAGCCCTGGGTTCCCCAAACCCGTCTCGGTGCATAAGCACATAATCGTCAGCAAGCGCTGCGGCCGCAGCAGCATCTGTTATTTTGTGTTCACTGATGTACACAGCCACACGTGAGGGAACAGACCTTTTAAACTGCTCCAGGACCATAAGGTCACATAACTGCTTAAAATCCCCCACCTCTGACGCAGCGCACCAACGAGTGAACTGGACAGTCAGATTCCCTGCAAACTCCAGATGACTCTGACCTTCTTCCTTTTCCATGTTCCTGAACCGCTGCCGGTAGGCCTCAGGAACCAATTCATATGCCTTTAACACCGCCCCTTTCACCAAAGAATATTGCTGACTGGCCGCATCAGTCAATGAGGAGTATGCCTCCTGTGCCCTCCCAGTCAGCACGCACTGTAGCATCAGCGTGCGCGCTGAATCCGGCCACTTACGTAATTCAGCCACACGCTCAAACAAAGAAAAAAACAACTCAGGATTTTTTTCAGAAAACGTTGGTACGAGCCTTAAGTTGCCTAAGATGTCAAAGTCATCCCCAGGCTGTTCTGAGGGAGACAACTTCCCCTTTGGCCCAGCAGCAGCCAGCTTCCCCTCTTTAATCAAGTCTAGCCTAGCCTGCTCCACCTCCAACTTTGCGTTTTCCATTTGTTGGTGCATCTTCGCCACAGCCACCTCCTTCTCCAACTGTGCCTGCACCTTAAATCTATCATGGTCCAGCTGCAACAACAATAATTCCTTTTGTTGGGAAAAGGTTAAGCTAGATGTGGCGAGGGGCGGAGCACATACGTCCTCCTGGAGCACAGCTGATGCACCTTCCGTTAACACTTTTTTTTCCTCCAACCCCAACCTCAAAACGGCCTTAACTCTGTCCTTCAACCGTTTATCACCCACGTCAATGCCATAATATTCTGCTATTTTCAGCAGTTGCTCCTTCGTGCAGAGATCCAAATTCTGCTCCGAAGGAGAAGCCACGAAGTGGTCAACACTCTCCATAGCCAAGTGTGTCCGAAACCATCAACGGGAGAAAAATAAATAAATAAATGAATGAAAGCTACCGGTGTGTAGTCCACAGCCAATGACGTATCAGCAGCGCGCCCCTCTAGCTGACTACCTTCCCACCCACTAACTAAAACAATAAACTCAACCCTAGTCTTCATGTGGTTAATGGCGGCGGGTATTTATGCACTGGAGCCCAGTGGCGAGGGAAAGCAACCAGCAACTGGGACTGCCCTGCACCATGGAAGTGCTCCCGAGACGAGACGCTCTAGCCACGGTCCCCACAGCACTACCAAAACAAAAAACAACAAATGACGAAACTCAAAGGAGTAACGCCGCTGTACCTGACAGGGGAGCGCCGCTTCAAACTAAATCAAAATCAGATCACACGGAACAAAAGATCCCGGACGAGCCCCCACATGTCACGGCCCGGCTCAGGCGCCGCAACAAAGTACACGGAAGACTCAGCGTTCCGAGCAAAAAGGCTTTATTTGGGTGCGCACGAGAGCTGGCGACAACGGAGAGCCTGCGGTCGCTATCGAGAGCCCCTTGGCCGGCCCAGAGGCTGAGCTTTATTCCCCCAGGAGCACCGGGCCCAGGTGCGTCTCATCACGCCGTCCTGCAGGAAGCAGAGGGACAGACAAACAGACAGGCAGACAAACAGACAGACAGGTAAGCAGACAGACAGGCAGACAAACAGACAGACAGGTAAGCAGACAGACAGGCAGACAAACAGACAGACAGGTAAGCAGACAGACAGGCAGGGGAGCCGTCACACTGTATCACTGTGTCACTGTGTTACTGTATCACTGTGTTACTGTGTTACTGTATCACTGTATCACTGTGTTACTGTGTCACTGTATCACTGTGTTACTGTGTTACTGTGTTACTGTGTCACTGTATCACTGTATCACTGTATCACTGTGTTACTGTGTTACTGTGTCACTGTGTCACTGTATCACTGTGTTACTGTGTCACTGTGTTACTGTATCACTGTATCACTGTGTTACTGTATCACTGTGTTACTGTGTCACTGTGTCACTGTATCACTGTGTTACTGTGTCACTGTGTTACTGTATCACTGTGTTACTGTATCACTGTGTTACTGTGTCACTGTGTTACTGTGTCACTGTGTTACTGTATCACTGTGTCACTGTGTCACTGTATCACTGTGTTACTGTGTCACTGTATCACTGTGTTACTGTGTCACTGTGTTACTGTATCACTGTGTTACTGTGTCACTGTATCACTGTGTCACTGTGTTACTGTGTCACTGTGTTACTGTGTCACTGTATCACTGTGTCACTGTGTTACTGTGTCACTGTGTTACTGTGTCACTGTATCACTGTATCACTGTGTTACTGTGTCACTGTGTTACTGTGTCACTGTATCACTGTGTCACTGTGTTACTGTGTCACTGTGTTACTGTGTTACTGTGTCACTGTTTTACTGTGTCACTGTGTCACTGTTTTACTGTGTCACTGTGTTACTGTGTCACTGTGTTACTGTGTCACTGTGTCACTGTTTTACTGTGTCACTGTGTTACTGTGTCACTGTGTTACTGTGTTACTGTGTCACTGTTTTACTGTGTCACTGTGTCACTGTTTTACTGTGTCACTGTGTTACTGTGTCACTGTGTTACTGTGTCACTGTGTCACTGTTTTACTGTGTCACTGTGTTACTGTGTCACTGTGTTACTGTGTCACTGTGTCACTGTTTTACTGTGTTACTGTGTTACTGTGTCACTGTGTTACTGTGTCACTGTATCACTGTATCACTGTTACTGTGTTACTGTATCACTGTGTTACTGTGTTACTGTGTCACTGTGTTACTGTATCACTGTGTTACTGTATCACTGTATCACTGTGTTACTGTATCACTGTGTTACTGTATCACTGTGTTACTGTATCACTGTGTTACTGTGTTGCTGTGTCACTGTGTTACTGTATCACTGTATCACTGTGTTACTGTGTTACTGTATCACTGTGTCACTGTGTCACTGTTTTACTGTGTCACTGTGTTACTGTGTCACTGTGTCACTGTTTTACTGTGTCACTGTGTTACTGTGTCACTGTGTCACTGTGTTACTGTGTCACTGTGTTACTGTGTCACTGTGTCACTGTTTTACTGTGTCACTGTGTCACTGTATCACTGTGTTACTGTATCACTGTGTTACTGTGTCACTGTGTCGCTGTGTTACTGTGTCACTGTGTTACTGTATCACTGTATCACTGTGTTACTGTGTCACTGTGTCGCTGTGTTACTGTGTTACTGTGTCACTGTGTTACTGTGTCACTGTATCACTGTATCACTGTTACTGTGTTACTGTATCACTGTGTTACTGTGTTACTGTGTCACTGTGTTACTGTATCACTGTGTTACTGTATCACTGTATCACTGTGTTACTGTATCACTGTGTTACTGTATCACTGTATCACTGTATCACTGTGTTACTGTATCACTGTGTTACTGTATCACTGTGTTACTGTATCACTGTGTTACTGTGTTGCTGTGTCACTGTGTTACTGTATCACTGTATCACTGTGTTACTGTGTTACTGTATCACTGTGTTACTGTGTTACTGTGTTACTGTGTCACTGTGTTACTGTATCACTGTATCACTGTGTTACTCTGTCACTCTGTCACTGTGTTACTGTGTTACTGTGTCACTGTGTTGCTGTGTCACTGTGTTGCTGTGTTACTTCCTGCAGGGAGCACCTGTCGCTGGGTGGGATCTCCTGGTGGATCCGCTGCTTCATCATCAACTGCATCCTCTTCCTCCTGCTCTTCTTCCTCACCACGCCCGCCATCATCATCTCCACCATGGACAAGTTCAACGTCACCAAGCCGGTGGAGTACCTCAACGTAAGCGCCCGGCTCTCGGTGCGGCCCGGCCAGCCAGGCCCGGTGTGCTGATCCCTCTCTGTGTTTGTTGTCTGGACAGAACCCCATCGTCACGCAGTTCTTCCCCACGCTGCTGCTCTGGGCCTTCTCCGCTCTGCTGCCCACCATCGTGTACTACTCGGCCTTCTTCGAGGCGCACTGGACCAGGTAGCTGCTCCTCCAGGGCTCCTGGCTCACGGAGTTCTTATTCACCCACGAATGTCTAAACAGAACCAGGTCCGGGTCAGATCTGTTCCTCAAGTCTCAATCAGTGGAGTCCAGGTCTCGTGTCAACAGCGATGAAACGAGTCCGAGTGGAGAAATGAAATCATCGTAAAACACATCCATCGTTATGTGACCTTGAAACCTTTTGAGCCCAATGGCCGTTTTTCCTTCTGCACCTCTTTCCCCCGTGTTCCAGTAGTCGCATGAACCCTAAATGAGTTCTAATACTCTAATACTCTAACACTTTTATACCATATTGTGATCATAACTATGAACACCCAGCATGATATGAGCAAGATTCCCCAAAATGCCTCCTGGAGCGGTCCCCAAGCTGTATGGTTCAGGGCCTTAACAACAGCCCACATACTAATAAGACACCTTTTTGGAAAGATTGGGACCTAAAGAATCGCAATCCAACAAAGCATTGGCATGTTAGGAAGGAGGTTCAGTCAAAAAACTGTGTCGTTCGGTTCAAAAATGGAAAAATTATGTTTTTGCGAAAGTATTTTCTTTCAGAATCAGAAACCGTTTATTGCCAGGAATGTTTGCACAAACGAGGAATTTAGTTGGGCGGAAGGTGCGTACATTAGACATTAGACATTAGACGAGACAAACAACAATCAACGACAGCAACAGTGCAATGATGTCTAAATCAGATAAGGATAAAGTGCTCAGACAACAGATAACATTAATGTAAGTGCGTGTTAAAGTGACGTGTGTGTTAAAGTTAAAGTTAAGTGTATGTGGCATGAGTGTTTAGATATGAAGTGTGCAGTGGAGTGACCGGTAGGAGGAGAGAAAGGAATAAAAATAAATGGTCCGTGAATAGTCCTGTGATAGTCATTCAGCGGGGAACCCGGCTCTGTTGATGAGCCCGACTGCCGACGGGAAGAAACTGTTAGTGTGGCGTGAGGTCTTAGTCCTGATGGACCTCAGCCTCCTGCCAGAGGGGAGGGACACGAACAGGTTGTGTCCAGGGTGAGAGGGGTCAGCTGTCCTCTTTTGTGTGAAGTCTGTACCTGTCTGAAGTACATTTCCCAAGAACTGCAGACTTTGACCCTGCCTCTGACCCTGCCTCTGACCCTGCCTCTGACCCTGCCTTTGACCCTGCCTCTGACCCTGCCTCTGACCCTGCCTTTGACCCTGCCTCTGACCCTGACTTTGACCCTGCCTTTGACCCTGCCTCTGACCCTGACTTTGACCCTGCCTTTGACCCTGCCTCTGACTCTGACTTTGACCCTGCCTTTGACCCTGCCTCTGACCCTGACTTTGACCCTGCCTCTGACCCTGACTTTGACCCTGCCTCTGACCCTGACTTTGACCCTGCCTCTGACCCTGCCTTTGACCCTGCCTCTGACCCTGCCTCTGACCCTGCCTCTGACCCTGACTTTGACCCTGACTTTGACCCTGACCTGCCCCTCTGTGTCCAGGTCTGGAGAGAACAGGACGACGATGCATAAATGCTACACCTTCCTGATCTTCATGGTTCTGCTGCTGCCGTCTCTTGGACTCAGCAGGTAACACAAGCCGCTCGCTGTACGAGGCCCTCAGTCACCTTTGACCTCTGGCGTCCTCACTGAATCGTCTCTGTTTTCCAGCCTGGATGTTTTCTTCCGCTGGCTCTTTGATAGGAAGTTCCTGGACGACGCCACGGTCAGATTTGAGTGAGTCGTTTTTATTTCATGTTTTATCAGAGACCGTCACATTATCGTTGTCGTTCATATTAAAACAACTCTTCAACATCAGATAAACGTTGTTAGTCATGAAGTGTTGATGTGGTTTCATTTTGAAACCGACAGAATGAGTTCAGTGTGACTGACGGCTCTGCCGTGTCCCCTTCAGGTGCGTCTTCCTGCCGGATAACGGAGCGTTCTTCGTCAACTACGTCATCGCCTCGGCGTTCATCGGGAACGCCATGGACCTGCTGAGGATCCCCGGCCTGCTCATGTACATGATCCGGCTCTGCCTGGCCCGCTCTGCCGCCGACCGCCGCAACGTCAAGAGGGTGAGGCCTCCATGTGGACCAGGTCTCTGCTGGTCTCCATGTGGACCAGGTCTCTGCTGGTCTCCATGTGGACCAGGTCTCCATGTGGACCAGGTCTCTGCTGGTCTCCATGTGGACCAGGTCTCTGCTGGTCTCCATGTGGACCAGGTCTCTGCTGGTCTCCATGTGGACCAAGTCTCTGCTGGTCTCCATGTGGACCAGGTCTCTGCTGGTCTCCATGTGGACCAGGTCTCAGCTGAGACCCTGTCTCTCCTCTGCAGCATCAGGCCTATGAGTTCCAGTTCGGCGCGGCGTACGCCTGGATGATGAACGTCTTCACGGTGGTGATGGCCTACAGCATCACCTGCCCCATCATCGTGCCCTTCGGTCAGTGTCCCTGTACTTATACACACAATATATATGTACTTATACACACAAATATATATGTACTTATACACACAATATATATGTACTTATACACACAATTATATATGTACTTATACACACAATATATATGTACTTATACACACAATATATATGTACTTATACACACAAATATGCATACATATATTGAGTCTTGAGGCTGCTCTCTGCAGGTCTGATGTACATGCTGCTGAAGCACCTGGTGGACAGGTACAACATGTACTACGCTTACCTGCCGTCCAAACTGGACAAGAAGATCCACTCTGGCGCCGTCACCCAGGTGGTGGCGGCGCCCATCCTCTGCCTCTTCTGGCTGCTCTTCTTCTCCACCGTACGCACAGGTAAGCCCCGCCCCCTGCCGGACACGCATCCGCCCCGCCGCCACGTACCGAGACCGAGCCGATCTTCACCGGCACAGAGTGAGGCACGCTAACTGACGCTAGCTGCTAATGTGCCGGCAGGTTTCGAGACGCCGACCTCCATGTTCACTCTGGTGGTCCTGGTCGTCACCATCGTGGTCTGTCTGTCGCACGTCTGCTTCGGACACTTCAAGTACCTCAGTGCTCACAACTACAAGGTACGAGAACCTTCCTGGGTCTTTACCGTCTCCAGAAGCCAAGCGCTCAGTCTCTCTGTGCTTCTGCCTCAGATCGACACCAAGGACAACGAAGTGGACGCCGTGGAGAACGGACGTCCAGCTCGACCCTCGTCCTCCCCCATCACCAAGTCTCAGGTGAGTTGATGGGGCGACTCCTCTGGTTGTATAGAAGTCTATGCTTCATGTGTTAAAGCTGCATTCTCTCTCCTGGCCACCAGGGGGTGACTCCTCTGGTTGTATAGAAGTCTATATAAATGACTCTACTTCTCTTGATGTATTCCCTCAGTAAACATTGTAAACATGAGTTTATGTCTCAATCTCTAGTTTCAAGTCTTCTTCAATACAGCATGATGTTCATTTAGTAAATTATGGTCATTTAGAGTCAAACAGACCATAATACAGGGGACGCTTTAGGGCGGGGCTACGAGGTGATTGACAGGTCTCTACGTCACCCCTCCTTAGTGCACATATGGTCACTTCCTGTTTAATGGTTGATAAGAAGGTGAAGAAAGAAGAAGATGGTGACGGACAGAGCCTGAGGCTTCAGAGCGTCTCCTGCTGGTTCGGTTAGTGACCCCGTGGTTGTTCTCTTGTGTTCTGCAGCAGCAGCAGATGTACATCGCTCAGGTCCTGCAGGACCCAAACTCGGAAGAGCCGGTCGGCGTCGGCGGCGGTAGCGGTAGCGGTGGCGGCGGCGAGGACCGAGGATCGTCCCGGGACGAGGAGTTGCTGAACGGAGGGAACGCCATCAACGAGGCGGATTTTCAGTCGGGGGAGGACAGTCTGATTGCCAACGAGGTCCACCAGTAGCTGGGGGTGGAGCTACAGGGAGGGGGCGGAGCTAGCTGAGGGTCCATACCCACACAACAGTTAGAGAATAAAGCTACAGGAGAATATCACACACACTGACTGTTAGCTCCTCCCCCTCCTAGCTCGAAGACTTGACCCTGACCTTTGACCCCGGCGCCAGTCCTGTGTGATGACATCAGACCGTCTCCACAGGAAGTCACTGTACATAACCACAAAGCCAAACGTTTGTATTTTCATTCTTTTCTTTTGTTTTCTCTGGGTTTTTGGGGGCGGGGTTTAAAAGTTCGTGCCTCGGCTGGTTTTTCATTTTCGTTTCGCACTCGTGTCTTGACTCCTGATCCCACCGCAGGGCGCCGGGACTCGACCTGCGAGGGTCAGAGCTGATGCTGACTCTCTTCCGTCACCGCCACCATCATCATCATCACCGCCACCACCATCATCATCACCGCCACCACCATCATCATCACCGCCACCATCATCACCATCATCGTCATCGGAGTGCTCAACTAGCCGCTCAGCTCTCGTAGTGGAAGAAGCCCCGTCTGCTAGGGGTTCCGTCTGGTCTCATCCATGCCGCTCCGCCAGCAGAAGTCCAGATGCTGGAGCTCACGCATGAAGCTATCAGGACCTGTGTGTGTGTGTGTGTGTGTGTGTGTGTGTGTGTGTGTGTGTGTGTGTGTGTGTGTGTGTGTGTGTGTGTGTGTGTGTGGACACAGCTGGACTATGAAAGCTGTGGCCACCAGGACGTCGGTGGCCACACGCCGGAGAACCTGCAGCGTTCTGTGTCCAGGTGACGTTTTGTTTTTTCTAGTTTCCTCTTCACCTGCGGCGGGGCCTCTGGGGGCGGGGCCTCTGGGGGCGGGGCCCTGAGTGCCAGGCCCTTCGGCTCCGATGTTTGCACACGAGACTGAAAGTGTATCTGAAGGCTCAGCAGCAACCAGAAGCTGAGCTGTAAAGGGACGGCGCTACGGGAGCCCAGAGAGGACAAACCCTTTTTAAACGAGTCCTCAGAGATGAAGCTGATCAATACGTTGGAGGTTATTGATCCGCTCCCGAGAGCTTCTGGGTCAGAGGTCGTGAGCTGAAGGTCGAGAGCTGCTGCGTTCGAAAGGTTTTTAATAACCGGACGCTGCTTTTGGCTTTTCTTAGTTTTTAGTTTTTTTTTTAATCGCTGCTGAAGTCGTAAAAAGACGGATAAGAGTGAAAACGTGTAAAATAATAAAATGTGTAAATAGCCGTCGTCCTCTTTAATTTATGGTATTTATTTCTACTGCAGGTCGTCTTTGTGTTACTGATCAATAAACTTGGCTTTCATCCGTCACGCTGTCCTGTGTTTGTGGGCGGGGCCCCGTTAGCATGTTAGCATGTAGCATGTAATCAAAGAGCCAGACTTTGAGTCACTTTTCTGTTTATTGGTCAGTTCAGTAAAACCAGACAGGAAGTCTCACGACATGTAACCATGGAAACGAGACACCGGACACTTCACACCTCCGTCTCCTCCTTGACCTGGACCTGGACCTTCTCCTCCTCCTGGACCTGGACCTGGACCTCCTCTTCCTCCTCCTGGACCTGGACCTCCTCTTCCTCCTCCTGGACCTGGACCGCCTCCTGGACCTGGACCTCCTCCTGGACCTGGACCTCCTCATGGACCTTCTCCTCCTGGACCTGGACCTCCTCATGGACCTGGACCTCCTCCTGGACCTGGACCGCCTCCAGGACCTCGTCCTGGACCTCCTCATGGACCTGGACCTCCTCCTCCTCCTGGACCTCCTCCTGGACCTGGACCTCCTCCTGGACCTGGACCTCAGTCTCCTCCTGAAGAAACAGAATAATTCTCAAAAGAAACATTTGAAAGGTTTGACCTTTTTCAAATGCTATTTATTTATTAATGTTTGAGATCAATTTGGGCAAATAAGATATATTAAGATAAGATATTATCTTTAACTTCGATCTTTTTTATTATATATCATAAGATATTTTAAGAAAAATAACCCAATGCATGTTTATATATTTATATGTATGTATAACATGTGACCTTCAACATGTGACCTTCAACATGCAACCTGCAACATGTGACCTACAACATGTGACCTACAACATGGGACCTAAAACATACAACATGTGACATACAACATGGGACCTGCAACATGTGACCTACAACATACAACATGTGACCTAAAACATACAACATGTGACTTGCAACATGTAACCTACAACATGTGACCTGCAACATGGGACCTACAACATACATGTGACCTACATCATACAACATGGGACCTGCAACATGTGACCTGCAACGTGACCTGCAACATGTGACCTACAACATACAACATGTGACCTGCAACATGTGACCTGCAACATACAACATGTAACCTACAACATGTGACCTGCAACATGGGACCTACAACATACATGTGACCTACAACATACAACATGGGACCTGCAACATGTGACCTGCAACGTGACCTGCAACATGTGACCTACAACATGTGACCTACAACATACAACATGTGACCTACAACATACAACATGTGACCTACAACATACAACATGTGACCTGCAACGTGACCTGCAACATGTGACCTACAACCTACAACATGTGACCTACAACATACAACATGTGACCTACAACATACAACATGTGACCTGCAACATGTGACCTGCAACATACAACATGTGACCTGCAACATGTGACATACAACATGGGACCTGCAACATGTGACCTACAACATACAACATGTGACCTAAAACATACAACATGTGACCTGCAACATGTGACATACAACATGGGACCTGCAACATGTGACCTACAACATACAACATGTGACCTAAAACATACAACATGTGACTTGCAACATGTAACCTACAACATGTGACCTGCAACATGGGACCTACAACATACATGTGACCTACAACATACAACATGGGACCTGCAACATGTGACCTGCAACGTGACCTGCAACATGTGACCTACAACATACAACATGTGACCTGCAACATGTGACCTGCAACATACAACATGTAACCTACAACATGTGACCTGCAACATGGGACCTACAACATACATGTGACCTACAACATACAACATGGGACCTGCAACATGTGACCTGCAACGTGACCTGCAACATGTGACCTACAACATGTGACCTACAACATACAACATGTGACCTACAACATACAACATGTGACCTGCAACGTGACCTGCAACATGTGACCTACAACCTACAACATGTGACCTACAACATACAACATGTGACCTACAACATACAACATGTGACCTGCAACATGTGACCTGCAACATACAACATGTGACCTGCAACATGTGACATACAACATGGGACCTGCAACATGTGACCTACAACATACAACATGTGACCTAAAACATACAACATGTGACCTGCAACATGTGACATACAACATGGGACCTGCAACATGTGACCTACAACATACAACATGTGACCTAAAACATACATGTGACTTGCAACATGTAACCTACAACATGTGACCTGCAACATGGGACCTACAACATACATGTGACCTGCAACATGTGACCTACAACATACAACATGGGACCTGCAACATGTGACCTACAACATACAACATGTGACCTAAAACGTACTACATGTGACCTGCAACATATGACCTGCAACATACAACATGTGACCTGCAACATGTGACCTACAACATACAACATGTGACCTGCAACATGTGACCTACAACATGTGACCTGCAACATACAACATGGGACCTGCAACATGTGACCTACAACATGGGACCTGCAACATGTGACCTGCAACATGTGACCTACAACATGGGACCTGCAACATGTGACCTACAACATGGGACCTGCAACATGGGACCTACAACATACAACATGTGACCTAAAACATACAACATGTGACCTGCAATATGTGACCTACACTATGGGACCTGCAACATGTGACCTACAACATAAATCATGTGACCTGCAACATGTGACCTACAACATTGGACCTGCAACATGGGACCTGGTTCAGACCTGAGAGAGCTCCTGGCTGATGCTGGCCTCATCCAGCTGTTCCTCCAGCTGAGCCTCCAGCTGTTCCTCCAGCTGAGCCTCCAGCTGTTCCTCCAGCTGAGCCTCCAGCTGTTCCTCCAGCTGAGCCTCCAGCAGCAGCATCTGCTCCTTCAGCTGAGACACAACAGACGTGTTTTAAGGCAACATGGAGCCTCACTGCTCGTCTTCAGAAGAAGAGAGGACCGACCTGCTGGGTGTTCTCTGCCTCCGAGCTCTTCCTCTGAAGCTCTTCCTCCAGCAGCTGCAGCTGATCCAGGACCTGCAGACAGCAGCAACACGCTGAACAACACGCGAGCAGCTCTAAAGGTACATGTGTAATAGAACAGTGATGTTGAATACATCATTAGTGCTGAAACATAAACAAGACAATGGAACATAAACAAATACAATGAAACATAAACAATAAATATGAACAAAGACAATGAAACAAGACAATGAACATAAACAACCGCATCATCGGCATATGATGTTGTTTTTCTTACCGTTTGTTTCTGCAGCTCGGCTTCAGACAGTTTGCTCTTCCAGACGTTTTCTTCTTCTTCGGCACGTCGGCGTAACGCCTGAAGCTCCGCCTCCTGTTAGAGAAGAAAACAATAAACAAAAACATGAGAAGAAATTACAAAAAACATTTATATTTTTCTGTTTATTAACATGAAGTTGTTGTTGTCACCGTTTCCTGCAGCAGCTTCGTGTTCTGATGGAACTCTGAAAGAAAAAACTGTTCTTACCTCAGAGCTCTCCGCTGCTCTTTTACTCTCCTGAACTTTCTGAGTGAAAAGTTCCAGCCAGTTTCTCTGCAGAAGGAAACACAGCGCTGTTAAGCCCTGACTGCCAGGCTGCAGGAGCTGTTAAGCCCTGAGCGCTGACTGCCAGGCTGCAGGAGCTGTTGCTGCTAATAGGCTCGTTCGAGATGATCCAGTTCTGCGCAGAATCGATCGGCGGCGATCGGCGCGCAATGCATGCCGGTTAGATTTGTGTTCGACTTGCTCCCGACTTGCTCTGACGTCATGCACACGTGGTCAACGATACTCTCACGAGATCAAGCCGGCTGTCGATTTCAGAGTCAGCCGCCGCAGTTGCTCTCAAATGACTGCTTGGCCCAGTGCATGATGGGAAACGCCTGGCTGTCGCCACATCAGAGAGCTGATAGCTTAGATCTGACAGCAAACACCACGTGTTGTAGAAAATTCTTATTTCATGTGTAGTTGTAATACTTAACGCTGGATTATTGACTATTAGTCTCATGTTTGATCTAAAAACATTTATTGTGTGGTTGTTAATACAAAATCGTATTTATACAACACACATCAAAACTACTAGTAATGTATTTCACAGGCAGACATCAAAAGACCAAAGGATGCAGCTACACACTCATTTCTACATAAATAGATATTTATAAACACATATAATAAATCCAAACGTGATCTGTAAACTACACGTAAACAAAAGTTCGGAACTAACAGGAAGTACTTTTTTCTATGACTTCCTGCGTTTACACAGCTGAAAGCTGACAACTGTCCGACTTGATTGCAGTTTTTTGTCAACGCCTCCTCCTGCGGCCGCTGCTCTCGTCTGGACTCCAGGCGCAGCTCTAACGAACGAGCCTAGTGACTGAGAGATGAAACAAACAGGAAACAGCTGACTGACCTGCTCCGTCTCCATGGAGACGCCAGGAAACAGAACCTGCAACGACGCCTGGAAGTCCAAACGCAGGGCGGCAAACCCGGATTCTACTTCAGTCTGGACAGGTTCATAAAATAAATGATTTTTAAAGTTTAGTGTCATTAAAACATGAATACAGACACATCTCAAACCTCTCTGATTTGTTTTCATAAACTGACCAGCGCCGCTTTAAGCTCCGCCTCTCGCTGCTCTGAGGACAAGAGCGTCGCCATTTTGTCCTTCAGCTCCTGAGACCAAGAGGAAAAAGAAGTCTTTTTCTCAATGAGTTTGTAAATTAAATGTGATTATAATTTAAAACTAGTTTCACTCTCACGTCGTGAGTTTGATGAAGTTCTTCCTCCATACGCAGCAGCTGAGAGTCTTTCTCCAGACTGACGACACAGGAACACAACGTCAACAACACGTCAACAACAAACACGTCAACAACAAACACAACGTCAAACACAACGTCAACAACAACAACAAACACGTCAACAACAAACACAACGTCAACAACAACAACAAACACGTCAACAACAAACACAACGTCAACAAAGATGATATGTGAAACTGCTGCATGATTGAATTTCACCATAACAATTAAATTAATATAAATAACTATATGTTGTGTTACTGACTGTGAATGTAAATAATAATAATAATAATTGAACTCGTCATCCAGGTGAGTTCCTCACCTTTCAAAGGCTTGATCGGACTCCGTCTCACTTCCTGAATCCTGCAGAGAAGAAGAAACGCCTCAAAGTCACAGCTTGTTTTAGTGTCGGACCAGAACCTGAGAACCTGTTTAGTTGTTGTGTTTACACGTTACATGTTTAGTTGTTGTGTTTACATTTTACATGTTTAGTTGTTGTGTTTACATTTTACATGTTTAGTTGTTGTGTTTACATTTTACATGTTTAGCTTGTGTTTACACGTTACATGTTTAGTTGTTGTGTTTACATTTTACATGTTTAGCTTGTGTTTACACGTTACATGTTTAGTTTGTTGTGTTTACACGTTACATGTTTAGTTTGTGTTTACACGTTACATGTTTAGTTGTTGTGTTTACACGTTACATGTTTAGTTGTTGTGTTTACACGTTACATGTTTAGCTTGTGTTTACACGTTACATGTTTAGTTGTTGTGTTTACATTTTACATGTTTAGCTTGTGTTTACACGTTACATGTTTAGTTTGTTGTGTTTACACGTTACATGTTTAGTTTGTTGTTGTGTAATACACGTTACATGTTTAGTTTGTTGTGTTTACACGTTACATGTTTAGTTTGTTGTGTTTACACGTTACATGTTTAGTTGTTGTGTTTACATTTTACATGTTTAGCTTGTGTTTACACGTTACATGTTTAGTTTGTTGTTGTGTTTACATGTTTAGCTTGTGTTTACACGTTACATGTTTAGTTGTTGTGTTTACATTTTACATGTTTAGCTTGTGTTTACACGTTACATGTTTAGTTTGTTGTTGTGTTTACATGTTACATGTTTAGTGTGTGTTTACACGTTACATGTGTAGTTTGTTGTTGTGTTTACACGTTACATGTTTAGTTTGTTGTTGTGTTTACATGCTACATGTTTAGTTTGTTGTGTTTACACGTTACATGTTTAGTTTGTTGTTGTGTTTACATGTTACATGTTTAGTTTGTTGTGTTTACACGTTACATGTTTAGTTGTTGTGTTTACACGTTACATGTTTAGTTGTTGTGTTTACATTTTACATGTTTAGCTTGTGTTTACACGCTACATGTTTAGTTTGTTGTTGTGTAATACACGTTACATGTTTAGTTTGTTGTGTTTACACGTTACATGTTTAGTTTGTTGTTGTGTTTACACGTTACATGTTTAGTTTGTTGTGTTTACACGTTACATGTTTAGTTTGTTGTTGTGTTTACATGTTTAGCTTGTGTTTACACGTTACATGTTTAGTTGTTGTGTTTACATTTTACATGTTTAGCTTTTGTTTACACGTTACATGTTTAGTTGTTGTGTTTACATTTTACATGTTTAGCTTGTGTTTACACGTTACATGTTTAGTTTGTTGTTGTGTTTACATGTTACATGTTTAGTGTGTGTTTACACGTTACATGTGTAGTTTGTTGTTGTGTTTACACGTTACATGTTTAGTTTGTTGTTGTGTTTACATGTTACATGTTTAGTTTGTTGTGTTTACACATTACATGTTTAGTTGTTGTGTTTACACGTTACATGTTTAGTTGTTGTGTTTACATTTTACATGTTTAGCTTGTGTTTACACGTTACATGTTTAGTTTGTTGTTGTGTAATACACGTTACATGTTTAGTTTGTTGTGTTTACACGTTACATGTTTAGTTTGTTGTTGTGTTTACACGTTACATGTTTAGTTTGTTGTGTTTACACGTTACATGTTTAGTTTGTTGTTGTGTTTACATGTTTAGCTTGTGTTTACACGTTACATGTTTAGTTGTTGTGTTTACATTTTACATGTTTAGCTTTTGTTTACACGTTACATGTTTAGTTGTTGTGTTTACATTTTACATGTTTAGCTTGTGTTTACACGTTACATGTTTAGTTTGTTGTTGTGTTTACATGTTACATGTTTAGTGTGTGTTTACACGTTACATGTGTAGTTTGTTGTTGTGTTTACACGTTACATGTTTAGTTTGTTGTTGTGTAATACACGTTACATGTTTAGTTTGTTGTGTTTACACGTTACATGTTTAGTTTGTTGTGTTTACACGTTACATGTTTAGTTGTTGTGTTTACATTTTACATGTTTAGCTTGTGTTTACACGTTACATGTTTAGTTTGTTGTTGTGTTTACATGTTTAGCTTGTGTTTACACGTTACATGTTTAGTTGTTGTGTTTACATTTTACATGTTTAGCTTGTGTTTACACGTTACATGTTTAGTTTGTTGTTGTGTTTACATGTTACATGTTTAGTGTGTGTTTACACGTTACATGTGTAGTTTGTTGTTGTGTTTACACGTTACATGTTTAGTTTGTTGTTGTGTTTACATGCTACATGTTTAGTTTGTTGTGTTTACACGTTACATGTTTAGTTTGTTGTTGTGTTTACATGTTACATGTTTAGTTTGTTGTGTTTACACGTTACATGTTTAGTTGTTGTGTTTACACGTTACATGTTTAGTTGTTGTGTTTACATTTTACATGTTTAGCTTGTGTTTACACGCTACATGTTTAGTTTGTTGTTGTGTAATACACGTTACATGTTTAGTTTGTTGTGTTTACACGTTACATGTTTAGTTTGTTGTTGTGTTTACACGTTACATGTTTAGTTTGTTGTGTTTACACGTTACATGTTTAGTTTGTTGTTGTGTTTACATGTTTAGCTTGTGTTTACACGTTACATGTTTAGTTGTTGTGTTTACATTTTACATGTTTAGCTTTTGTTTACACGTTACATGTTTAGTTGTTGTGTTTACATTTTACATGTTTAGCTTGTGTTTACACGTTACATGTTTAGTTTGTTGTTGTGTTTACATGTTACATGTTTAGTGTGTGTTTACACGTTACATGTGTAGTTTGTTGTTGTGTTTACACGTTACATGTTTAGTTTGTTGTTGTGTTTACATGTTACATGTTTAGTTTGTTGTGTTTACACATTACATGTTTAGTTGTTGTGTTTACACGTTACATGTTTAGTTGTTGTGTTTACATTTTACATGTTTAGCTTGTGTTTACACGTTACATGTTTAGTTTGTTGTTGTGTAATACACGTTACATGTTTAGTTTGTTGTGTTTACACGTTACATGTTTAGTTTGTTGTTGTGTTTACACGTTACATGTTTAGTTTGTTGTGTTTACACGTTACATGTTTAGTTTGTTGTTGTGTTTACATGTTTAGCTTGTGTTTACACGTTACATGTTTAGTTGTTGTGTTTACATTTTACATGTTTAGCTTTTGTTTACACGTTACATGTTTAGTTGTTGTGTTTACATTTTACATGTTTAGCTTGTGTTTACACGTTACATGTTTAGTTTGTTGTTGTGTTTACATGTTACATGTTTAGTGTGTGTTTACACGTTACATGTGTAGTTTGTTGTTGTGTTTACACGTTACATGTTTAGTTTGTTGTTGTGTTTACATGCTACATGTTTAGTTTGTTGTGTTTACACGTTACATGTTTAGTTTGTTGTTGTGTTTACATGTTACATGTTTAGTTTGTTGTTGTGTTTACACGTTACATGTTTAGTTTGTTGTGTTTACACGTTACATGTTTAGTTTGTTGTTGTGTTTACATGTTTAGCTTGTGTTTACACGTTACATGTTTAGTTGTTGTGTTTACATTTTACATGTTTAGCTTTTGTTTACACGTTACATGTTTAGTTGTTGTGTTTACATTTTACATGTTTAGCTTGTGTTTACACGTTACATGTTTAGTTTGTTGTTGTGTTTACATGTTACATGTTTAGTGTGTGTTTACACGTTACATGTGTAGTTTGTTGTTGTGTTTACACGTTACATGTTTAGTTTGTTGTTGTGTAATACACGTTACATGTTTAGTTTGTTGTGTTTACACGTTACATGTTTAGTTTGTTGTGTTTACACGTTACATGTTTAGTTGTTGTGTTTACATTTTACATGTTTAGCTTGTGTTTACACGTTACATGTTTAGTTTGTTGTTGTGTTTACATGTTTAGCTTGTGTTTACACGTTACATGTTTAGTTGTTGTGTTTACATTTTACATGTTTAGCTTGTGTTTACACGTTACATGTTTAGTTTGTTGTTGTGTTTACATGTTACATGTTTAGTGTGTGTTTACACGTTACATGTGTAGTTTGTTGTTGTGTTTACACGTTACATGTTTAGTTTGTTGTTGTGTTTACATGCTACATGTTTAGTTTGTTGTGTTTACACGTTACATGTTTAGTTTGTTGTTGTGTTTACATGTTACATGTTTAGTTTGTTGTGTTTACACGTTACATGTTTAGTTGTTGTGTTTACACGTTACATGTTTAGTTGTTGTGTTTACATTTTACATGTTTAGCTTGTGTTTACACGCTACATGTTTAGTTTGTTGTTGTGTAATACACGTTACATGTTTAGTTTGTTGTGTTTACACGTTACATGTTTAGTTTGTTGTTGTGTTTACACGTTACATGTTTAGTTTGTTGTGTTTACACGTTACATGTTTAGTTTGTTGTTGTGTTTACATGTTTAGCTTGTGTTTACACGTTACATGTTTAGTTGTTGTGTTTACATTTTACATGTTTAGCTTTTGTTTACACGTTACATGTTTAGTTGTTGTGTTTACATTTTACATGTTTAGCTTGTGTTTACACGTTACATGTTTAGTTTGTTGTTGTGTTTACATGTTACATGTTTAGTGTGTGTTTACACGTTACATGTGTAGTTTGTTGTTGTGTTTACACGTTACATGTTTAGTTTGTTGTTGTGTTTACATGTTACATGTTTAGTTTGTTGTGTTTACACATTACATGTTTAGTTGTTGTGTTTACACGTTACATGTTTAGTTGTTGTGTTTACATTTTACATGTTTAGCTTGTGTTTACACGTTACATGTTTAGTTTGTTGTTGTGTAATACACGTTACATGTTTAGTTTGTTGTGTTTACACGTTACATGTTTAGTTTGTTGTTGTGTTTACACGTTACATGTTTAGTTTGTTGTGTTTACACGTTACATGTTTAGTTTGTTGTTGTGTTTACATGTTTAGCTTGTGTTTACACGTTACATGTTTAGTTGTTGTGTTTACATTTTACATGTTTAGCTTTTGTTTACACGTTACATGTTTAGTTGTTGTGTTTACATTTTACATGTTTAGCTTGTGTTTACACGTTACATGTTTAGTTTGTTGTTGTGTTTACATGTTACATGTTTAGTGTGTGTTTACACGTTACATGTGTAGTTTGTTGTTGTGTTTACACGTTACATGTTTAGTTTGTTGTTGTGTTTACATGCTACATGTTTAGTTTGTTGTGTTTACACGTTACATGTTTAGTTTGTTGTTGTGTTTACATGTTACATGTTTAGTTTGTTGTGTTTACACATTACATGTTTAGTTGTTGTGTTTACACGTTACATGTTTAGTTGTTGTGTTTACATTTTACATGTTTAGCTTGTGTTTACACGTTACATGTTTAGTTTGTTGTTGTGTAATACACGTTACATGTTTAGTTTGTTGTGTTTACACGTTACATGTTTAGTTTGTTGTTGTGTTTACACGTTACATGTTTAGTTTGTTGTGTTTACACGTTACATGTTTAGTTTGTTGTTGTGTTTACATGTTTAGCTTGTGTTTACACGTTACATGTTTAGTTTGTTGTTGTGTTTACATGTTTAGCTTGTGTTTACACGTTACATGTTTAGTTTGTTGTTGTGTTTACATGTTACATGTTTAGCTTGTAGTTACACGTTACATGTTTAGTTTGTTGTTGTGTTTACATGTTGCATGTTTAGCTTGTGTTTACACGTTACATGTTTAGTTTGTTGTTGTGTTTACACATTACATGTTTAGCTTGTGTTTACATCTTACATGTTTAGCTTGAGTTTACACGTTACATGTTTAGTTTGTTGTTGTGTTTACATGTTGCATGTTTAGCTTGTGTTTACACGTTACATGTTTAGCTTGTGTTTACACGTTACATGTTTAGCTTGTGTTTACATGTTACATGTTTAGCTTGTGTTTACACGTTACATGTTTAGCTTGTGTTTACATGTTACATGTTTAGCTTGTGTTTACACGTTACATGTTTAGTTGTTGTGTTTACATGTTACATGTTTAGCTTGTGTTTACACGTTACATGTTTAGTTTGTTGTTGTGTTCATATGTTACACATGTTTTCTGATGTCAGACAACATATTAACAAAAGAGAGGAATGATCCGTTCTACAGAGTTTATGTTTCAGGGTCTTCACTTCTCAGCAGCTGACATGAAACAAAAGATAACTTGAACTGAAATAGACTGATGGATTAATCAACGTGAACTTGAACTAGCATGAACTTGAACTAGCATGAACCTAAACTAGCATGCACTTGAACTAGCATGAACTTAAACTAGCATGAACTTGAACTAGCATGAACTTTAACTAGCATGAACTTGAGCTAACGTTAGCATCCAGTCCAGAACTGGTCTATCTTGAATATAACCTGTAACCCCACACAAAGTCTTTGTGAACTCGTCGATACAGCCGTGTGAACGTGATGAAGTTTGTTCTGTGAATTCAGACGTACGTCTTTCTGCGTCTCGCCACCAGCTGCTGCTTCCACTTCCTGTCCCTTCAGGCTGAGGACACAGAGACACAGAGACACAACTTACAAAACCTCAAGTGTGTTGAGCTGCAGTTCTTCTTCTGTGAGAGAGGACTCTGAATATAGACGTTTGTGTTTCTGACCTCTGTGACGCTGATGATGTCAGCAGCTGTAGCTCCGCCCTCAGCTGAGTGAGCTCCGCCTCCAAAGCGACGACCTGCTTGTCTCTGAGCTGCACACTGACAGGAAGTCACACAGGAAGTCACACAGGAAGTCTCACTGGAAGTCACACAGGAAGTCTCACAGGAAGTCACGCAGGAAGTCACACAGGAAGTCACACAGGAAGTCTCACAGGAAGTCACGCAGGAAGTCACACAGGAAGTCTCACAGGAAGTCTCACAGGAAGTCAAACAGGAAGTCACACAGGAAGTCTCACAGGAAGTTTCACAGGATGTCACACAGGAAGTCAAACAGGAAGTCTCACAGGATGTCACACAGGAAGTCAAACAGGAAGTCACACAGGAAGTCACACAGGAAGTCAAACAGGAAGTCTCACAGGATGTCACACAGGAAGTCAAACAGGAAGTCTCACAGGAAGTCTCACAGGAAGTCACGCAGGAAGTCTCACAGGAAGTCAAACAGGAAGTCAAGGGATGTTCAGGGATCAGAGGAGTTACCAGAGCTTCAGCTGATCCACTTCAGACGACCCGTCCACCTGTAGACACAAACAGGTGCTGCTGTGAACTCATCTTAGCTTAGCATGTTAGCATGCTAACTTTAGCCAATGATCAGTAAACAGCTGATTGAATGTGTTACATAACACATTAATTTTTCATTATAAAGTTTTTACAATTCATCTTGAATGATAAACCAAATTTCATCAACATCCATCCCATAATAGTTGAGACGTATTAAATGAATCTAATATTATTCTATACTTCTTTGTTATCATCAGACTAAATCAGTGAACGGAGTAGTGTAACTGTTACCTGGACCGCTGGCTGCTTCTCCAGCTGGACCTTGAGCTCCTGTAGTTCAGTGTCTCTGGACTCCAGCGCCCCCTTCAGCTCTGAGGTGTGAACAGCAGGAAGACCAGAGTCCTGTTATTGACTACAGAGACATTTGGACGTGATGGAGACTCGGACAAATGTGAGCTGAAGGAAAGTTTTACTTCCTGTAATACTTCCTGGACTCTATCGATCAGTTGTTAACTAAGACGCTGAGGACCACATCGAGCTCACAGTAACAACAAACGTCCTCTGTTCACTTTCTACAGAACCGGTTAGCATCAGTTAGCACTGCTGAAACCAAAAAGGGCTGAGTTAGCTCCATGCTAATGGAAACACTCACGGCTAGCGGCAGCGGCCTCCTGCTGCGACGCCTTCAGCTCCAGACGCACCTCCTCCAGCCGCCGCTTCAGAGCGCGCTCGTCGTCGTCACGGAGCAGCTGCACAAACAGGAAACGGGTCACTTCCTGTCAACAGCGGCTCCACCGGCGTATCGATTGTTAGAGTTCTGTGTGTTTCTGACCTGGGATTGGCACAGTTCCTGCTGGGCGGCAGCCATCTTGGCCTCCAGGCTCCTCCTGCGCTCCTCGGCGGCTTGCAGGGCATCGGCACGCTGGGTCAACTCCCGACCCAGATGGACACAGTCCTGCCGGAGGCGGGCCAGCTCCGCATTCTGTCTGCAGTGGCGGTTCGGTTAGACCAGGACTGGGATATGGGCTTAATTACATTGACTCTGCTTTCAGGGAAGTCGTCGTGGGAACCGGACCCGACCTACCTGCTCTCGGCCTGGCTGGTCGCCTGGTTCAGGGCGTCTCGGAGGATGCAGTTCTCCTGCTGCAGTCGGGCCAGCTGGGCGTTGGGTCCGTTCTCCAGCTGCTCCTGCAGACTCCCAATCTGTTGCAGTTCAACGTACAGTTAGCTAAATATGCTACAAAGACAACAGCTAACAGGTAGTTCACCAGAACTCAAGATCTCAGACTTAAATTCACCATTAAAACAACTTTGAAAATGATTTCAGCGTTCAGAGAGCTGAAATGGACCCATCTTCAAGGACTCGAGATCTTTACAAGATCAGACTTGGCTTAAATTTGCCCTCATACTCGATTAGAAACTTAAGACTTAATACTTCTCCTCAAGACTTGTAATTTGCTCTTGAAGACCTGTAACTTGACCCAGAAACCCCTTCAAGGACTCAAGACTTGAACGTTTTGAGACTTGACTTGAAGCTTTCTCTGGTGGGCTACTGAACAACCATACCTTCTGGGTGAGCTGCTGGGTTTGTCTCAGGTGTTCCTGGTTGGCCGTCTCAATTGTGGCCCGAATGGCGTCGACCTTCTGAACATGAGCGCTCAGCTCCGCCTTCAAACGGGCATCCAAAGATGCCGTCTTGGATTTCTCTGCACCGAGTTCCTGAAGAAGGAAACACTCTGAATCCAACATGTCATCTCCATGGACCGAATATAAGGCGTGGACGTAGTCATGGTGATGTTTGTGAGTGCTAAATGAGTGCTTATCGGTGCTGCCTGTTTGGTAGAATTCTGGTCATCTTGACAGAACTGAAGGAGTAAGCCTGGCAGCGATCACTCGACCAGCGCCTCACCTTGCTGAGCTCTCGGAGGCGGCTCTTGGCGTTGGCGGCGCCCTCCTGCTCGCCGCTCAGCAGCTTCTCCTTCTCCTCCAGCTGCTTCTTCAGACTGGACAGCGGATCTCCTCTCTGACTGGCCTGAACGTCAAACACAGACTCAACTTCACCGCTGGATGAGATGGAATCAAAAGCTTTAACCGGTTCCCATTCCTGTAAAATGGGCGATGTGTACATGCCAACTGGAGTACATGAACAGTGAGGCCATTTGAAATGACGCAACAGCAGTCCTGGGTATTTATTGATGTAATTGTGTGTTTTGGACTAAATATGTTACTGGATTGGACCGTCTGGACCTTTGCCGACGTAACAAGACCGTAACAAGAGGCGTTGAATGTACCTGCTGTTGGGATCGCATCTTGAAACGATCAAAGAGCTTTCCAGAAAGATCATCAGTACCTAACTATACATATAGCAGCTGGACAGGTGGCACTTGAGAAGATGACAGTCGGTAATAAAGACTGCTGGTTCTCCGTTAGCAAAACGACGGCCACGAAAGAAAACGATCTACCAAAGTCTCGTCTTCGAGGTGAAACTCGAAGACGAGACTTTGGTAGATCGTTTTCTTTCGAGTGGTTTCTGTGTGACTGTATTAATCAGCTGATCCACTAGTGAGTCAGCGTGCTAGCTGCTACCCTTAGCTGGTGACTGAGCGAGCAGCTAACGAGCTAACGGGAAATGATGAGCTGTGTTGTAGTCATTTACCAGCTGCCAGGAGTTGTGACGACCGCCGGCCTTCTGGTTCAGGGCCTCCGTGAGCTTGTGCGTCTGGTCCTGGCTGAGCGCGGCGTTGGACACGGCGGCGAGCAGCTCGCCGTACGGCAGCCTCGGGGAGGAGTCGGTCACTGAGAGGAGAACCAGGACGAAACCCTCAGGGTTCTGTTTACACATCACACCATTTAACTTCCTGTTCGTTCACTCACCTGGCTCAGGTTTGCTCTTAGACTTCTTCTTGCTCGCCGTCTCTTTGGGCGCGTCGGTTTTAGCAGCAGAAGGTTCTTTGGTGACTTCGGTGCCGACGTCCACCACCGGCGCCGCGGCCACGAGCAGAACCTCCTGAGCAGCCGGTTCCACCGCAGCAGCCGGCTCCACCTTGGCTGACTTCTTCTTTTTCTTCTCCTTTGGTGAAGGCGCCAGAGGGGACTCGGTGACCGCGGCGGGTTCTGGATCAGGTGTTGGTTTGGGTTCGGGGGTGGCGGCAGGTTCCGGCTCGGGTTCCGGGTCGGGACTAGCCGCCGCCTCCTGCTCCTCGCCACCGTCAGCGCCCGGTTCTGAGAGCTTGTCGTCGGGCCGGTCCTCCTTCTTCCTGGCTTTGTTCTTCTTCTCCAGGGTCTTGTCCTTCTTCTTCTTCTCCGCTCTCTGCGGCGGCGCCTGGACGAGCCCGCGGCGCTGATTGGCCAGCGCCTCCTCGTACGACGTCTCCTTCATGGAGAGCGTGGAGACGAGGGCGATGCCCACCGCCGAGATGAACATGAATCCTCCGAAGACCATGAAGCCGAGTGTCTGCGGGTCCGAGGCGTCCATGACGGGGCAGGAAGTCTGGAGGTGAAGACAAGACTTTAGCTCACAACGAAACGGCTCCGGAACCAAAAGGTCCTGATCGGCTGACGGTGACGTCACAGAACGGTGACATCACAGAACGGTGACATCACAGAACGGTGACATCACAGGACGGTGACATCACAGGACGGTGACATCACATGACATCACAGAACGGTGACATCACAGAACTGTGATGTCACAGAACGGTGACGTCACAGAACGGTGACATCACAGAACGGTGACATCACAGAACGGTGACATCACAGGACGGTGACGTCACAGAACGGTGACATCACAGAACGGTGACATCACAGAACGGTGACATCACAGGACGGTGACGTCACAGAACGGTGACATCACAGAACGGTGACATCACAGGACGGTGACATCACATGACATCACAGAACGGTGACATCACAGAACTGTGACATCACAGAACGGTGACATCACAGAACGGTGACATCACAGGGCGGTAACATCACATGACATCACAGAACGGTGACATCACAGGGCGGTAACATCACATGACATCACAGAACGGTGACATCACAGAACGGTGACATCACAGGACGGTGACGTCACAGAACGGTGACATCACAGAACGGTGACATCACAGGACGGTGACATCACATGACATCACAGAACGGTGACATCACAGAACTGTGACATCACAGAACGGTGACATCACAGAACGGTGACATCACAGGGCGGTAACATCACATGACATCACAGAACGGTGACATCACAGAACGGTGACATCACATGACACCACAGAATGGTGACATCACAGGACAGTGACATCACATGACATCACAGAACGGTGACATCATAGATATTACAGCTAATAATCAATCTGCTGATGAATTTATTGATGAATTGTTTTGTGTTTAAAAGACTGAAAAGTTCCCAAAACTCAGAGATGAAAGAAACAGCGACAAGAGACGACCCCTGAAGGTCCTCAGGGTCAGTTTGTTTACGTTCTCAAACTAAACCTGTTGATCAATATTCATTAAGGAGTGATGCATGTACTAGTACTTCACTGTTCTGATACTTTATACTACATTTATATATTCATACTTTCAGATTTCTTGAGCTAAAAAACCTTTGATGAGTTTTTGAAAGATCTTCTGAAATATTTAAACTTATTTCATCAGTAGATTCTGCTGAGTCACTTTTAGACTGCAAGAACATTTTGTTCCCAAAACGTCATAAAGTACAACGTCACACACACACACACACACACACACACACACACACACACACACACACACACACACACACACATATGCACACATACACAGATACACATACACACAGAAACACATACACACAGACACACACATACACACACAGACAAACACACATACACACACATATACACAGATACACACACAGATACACACACAGACACACGCACACACACACACAGACAAACACACACACATACACACGCAGACACACACACACACAGACACAGACACACACAGACACACACAGACACAAACACACAGACACAGACACACACACACATACACACAAACACACACATACAGACACACAGACACACACAGACACACACAGACACACACAAACACACACATACAGACACACAAACACACAGACACAAACACACACATACAGACACACAAACACACAGACACAAACACACACATACAGACACACAGACACATACACAAACACACGTACACACAAACACACACATACAGACACACAGACGCATACACACAGACACACACACAGACAAACACACACACACACACAGACAAACACACACACACGTACACAGACACACACACACACACACACACACACACACACACACACACACACACACTTCGTTATGTAACTCAGTTCAGTTTCTTCTTTCCAGCTTGAAATCAAAATAAAGTTAAATAAATAAATCCCTGAGTTCTTAACACTATTATACTATATTAAAATACTTTAACACTCGATGTATATTTAATATTTACTTCATTAAAATACTTGTAAACTTTTGAACCTGCAGCTTTAAAAGCAGAAACACATTTTTCTTTACAGATGTTTTCTTCTTTAAAGCATCCTGTCTGTCCTAAAGACTGCAAGCCTCTCTGTGTACTTCTGGTTGTACTTCTACTGTACTGTGTACTTGTAGGTGTACTTGTATGTACTGTGTGTGTACTTGAAGAGTACTTTATCTCAGTGTGTGTAAGTAGTGCTCACCTCTCCGGGTCCCAGGCTGCAGAGTCGTGGCACTTTCTCTGAACGGGACCACTAGCCACGCCCCCCGCCGGTAGCGCGGCTCCTCATTGGTCGGTCCGCAGTGACGTCACAGACACGGGCCGCCTCATGGGAGATGTAGTTCTCTTAAACTACATATTTGACAGATGTAGTTTTATAATATATCATATTTGTTTTGTTTTAAGAATTAAATGTTGAGCATTTGTTATATTATATTATTTTATTTTATTCATTCGCAAAATACATCAGGAATATATTTTATTTTCTATCATTTCAAATAAAGTCGAACAAAATAAATACTAATGTTATTTTGGATTTACATGTTTTTGATGAATAGTGTTTATTCTTCTCTTTTCTCAGATTCAGATTATTAAACTAAGTTTAATTATAGATATGATATAAAATCACTAAAGGAGCGATGAACACATTAATGTATTAATACATTAATATAATATATATTATTATGCAGAATTAGTACTTTTCATTCTGGTACTTTAGGCTTATTTTAATGATAGTACTTTGACTTGTAATGAGAGTATTTCTACACTATCTGAGTACTTCTTCCAGCTCTCCTGTCCGCCAGGCGAAGAAGAAGAAGAAGAAGCCTCAATAAAAGTAGCAGCAGAAGAAGAGGCCGTAATAAAAGTAGCAGCAGAAGAAGAGGCCGTAATAAAAGTAGCAGCAGAAGAAGAAGCCATAATAAAAGTAGCAGCAGAAGAAGAGGCCATAATAAAAGTAGCAGCAGAAGAAGAGGCCATAATAAAAGTAGCAGCAGAAGAAGAAGCCATAATAAAAGCAGCAGCAGAAGAAGAAGCCATAATAAAAGCAGCAGAAGAAGAAGCCATAATAAAGTCAGCAGAAGAAGAAGCCGTAATAAAAGCAGCAGAAGAAGAAGAGCGCGAGGGGACCTCAGAGCCAGTTAGCAGCTGGCTAACGGGATGCTAAGCTAACGGGATGTCGAACGTCTCTAAAGTGGTTCTGGGAGTTTCTGTGGTTCTGACTCTGAGCACCGTGGCTGCCGTTCACCTCAATCAGTCCTGGGACAGACAGGTGAGGCAGTGAGATAGGTGAGAAGGTGAGACAGGTGAGAAGGTGACCCGGCCCGACCCGGGCTAACGGAGCCAACGGTTAGCTGCGGAGGTCACCGGAAGTTAGCGGAGGCTTCACTTAGCAGCTGCCGGTGTTGAACCCGCAGACAGAGGAACTAAACGGCGACTGACGCTACAGCGGGAACGTTAACGCAGATAACGGCTGTTCACAACATCCGGTACCTTTTTTCAAAATAAAGGCGTCCGTGACGCGTGAAGCGGCTTGTTTCCGGTGCGAGACTTCAGTTTAAATGACGGAAGTGTACCGTGATACGGTAGCATGCTAACCGTCCGCAGTGCTGCCCCCTGCTGGTGGAACCTTAAAGCTTCACTTTCACTTCCAAATTTTCAGTAACTTTCGTCTTATCGACCAAACCAATGAGTTCTTCTCTCCGGTGTCGTGACGCTGTGGATGTTGTCGTCGCTTTACTCGTTCGTGGGACTCTTTGTGGTTCTTCTGCTTGACGCGCTGAGAGGAGGCGTGGCTTATCTCCTGGAACACGTTAGTTCCTCCGTCCACCACAGAAGAAGTGACCTCAGGACCTGGTCTGGGTGACGCTGGTCCTGCGCTGGTTGGCTTTCGTCACCAGAATGAGGCAAATGTTTCTGTTAAAAGGTTGATGCTAGCTAGCTACTGTACCTACCGTTTGTTTATACAAACGGTAACTTAGTCTATCGTTAGTGAAAAACGAAAATGTTCCCTTGTCACTCGTTTTTTATATCTGTTAAAGTAAGAATAATAAACAAACTACTTAAAAAAAATGGAATTTAAGGTGTTTGGTCTCTAGATATCACTTTAGCTTTGAAGCCTTCAGTGCTGCGTTAGCTAGCGAGGCTAGCATTGCTAGCGTTAGCCCTCACACTCTGGGCTCAGGGCTCCGCCTCGTTGCCTCCGTTCACAAAGCTCTACTTCGTGAATTCAGGATTATACTTCACACACATTTAGACGTTTGGGGGGAATTTCAGCAGCACTTTCGTCTTCATGTTTTCGTTTTTAAATATTTCTCTATAACTTTCGCTACAGGCTAGCTAGCTGCTGGCTGAGTTTCTTCTGCTGCATATTGGAGCCTGTTACACAACTGACTGACGCATTACCGGCACCAAGTGGTGGGAAGCTGTATTGTAACTGAGCGTCTCGTGGATAACGGTGATATCTCTGCTGTCTTCACTTGATATCTTAAAGTTGTAAAATGAAACTTTATTACCTAACGCGTTATTGCGTAACCTATGCGGTCCCCATGGTTAAGAGTCACTGCCCTAAACGCCACTGAAGTGTCTAAACTAAGTTTGACCTCTGTGTTTGACCTCCAGCGGCTCCACGAAGGCGTCCTCAGGGATCTGGAGCGGCTGCAGAGGAAGAAGGACAATCTGCGCCTCCTGGAGGAGCAGAGGGCTCTGACCTCACAGCTGGAGGAGGAGCGGCGACGCAGGCTCCGCCCACAGGAGCTCTGAGACAGGTAGCACACCTGTTCACACGCAGAGGACAACATGGCCGCTGGGACAAGAATGACCTCATCACATGTTTACTGTGATCACCACCACACTGGGTTACTGTGATCACCTCCACACTGGGTTACTGTGATCACCTCCACACTGGGTTACTGTGATCACCTCCACACTGGGTTACTGTGATCACCACCACACTGGGTTACTGTGATCACCTCCACACTGGGTTACTGTGATCACCACCACACTGGGTTACTGTGATCACCACCACACTGGGTTAATGTGATCACCACCACACTGGGTTACTGTGATCACCTCCACACTGGGTTACTGTGATCACCTCCACACTGGGTTACTGTGATCACCACCACACTGGGTTAATGTGATCACCACCACACTGGGTTAATGTGATCACCAGCACACTGGGCTAAGCTGGCGGAGGTCATGTTAAATGGGATCAGGCGTGTACCTGTACAGGTGAGCCGGTGATGGACAGCAGCAGCGAGCAGCTGGGCGGCGGGGAGGACGAGGCGGCCTCCGAGGGCCTGGAGGAGGGCGAGGTGGAGGGGGAGACGCTGCTCATCGTGGAGTCTGAGGACCAGGGCTCTGTGGACCTGTCCCACGACCAGAGCGGGGACTCCCTGACCAGCGACCTGGGAGAGGAGGCCGACGGGGGCTGGGCCTGCGAGGACATGTCCTTCTACTGCGACCGCTGCCACAAGTGGGTCCCTGCAGGTGAGCTCCACGGGACGCCTTGTTCTCCTGGTGTCCACTAGGGGCATCACTGCTGTATTACAGAGATAATACATGTTATTCTCCTGGTGTCCACTAGGGGCATCACTGCTGTATTACAGAGATAATACATGTTATTCCCCTGGTGTCCACTAGGGGCATCACTGCTGTATCACAGAGATAATACATGTTATTCTCCTGGTGTCCACTAGGGGCATCACTGCTGTATCACAGAGATAATACATGTTATTCTCCTGGTGTCCACTAGGGGCATCACTGCTGTATCACAGAGATAATACATGTTATTCTCCTGGTGTCCACTAGGGGCATCACTGCTGTATCATAGAGATAATACATGTTATTCTCCTGGTGGACACAAGGAGAATAACATGTATTATCTCTATAATATACTCTATAATATATCTCTATATAGTGATGTCCCTAGTGGACACTAGGGGCATCACAGGTGTGTTACAGAGATAATGTATGTTATTCTCCTGGTGTCCACTAGAGGCATTAATGCTGTATTACAGAGATAATACACATGTTGTGTATCATGTGTCGTGTCTCACGTGTTAATGTGTGTTCAGCTCAGCTCAGAGGGGAGCAGCCCAGCTACCTGAAAGGAGACAACTTCTTCAAATTCATCTGCTCCGACTGCTCCGAGGACGGAAAGGAGAGCTTTGAGAGGATGAGACTCACCTGGCAGCAGGTAAGCTACCCTTTCATCATAACGAGAGACACACACACACACCCACACCCCTGTGGTCACTGAGTGCGTGTCGCTGTGCCAGGTGGTGATGCTGGCCATGTACAACCTGTCTCTGGAGGGGACGGGCCGGCAGGGCTACTTCAGGTGGAAAGAGGACATCTGTGCTTTCATTGGTCGGCACTGGAACTTCCTGCTGGGAACAAGGTCACTGTCTTCCATTGGTTCTTTTATAAATCACTTGACGATAATAAACACGAGGACACCTTTGACCCCTTGTCCGGATGCCTGTCAGAAGCTCAGGTTGAGAAGGAGGTTTAGTTTCAGACCCGGTGGACTCTGCTGGTCCCAGAGTCTCTCGGAGCCGCTCCTGGTTTTGGTCCAGATGACGAGTGTCCCGTTGCTCTCTGCAGGAAGAAGACGTCCACCTGGTGGAGCACGGTGGCCGGCTGCCTGTCGGTCGGCAGTCCCACCTTCTTCCGGTCCGGAGCGCAGGAGTTTGGGGAGCCGGGCTGGTGGAAGCTGGTCCAGAACAGACCTCCGACCCTGCGGCCGGAGGCGGATAAGTCCACGACCAAGACTAAAGGTGACCGGGTGATCAAAGCTGGCAGAGTCCACACTCACCCTAGGGCTGGCCGGTATGGCCCAAAATTCATATCGCGGTATAACTTTAGTCATGGTTATGACTAAAGTCAGAACCTTGACGGTAAGTATCTCAGACCGCTGCCCCTCAGCTGTGAACAATACATTTTGCTGCCTGCTTTAGTGTGACAACAGTTGTTACGGCTATGCACCGCGTATGACGGGATATGAAACATTCATACCGTATGGAATTTTGAAACCGGTATACCACTCGGCCCTAAGCTCACCTGATATGTTCACCCGCAGCCTCCAAACCCGCCGTGGACCCGGTCGTCACTGTGGAGGGCCTGAGGAAGCGCGGCGCCAGAAACCCGGTGGAGAACGCCATCCAGCTGAAGGAGAAGCGCAGTCGTACCCAAGAGGCCAAAGACATCCGGCGGGCCCAGAAGGAGGCGGCGGCGGCGGCGGGCTACACGGACCGCGGCGCCTCCACGCCGGTCAAACCGGGAGCAGGCCGTGCGGCGGTGGGCACCGGCCGGCGGCCTGACGTCGTCCTGGAGAAAGGAGAGGTCATCGACTTCTCTTCGCTCAGCTCGTCAGACCGCACGCCGCTCACCAGCCCGTCACCCTCGCCCTCGCCGGACTTCTCCGCTCCGGGGACGCCGGCGTCTCACTCGGCGACGCCCAGCTTGCTGTCGGAGGCGGACCTGATCCCGGACGCCATGCCACCGCAGGCTCTGTTCCACGGTGAGTTCCTCTAAACCAGTGGTTCTCTAACTGTGGGCCTCTGGTGGGGTGCAGAGGTATTACAGGTGGGGCGCAGGCGGGAGGGGGGGGAGATGCATATTCTTTTAGATTTTTTCTTTTTTTTTTTCTTTATATATCCATCCATCCATCCATTATCAGCCGCTTATCCGGGGTCGGGTCTCGGTGGCAGCAGGTCCATCAGGCCGACCCAGGCTTCCCTTTCACCCGCAACACTTTCCAGCTCATTCTGGGGGATCCCGAGGCGTTCCAAGGCCAGCCGGGAGATATAATCCCTCCAGCGTGTCCTCGGTCTTCCCCGGGGTCTCCTACCAGTTGGACGTGCCTGGAAAACCTCTAATGGGAGGCGTCCAGGAGGCATCCTGACTAGATGCCCGAACCACCTCAGCTGACTCCTTTCGACACGAAGGAGCAGCGACTCGACTCCAAGCTCCCTCCTGATGTCCGAGCTCCTTACCCTATCTCTAAGGGTGAGCCCGGCCACCCTGCGGAGGAGGCTCATTTCGGCCGCTTGTATTCGAGATCTCGTTCTTTCGGTCACGACCCAGAGTTCGTGACCATAGGTGAGGGTTGGAACATAGACGACCAGTAAATGGAGAGCTTCGCCTTCTGGCTCAGCTCCTCTTCACCAGGACGGACCGGTACAGCGCCTGTTTTATTGCTGCAGCCGCACCGATCCGTCTGTCGATCTCCCGCTCCACCTTACCCTCACTCAGGAACAAGACCCCGAGATACTTGAACTCCTTCGCTTGGGGTAGGCAGTTTGTCCCCACCTGGAGGGAGCAATCCACCGGTTTCCGGCAGAGCACCATGGCCTCAGATTTGGAGGCGCTAACTCTCATCCCTGCCGCTTCACACTCGGCTGCAAAATGCCCCAGTGAATGCTGGAGGTCACAATCCGAGGAGGCAAACAGGACCACATCATCCGCGAACAGCAGAGAGGCGATCCCGAGACTCCCGAACCGGATCCTCTCCGCCCCCTGGCTGCGCCTAGATATCCTGTCCATGAAGGTCACGAACAGGACCGGTGATAAAGGGCAGCCCTGGCGGAGGCCAACACCCACCGGGAACGTGTCTGACTTACTACCGAGGATACGAACACAGCTCCTACTGCAGGCGTACAAAGACCGGATAGCCCGTGCCAACGGGTCCGGCACCCCATACTCCCGCAGCACCCCCCACAAAAACCCCCGAGGGACCCGGTCGAAAGCCTTCTCCAAGTCCACAAAGCACATGTAGACTGGTTGGGCAAACTCCCAGGACCCCTCCAGTAGTCTTGCAAGGGTAAAGAGCTGGTCCACTGTTCCACGACCGGGACGGAATCCGCACTGCTCGTCTTGAATCTGAGGTTCGACAAGCGGTCGGAGCCTCCCTTCCAGCACCCTGGCATAAGCTTTTCCCGGGAGGCTGAGCAGTGTGATGCCACGATAGTTTGAGCACACTCTCCGGTCCCCCTTCTTGAAGATGGGAACCACCACCCCGGTCTGCCAGTCCATGGGCACTGTTCCCGACCCCCATGCGACACTGAAAAGGCGTGTCAACCAAGACAGCCCAACAATGTCCAGTGCTTTCAGCATCTCAGGGCGGATCTCATCCACCCCTGGCGCCTTGCCACCAAGGAGCTTTTTGACTACCTTAGCGACCTCTGCCAGGGATATGGGAGAAACCACCCCAAAGTCTTCCGGCGCTGCCCCCTCTCCGGGGGACATGTTGGCCGGGTTTAGGAGTTCCTCAAAGTGCTCTTTCCACCGCCCGACGATGTCCCCAGTCCGGGTCAGCAGTTTCCCCCCCCCCTGCTGAGAACAGCCTAGGGTAGGCCCTGCTTTCCCTTCCTGAGCCGTCGGATGGTTTGCCAGAACTTCCTTGAGGCCAACCGAAAGTCCTTCTCCATGGCCTTCCCGAACTCCTCCCATGGCCGAGTTTTGGCATCCGCGACCATCGCAGCTGCAGCCCTTCTGGCCTGCCGGTACCCGTCAGCTGCTTCAGGAGACCCCTGGGCCAGCCAGGCCCGAAAGGCCTCCTTCTTCAGTTTGACGGCTTCCCTCACCCCCGGTGTCCACCACCGGGTTCTTGGGTTGCCGCCACGACAGGCACCGATGACCTTCTGGCCACAGCTCCGAGCAGCCGCGTCCACAATAGAGGCTTTGAACATGGTCCACTCGGGTTCCATGTCCCCAGCCTCCCTCGGGATTTGTGAGAAGTTCTTCCGGAGGTGGGAGTTGAAGACCTCCCGGACAGGATCCTCCGCCAGACGTTCCCAGTTCACCCTTACTACACGTTTGGGCTTGCCAGGTCTTTCTAGCCGACTCCCCCGCCATCTGATCCAGCTCACCACCAGGTGGTGATCAGTTGACAGCTCTGCTCCTCTCTTCACCCGAGTGTCCAAGACATACGGCCGCAGATCAGATGATACGACTACAAAGTCAATCATTGATCTCCGGCCTAAGGTGTTCTGGTACCAGGTACACTTATGAGCCACCTTATGCTCGAACATGGTGTTCGTTATGGACAAACTGTGGCTAGCACACAAGTCCAACAACAAAACACCGTTCGGGTTCAGATCGGGCAAGCCGTTCCTCCCAATCACGCCCCGCCAGGTTTCTCTGTCATTGCCCACGTGAGCGTTGAAGTCTCCCAGGAGAACTATGGAGTCGGCAGGCGGCGCCCTTTCCAGGACCCCTCCCACCGACTCCAAGAAGGCCGGATACTCCGAACTGCTGTTCGGTGCATAAGCACAGACAACAGTCAGAGCTTTACTCCCTGCAACCCGTAGGCGCAGGGAGGCGACCCTCTCGTTCCCTGGGGAAAACTCCAACATAGCGGCGCTCAGCCGGGGGCTCGTTAGTATCCCCACTCCCGCCCGGCGCCTCTCACCCTGGGCAACTCCAGAAAAGGACAAAGTCCAACCCTTCTCCAGGAGCTTGGTTCCAGAGCCCATGCTGTGCATGGAGGTGAGCCCAACTAAATCTAGCTGGTACCGCTCCACCTCCTGCACCAGCTCCGGCTCTTTCCCCGCTAGCGAGGTGACGGTCCACGTCCCTAGAGCTAGTCTATGCTGCCGGCGATCGGCTCGCCCAGGTCTCCTGCCTGGCCCGCCGCCCGGTCTGCATAGCACCCGACCCCGATGCTTCCCCCCGCGGGTGGTGAGTCCACAGGGTTGCTGGTCCATGATCTTTTTTCGGGCTGAGCCCGACCGGGCCCCATGGGTGAAAGCCCGGCCACCAGACGCTCGCCGTCGAGCTCCCCTCCCGGGTCTGGCTCCGGGAGGGTGCCCCGGTTTCCCTTGTCCGGGCGAGGTAGCTTCATTCCGTGGGCCGTAAATCATCAGGGTTTTTTGAACCGCTCTTAGTCTGGGCTCTCCCCCGAGACCTGCTTGCCTTGGGAGACCCTACCAGGGGCTGACGCCCCGGACAACATAGCTCCCAGGATCACTGAGCCACTCAAACTCCTCCACCACGTTAAGGTGGCGATTCATTGGAGGAGATATTCTTTATATATATAATATTTTTTTTGTTTTAAGAATCCTTTATTAATCCTACACTGTACTACGTGGAAAATGTTTACGTTACGGCGCCAACAATCGTTGATCACAGATTCTTGGCGTTTTGCCAAAACAAAAACAGTAAAAAAGACTATTTTATGGAGATTGTTTTTTTTTTTTGGTGGGGCGTGACAACACAAGTTTGAGAACCACTGAACTAAACGCATGCGAGTAGATTTGATGACGCCGATGTCCTTCTCTGTCCCCCGGACCTCCAGACGATGAGGAGATGGAGACGGAGGGAATGATCGACCCCGGCATGGAGTACGTCCCGCCTCCTCGCGCCGGCCTCGTCGCCCGCAAGAAGCTCCGGCAGGCGCCGCCGCACATCAAGCGAGAAGCCGACAGCGAGGACGACGAGGGACTCGAGCGCGGCGGCGGTGGCGGCTTTGAGGAGCCGGCGGGACGCGGCGGCGGTCCGCCTCTCTCTACGGGCGCCGGTGCAGAGCGCCGCAGGATGACTCACCCCGAGAAGGCCGACGGCGCCGCCTGCCAGGCGCCTCGCTTCACCGCCCTCAGTCTCTACGAGGAGCGCATGCTGCTGCGGCGGCTGGACGCCTGCGCGCTGGCCCTGGCCGTCACGCCGCAGGCCAAGCGGCTGCACAGGAAGCTGCTGGTGCGCCAGGCCAAGAGGCAGAGAGGGCTCCCCCTGCTGGACGTAGACAGCGCCGTCAGCGCCACCCTCGGCCTGGTGGGGGGCGTCTACGGCAGCCAGGCGACGGCAACGCTGCTGCAGGGCGCCGGCAAGTACTGCACCACCAGCCAGGAGCGGCGCATTCTGGATCGCTTCCAGGTACGTCAACGTTCACGCCGTCTCTTTGTGGCTCTAGAGCTTCTGTCAGCAGGAAGTCAGACTCTTTGAATGCGTCCTGCTGTAGTTCATGGTGATCCGACTAGAATACAAGTCCATGTTTGTCCTCATCGCAGCGTCACAGGTTTGAGACCCGTGGCCCGCTTTCCGTCCTTTGGTCAAGGTGAAATAGTGTGTGTGTGTGTGTGTGTGTGCGTGTGCGCAGACCAGCCTCTCCAGCAGAAGAGGCTTCCAGCAGCATTCCGTGTCGTTCTGGCGCCGGCTGATGGGAGTAGAGAGCGGTTCAGACCAGAGCGTGAAGAGTCCGTACACCTCTCGCACCCTGAAGCCCTTTATCAGGTAAAGATTCTCAAACGTCACCTTTACTGAACGGGGTCCTGAAAGCGTCTGCGGGTCACAGGAGAGTACAGGACTGCTTGTCTTCCAGGAGGGATTACGAGAGCCGGCCCGTGAAGCTGATGCTGCTGGATGAGATCAGGGCGTTCCCTCACAGGAAGGATCCGGACTGGACCCCCGAACCCAACGCCCCCATGGACTACTGCTACGTCCGGCCAAACCACATCCCCTCCGTCAACGCCATGTGTCACGACAACTTCTGGCCAGGTACCACACACACATCCTGTTGCTCATGTCATTAGGTAACACACATCCTGTTACTCATGTCATCAGTAACACACACACACACACATCCTGTTACTCATGTCATCAGTAACACACACATCCTGTTACTCATGTCATCAGTAACACACACATCCTGTTACTCATGTCATCAGTAACACACACGCATCCTGTTACTCATGTCATCAGTAACACACACACATCCTGTTACTCATGTCATCAGTAACACACACATCCTGTTACTCATGTCGTCAGTAACACACACGCATCCTGTTACTCATGTCATCAGTAACACACACACATCCTGTTACTCATGTCATCAGTAACACACACATCCTGTTACTCATGTCGTCAGTAACACACACGCATCCTGTTACTCATGTCGTCAGTAACACACGCAACCTGTTACTCATGTCGTCAGTAACACACGCATCCTGTTACTCATGTCGTCAGTAACACACGCATCCTGTTACTCATGTCGTCAGGTAACACGCATCCTGTTACTCATGTCGTCAGGTAACACGCATCCTGTTACTCATGTCGTCAGTAACACACGCATCCTGTTACTCATGTCGTCAGTAACACACGCATCCTGTTACTCATGTCGTCAGGTAGCACGCATCCTGTTACTCATGTCGTCAGGTAGCACGCATCCTGTTACTCATGTCGTCAGTAACACACGCATCCTGTTACTCATGTCGTCAGGTAACACGCATCCTGTTACTCATGTCGTCAGTAGCACGCATCCTGTTACTCATGTCGTCAGGTAACACGCATCCTGTTACTCATGTCGTCAGTAACACACACACACATCCTGTTACTCATGCTGTCATACCTTCGGTGCGTCTCTCTCAACCTCTCCTCTTCCTCAGGCGTGGACCTGTCAGAGACCCTGCAGTACCCAGACTTCAGCGTGGTGGTTCTCTATAAGAAGGTGGTGGTGGGCTTTGGCTTCATGGTTCCTGACGTGAAGTACAACGAGGCCTACATCTCCTTCCTGCTGGTGCATCCCGAGTGGAGGAGAGCCGGCATCGGCACCTTCATGATCTACCACCTCATCCAGGTGAGTCCAGAGGTCGCTAGAGGTCAGGCGAGGCTCCAGAGAGCCGCTTCAGGTGTCTCAATTTTATAAATTTTTTAATAGGCCTTAATTTTCAATGTAAAACAAAAGCTTAACGTATATACCTAGTTGGCCAAAGTTGTAAACATTCTCCTCAAGGCATCTATAGTAGTGATTTTCATAAAAACACAGAATTAAAATGATGTTTAAATAACAGATATTATCTTTATAGTCATCATTAGTCTTAGTGAAGTGTAACAAAGATCTGTTAGGAAGTGAAACATCATAATTCATTCCAGTTCATCATCAACACTAGATTTTACTAGATTACACCTGAATGTTATCATGTACCTTCAGCCAGTACTCATGTTCACTGAGCAGAGCCTGAACACACCATGTTAGCCGTTAGCCGTTAGCTCTGTTATCAACGTTCCTTCAGAGATGAATGACGGGAATTCATTACAAAATAAGAAGTTTGTATCAAATGTTGCTCCGTTAGCGGTTATTTAGCCAACGGCTAGCACTGCCTAGCTAACGTTAGCTGTTCACATGATGGCGCTTAGTGTGTTTCCTAATAAAGATGATCACTCCCGTGGTTTCAGACCTGCATGGGGAAAGACGTGACGCTGCACGTGTCGGCCAGTAACCCGGCCATGCTGCTCTACCAGAAGTTTGGCTTCAAGGCAGAAGAGTACATCCTGGACTTCTACGACAAGTACTACCCGGTGCACAGCACGGAGTGCCGGCACGCCTTCTTCCTGCGGCTGAGGCGCTGAGGCCACCCTCTGCAGCACGCCGCCTGGCTCAAAGGCGCCCGGGCAGCAGCTGAAACCCACTTCAACCGTATTAAGACACTCTGACTGGTTTCATGACCGACTTTCATTCACTTCTTCTTCAGTTTGATGGTGAAACCGGAGGAACCGCTTCTCTTCATCCAGCAGGCGGCGCTGTGGCTTTGTGTTGCATTTTCCTTTTTCAACAAATTAAAAATGTAAAAAATAAAATAACCTGAACTCCTGATTTTGTTTGTCGACATGCGTTTTTATTTTCTAATACATTGAAGATGTACATTCAGTATCCGGTTCACCATAGTATTGGTAAAGGTACTAGTACTAGCATGAGTACTAGGAGTCTAAAACAAGCGTGTTTAAAGCTCGTCTTTAAAGTTATAGACCTAAAACCGGCTCGTTAGGAGTGGAGCGTCCGTCAGACGAGATGGAACCAGTGCAGTCAGAAAGCATCCGGGTTGCCTTTGGGTGTTCCCAGTGTTCCCAGTGTTCCCAGCAGGTCCCGTCCGGCCCGAGCAGCCAGCAGAGACACCATGGCGTTGCACCCAGAGTTCACCGCCACGTCGTACGCCGTCTGGCCGCCGCCGTTCCTCCGCCTCACGCCGGCCCCGCAGCTGACCGGAGAGATGAGGTCATCAGCAGGTGGGAGGACCAACACCTTGGCTGACTGGCAGGAGTATTCTGCCTGGTAGTACTGCCAGTGGTAGTACTGATATGTGTACTACTGCCAATGGTAGTAGTACTGATATGTGTACTAGTGTTGTGAGTAGTGCCAGTGGTCAGTTTCTCTGATTCAAGACAAGGTTAGATGTTGGAGATTTCAATGGTTAGTGGACCAGGTGTCTCATACCTGTACTAGTACAGACCAGGTGTCTCATACCTGTACTAGTACAGACCAGGTGTCTCATACCTGTACTAGTACAGACCAGGTGTCTCATACCTGTACTAGTACAGACCAGGTGTCTCATACCTGTACTAGTACAGACCAGGTGTCTCATACCTGTACTAGTACAGACCAGGTGTCTCATACCTGAGCAGGACCTGAGCAGCCTTCAGGCCTTCAGAGCCCAGAGCTGCAGCTTCATGCAGAGCAGTGTTCTTCATCCTGAGGAGGAAGAGGAGTTTCACCATGTTGTGACTTCATTGTTATTAAATATACAATCATGTATCATTTCCTGTAAATGGATCCGTACAGACAGACGGGACATAGAGACAGAGACAGACGAGAGACAGAGACAGACGGGACATAGAGACAGACGGGACATAGAGACAGACGGGACATAGAGAGACAGAGACAGACGAGAGACAGAGACAGACGGGACATAGAGACAGAGACAGACGGGACATAGAGACAGAGACAGACGGGACGTAGAGACAGACGGGACGTAGAGACAGACGGGACATAGAGACAGACGGGACATAGAGACAGACGGGACATAGCGACAGAGACAGACGGGACATAGAGAGACAGAGACAGACGGGACATAGAGACAGAGACAGACGAGAGACAGAGACAGACGGGACATAGAGACAGAGACAGACGGGACGTAGAGACAGACGGGACGTAGAGACAGACGGGACATAGAGACAGAGACAGACGGGACATAGAGACAGACGGGACATAGAGACAGACGGGACATAGCGACAGAGACAGACGGGACATAGAGAGACAGAGACAGACGGGACATAGAGAGACAGAGACAGACGGGACATAGAGACAGACGGGACATAGAGACAGAGACAGACGGGACATAGAGAGACAGAGACAGACGGGACATAGAGAGACAGAGACAGACGGGACATAGAGAGACAGAGACAGACGGGACATAGAGACAGACGGGACATAGAGAGACAGAGACAGACGGGACATAGAGAGACAGAGACAGACGGGACGTAGAGACAGATGGGACATAGAGACAGAGACAGACGGGACATAGAGACAGACGGGACATAGAGACAGACGGGACATAGAGACAGACGGGACATAGCGACAGAGACAGACGGGACATAGAGACAGACGGGACATAGCGACAGAGACAGACGGGACATACAGAGACAGACGGGACATAGAGAGACAGAGACAGACGGGACATAGAGACAGACGGGACATAGAGACAGAGACAGACGGGACATAGAGAGACAGAGACAGACGGGACATAGAGAGACAGAGACAGACGGGACATAGAGACAGACGGGACATAGAGAGACAGAGACAGACGGGACATAGAGAGACAGAGACAGACGGGACATAGAGACAGACGGGACATAGAGAGACAGAGACAGACGGGACATAGAGAGACAGAGACAGACGGGACGTAGAGACAGACGGGACGTAGAGACAGCGAGAGAGACAGACGGGACATAGAGAGACAGACGGGACATAGAGAGACAGACGGGACATAGAGAGACAGAGACAGACGGGACATAGAGAGACAGAGACAGACGGGACATAGAGACAGACGGGACATAGAGACAGACGGGACATAGAGACAGAGACAGACGGGACATAGAGACAGACGGGACATAGAGACAGACGGGACATAGAGACAGACGGGACGTAGAGACAGACGGGACGTAGAGACAGACGGGACATAGAGACAGACGGGACATAGAGACAGAGACAGACGGGACATAGAGACAGACGGGACATAGAGACAGACGGGACATAGAGACAGACGGGACATAGAGAGACAGAGACAGACGGGACATAGAGACAGAGACAGACGAGAGACAGAGACAGACGGGACATAGAGACAGAGACAGACGGGACGTAGAGACAGACGGGACGTAGAGACAGACGGGACATAGAGACAGAGACAGACGGGACATAGAGACAGACGGGACATAGAGACAGACGGGACATAGAGACAGACGGGACATAGCGACAGAGACAGACGGGACATAGAGAGACAGAGACAGACGGGACATAGAGAGACAGAGACAGACGGGACATAGAGACAGACGGGACATAGAGACAGAGACAGACGGGACATAGAGAGACAGAGACAGACGGGACATAGAGAGACAGAGACAGACGGGACATAGAGACAGACGGGACATAGAGAGACAGAGACAGACGGGACATAGAGAGACAGAGACAGACGGGACGTAGAGACAGACGGGACATAGAGACAGAGACAGACGGGACATAGAGACAGACGGGACATAGAGACAGACGGGACATAGAGACAGACGGGACATAGAGACAGACGGGACATAGAGACAGACGGGACATAGCGACAGAGACAGACGGGACATAGAGACAGACGGGACATAGCGACAGAGACAGACGGGACATACAGAGACAGACGGGACATAGAGAGACAGAGACAGACGGGACATAGAGACAGACGGGACATAGAGACAGAGACAGACGGGACATAGAGAGACAGAGACAGACGGGACATAGAGAGACAGAGACAGACGGGACATAGAGACAGACGGGACATAGAGAGACAGAGACAGACGGGACATAGAGAGACAGAGACAGACGGGACATAGAGACAGACGGGACATAGAGAGACAGAGACAGACGGGACATAGAGAGACAGAGACAGACGGGACGTAGAGACAGACGGGACGTAGAGACAGCGAGAGAGACAGACGGGACATAGAGAGACAGACGGGACATAGAGAGACAGAGACAGACGGGACATAGAGAGACAGAGACAGACGGGACATAGAGAGACAGAGACAGACGGGACATAGAGACAGACGGGACATAGAGACAGACGGGACATAGAGACAGAGACAGACGGGACATAGAGACAGACGGGACATAGCGACAGACGGGACATAGCGACAGAGACAGACGGGACATAGAGACAGAGACAGACGGGACATAGAGAGACAGAGACAGACGGGACATAGAGACAGACGGGACATAGAGAGACAGAGACAGACGGGACATAGAGAGACAGAGACAGACGGGACATAGAGACAGAGACAGACGGGACATAGAGAGACAGAGACAGACGGGACATAGAGAGACAGAGACAGACGAGAGACAGAGACAGACGGGACATAGAGAGACAGAGACAGACGGGACATAGAGAGACAGAGACAGACGGGACATAGAGAGACAGAGACAGACGGGACGTAGAGACAGACGGGACGTAGAGACAGAGAGAGAGACAGACGGGACGTAGAGACAGAGAGAGAGACAGACGGGACATAGAGAGACAGACGGGACATAGAGAGACAGAGACAGACGGGACATAGAAAGACAGAGACAGACGGGACGTAGAGAGAGACGGGACATAGAGAGAGAGAGACAGACGGGACATAGAGAGACAGAGACAGACGGGACATAGAGAGACAGAGACAGACGGGACATAGAGAGACAGAGACAGACGGGACATAGAGAGACAGAGACAGACGGGACATAGAGAGACAGAGACAGACGGGACGTAGAGACAGACGGGACGTAGAGACAGAGAGAGAGACAGACGGGACATAGAGAGACAGACGGGACATAGAGAGACAGACGGGACATAGAGAGACAGAGACAGACGGGACATAGAGAGACAGAGACAGACGGGACATAGAAAGACAGAGACAGACGGGACATAGAGAGAGACGGGACATAGAGAGACAGAGACAGACGGGACATAGAGAGACAGAGACAGACGGGACATAGAGACAGACTGGACGTAGAGACAGACGGGACATAGAGACAGAGAGAGAGAGACAGACGGGACATAGAGACAGAGAGAGACAGACGGGACATAGAGACAGAGAGAGACAGACGGGACAGAGAGAGAGACAGACGGGACATAGAGACAGAGACAGACGGGACATAGAGAGAGAGAGACAGAGACAGACGGGACATAGAGAGAGAGAGAAAGAGACAGACGGGACATAGAGAGAGAGACAGAGACAGACGGGACATAGAGAGAGAGAGACAGAGACAGACGGGACATAGAGAGAGAGAGACAGAGACAGACGGGACATAGAGAGAGAGAGACAGAGACAGACGGGACATAGAGAGACAGAGACAGACGGGACATAGAGACAGACTGGACGTAGAGACAGACGGGACATAGAGACAGAGAGAGAGAGACAGACGGGACATAGAGACAGAGAGAGACAGACGGGACATAGAGACAGAGAGAGACAGACGGGACAGAGAGAGAGACAGACGGGACATAGAGACAGAGACAGACGGGACATAGAGAGAGAGAGAGAGAGACAGACGGGACATAGAGAGAGAGAGACAGAGACAGACGGGAGAGAGAGAGACAGAGACAGACGGGACATAGAGAGAGAGACAGAGACAGACGGGACATAGCGACAGAGACAGACGGGACATAGCGACAGAGACAGACGGGACATAGCGACAGAGACAGACGGGACATAGAGACAGAGACAGACGGGACATAGAGAGACAGAGACAGACGGGACATAGCGACAGACGGGACATAGCAACAGACGGGACATAGAGACAGACGGGACGTAGAGACAGACGGGACGTAGAGACAGAGAGAGAGAGACAGACGGGACATAGAGAGACAGACGGGACATAGAGAGACAGAGACAGACGGGACATAGAGAGACAGAGACAGACGGGACATAGAGAGACAGAGACAGACGGGACATAGAGACAGACGGGACATAGAGAGACAGAGACAGACGGGACATAGAGAGAGAGACAGAGACAGACGGGACATAGAGACAGACGGGACATAGAGAGAGAGACAGAGACAGACGGGACATAGAGACAGACGGGACATAGAGACAGACGGGACATAGAGACAGACGGGACATAGCGACAGAGACAGACGGGACATAGAGAGACAGAGACAGACGGGACATAGAGAGACAGAGACAGACGGGACATAGAGACAGACGGGACATAGAGACAGAGACAGACGGGACATAGAGAGACAGAGACAGACGGGACATAGAGAGACAGAGACAGACGGGACATAGAGACAGACGGGACATAGAGAGACAGAGACAGACGGGACATAGAGAGACAGAGACAGACGGGACATAGAGATAGACGGGACATAGAGAGACAGAGACAGACGGGACATAGAGAGACAGAGACAGACGGGACGTAGAGACAGACGGGACATAGAGACAGAGACAGACGGGACATAGAGACAGACGGGACATAGAGACAGACGGGACATAGAGACAGACGGGACATAGCGACAGAGACAGACGGGACATAGAGACAGACGGGACATAGCGACAGAGACAGACGGGACATAGCGACAGAGACAGACGGGACATACAGAGACAGACGGGACATAGAGAGACAGAGACAGACGGGACATAGAGACAGACGGGACATAGAGACAGAGACAGACGGGACATAGAGAGACAGAGACAGACGGGACATAGAGAGACAGAGACAGACGGGACATAGAGACAGACGGGACATAGAGAGACAGAGACAGACGGGACATAGAGAGACAGAGACAGACGGGACATAGAGAGACAGAGACAGACGGGACATAGAGACAGACGGGACATAGAGAGACAGAGACAGACGGGACATAGAGAGACAGAGACAGACGGGACGTAGAGACAGACGGGACGTAGAGACAGCGAGAGAGACAGACGGGACATAGAGAGACAGACGGGACATAGAGAGACAGACGGGACATAGAGAGACAGAGACAGACGGGACATAGAGAGACAGAGACAGACGGGACATAGAGACAGACGGGACATAGAGACAGACGGGACATAGAGACAGACGGGACATAGAGACAGAGACAGACGGGACATAGAGACAGACGGGACATAGCGACAGACGGGACATAGCGACAGAGACAGACGGGACATAGAGAGACAGAGACAGACGGGACATAGAGACAGAGACAGACGGGACATAGAGAGACAGAGACAGACGGGACATAGAGAGACAGAGACAGACGAGAGACAGAGACAGACGGGACATAGAGAGACAGAGACAGACGGGACGTAGAGACAGACGGGACGTAGAGACAGAGAGAGAGACAGACGGGACGTAGAGACAGAGAGAGAGACAGACGGGACATAGAGAGACAGACGGGACATAGAGAGACAGAGACAGACGGGACATAGAAAGACAGAGACAGACGGGACGTAGAGAGAGACGGGACATAGAGAGAGAGAGACAGACGGGACATAGAGAGAGAGAGACAGACGGGACATAGAGAGACAGAGACAGACGGGACATAGAGAGACAGAGACAGACGGGACATAGAGAGACAGAGACAGACGGGACATAGAGAGACAGAGACAGACGGGACGTAGAGACAGACGGGACGTAGAGACAGAGAGAGAGACAGACGGGACATAGAGAGACAGACGGGACATAGAGAGACAGACGGGACATAGAGAGACAGAGACAGACGGGACATAGAAAGACAGAGACAGACGGGACATAGAGAGAGACGGGACATAGAGAGACAGAGACAGACGGGACATAGAGAGACAGAGACAGACGGGACATAGAGACAGACTGGACGTAGAGACAGACGGGACATAGAGACAGAGAGAGAGAGACAGACGGGACATAGAGACAGAGAGAGACAGACGGGACATAGAGACAGAGAGAGACAGACGGGACAGAGAGAGAGACAGACGGGACATAGAGACAGAGACAGACGGGACATAGAGAGAGAGAGACAGAGACAGACGGGACATAGAGAGAGAGAGAAAGAGACAGACGGGACATAGAGAGAGAGACAGAGACAGACGGGACATAGAGAGAGAGAGACAGAGACAGACGGGACATAGAGAGAGAGAGACAGAGACAGACGGGACATAGAGAGAGAGAGACAGAGACAGACGGGACATAGAGAGACAGAGACAGACGGGACATAGAGACAGACTGGACGTAGAGACAGACGGGACATAGAGACAGAGAGAGAGAGACAGACGGGACATAGAGACAGAGAGAGACAGACGGGACATAGAGACAGAGAGAGACAGACGGGACAGAGAGAGAGACAGACGGGACATAGAGACAGAGACAGACGGGACATAGAGAGAGAGAGAGAGACAGACGGGACATAGAGAGAGAGAGACAGAGACAGACGGGACATAGAGAGAGAGACAGAGACAGACGGGACATAGCGACAGACGGGACATAGCGACAGAGACAGACGGGACATAGCGACAGAGACAGACGGGACATAGCGACAGAGACAGACGGGACATAGCGACAGAGACAGACGGGACATAGAGACAGAGACAGACGGGACATAGAGACAGACGGGACATAGAGAGACAGAGACAGACGGGACATAGAGAGACAGAGACAGACGGGACATAGAGATAGACGGGACATAGAGAGACAGAGACAGACGGGACATAGAGAGACAGAGACAGACGGGACGTAGAGACAGACGGGACATAGAGACAGAGACAGACGGGACATAGAGACAGACGGGACATAGAGACAGACGGGACATAGAGACAGACGGGACATAGCGACAGAGACAGACGGGACATAGAGACAGACGGGACATAGCGACAGAGACAGACGGGACATAGCGACAGAGACAGACGGGACATACAGAGACAGACGGGACATAGAGAGACAGAGACAGACGGGACATAGAGACAGACGGGACATAGAGACAGAGACAGACGGGACATAGAGAGACAGAGACAGACGGGACATAGAGAGACAGAGACAGACGGGACATAGAGACAGACGGGACATAGAGAGACAGAGACAGACGGGACATAGAGAGACAGAGACAGACGGGACATAGAGACAGACGGGACATAGAGAGACAGAGACAGACGGGACATAGAGAGACAGAGACAGACGGGACGTAGAGACAGACGGGACGTAGAGACAGCGAGAGAGACAGACGGGACATAGAGAGACAGACGGGACATAGAGAGACAGACGGGACATAGAGAGACAGAGACAGACGGGACATAGAGAGACAGAGACAGACGGGACATAGAGACAGACGGGACGTAGAGACAGCGAGAGAGACAGACGGGACATAGAGAGACAGACGGGACATAGAGAGACAGACGGGACATAGAGAGACAGAGACAGACGGGACATAGAGAGACAGAGACAGACGGGACATAGAGACAGACGGGACATAGAGACAGACGGGACATAGAGACAGACGGGACATAGAGACAGAGACAGACGGGACATAGAGACAGACGGGACATAGCGACAGACGGGACATAGCGACAGAGACAGACGGGACATAGAGACAGAGACAGACGGGACATAGAGAGACAGAGACAGACGGGACATAGAGACAGACGGGACATAGAGAGACAGAGACAGACGGGACATAGAGAGACAGAGACAGACGGGACATAGAGACAGAGACAGACGGGACATAGAGAGACAGAGACAGACGGGACATAGAGAGACAGAGACAGACGAGAGACAGAGACAGACGGGACATAGAGAGACAGAGACAGACGGGACGTAGAGACAGACGGGACGTAGAGACAGAGAGAGAGACAGACGGGACGTAGAGACAGAGAGAGAGACAGACGGGACATAGAGAGACAGACGGGACATAGAGAGACAGAGACAGACGGGACATAGAGAGACAGAGACAGACGGGACGTAGAGAGAGACGGGACATAGAGAGAGAGAGACAGACGGGACATAGAGAGAGAGAGACAGACGGGACATAGAGAGACAGAGACAGACGGGACATAGAGAGACAGAGACAGACGGGACATAGAGAGACAGAGACAGACGGGACATAGAGAGACAGAGACAGACGGGACGTAGAGACAGACGGGACGTAGAGACAGAGAGAGAGACAGACGGGACATAGAGAGACAGACGGGACATAGAGAGACAGACGGGACATAGAGAGACAGAGACAGACGGGACATAGAAAGACAGAGACAGACGGGACATAGAGAGAGACGGGACATAGAGAGACAGAGACAGACGGGACATAGAGAGACAGAGACAGACGGGACATAGAGACAGACTGGACGTAGAGACAGACGGGACATAGAGACAGAGAGAGAGAGACAGACGGGACATAGAGACAGAGAGAGACAGACGGGACATAGAGACAGAGAGAGACAGACGGGACAGAGAGAGAGACAGACGGGACATAGAGACAGAGACAGACGGGACATAGAGAGAGAGAGACAGAGACAGACGGGACATAGAGACAGACGGGACATAGAGAGAGAGACAGAGACAGACGGGACATAGAGAGAGAGAGACAGAGACAGACGGGACATAGAGAGAGAGAGACAGAGACAGACGGGACATAGAGAGAGAGAGACAGAGACAGACGGGACATAGAGAGACAGAGACAGACGGGACATAGAGACAGACTGGACGTAGAGACAGACGGGACATAGAGACAGAGAGAGAGAGACAGACGGGACATAGAGACAGAGAGAGACAGACGGGACATAGAGACAGAGAGAGACAGACGGGACAGAGAGAGAGACAGACGGGACATAGAGACAGAGACAGACGGGACATAGAGAGAGAGAGAGAGAGAGAGACAGACGGGACATAGAGAGAGAGAGACAGAGACAGACGGGACATAGAGAGAGAGACAGAGACAGACGGGACATAGCGACAGACGGGACATAGCGACAGAGACAGACGGGACATAGCGACAGAGACAGACGGGACATAGCGACAGAGACAGACGGGACATAGCGACAGAGACAGACGGGACATAGAGACAGAGACAGACGGGACATAGAGACAGACGGGACATAGAGAGACAGAGACAGACGGGACATAGAGAGACAGAGACAGACGGGACATAGAGATAGACGGGACATAGAGAGACAGAGACAGACGGGACATAGAGAGACAGAGACAGACGGGACGTAGAGACAGACGGGACATAGAGACAGAGACAGACGGGACATAGAGACAGACGGGACATAGAGACAGACGGGACATAGCGACAGAGACAGACGGGACATAGAGACAGACGGGACATAGCGACAGAGACAGACGGGACATAGCGACAGAGACAGACGGGACATACAGAGACAGACGGGACATAGAGAGACAGAGACAGACGGGACATAGAGACAGACGGGACATAGAGACAGAGACAGACGGGACATAGAGAGACAGAGACAGACGGGACATAGAGAGACAGAGACAGACGGGACATAGAGACAGACGGGACATAGAGAGACAGAGACAGACGGGACATAGAGAGACAGAGACAGACGGGACATAGAGACAGACGGGACATAGAGAGACAGAGACAGACGGGACATAGAGAGACAGAGACAGACGGGACGTAGAGACAGACGGGACGTAGAGACAGCGAGAGAGACAGACGGGACATAGAGAGACAGACGGGACATAGAGAGACAGACGGGACATAGAGAGACAGAGACAGACGGGACATAGAGAGACAGAGACAGACGGGACATAGAGACAGACGGGACGTAGAGACAGCGAGAGAGACAGACGGGACATAGAGACAGAGAGAGACAGACGGGACATAGAGACAGAGAGAGACAGACGGGACAGAGAGAGAGACAGACGGGACATAGAGACAGAGACAGACGGGACATAGAGAGAGAGAGAGAGAGAGAGACAGACGGGACATAGAGAGAGAGAGACAGAGACAGACGGGACATAGAGAGAGAGACAGAGACAGACGGGACATAGCGACAGACGGGACATAGCGACAGAGACAGACGGGACATAGCGACAGAGACAGACGGGACATAGCGACAGAGACAGACGGGACATAGCGACAGAGACAGACGGGACATAGAGACAGAGACAGACGGGACATAGAGACAGACGGGACATAGAGAGACAGAGACAGACGGGACATAGAGAGACAGAGACAGACGGGACATAGAGATAGACGGGACATAGAGAGACAGAGACAGACGGGACATAGAGAGACAGAGACAGACGGGACGTAGAGACAGACGGGACATAGAGACAGAGACAGACGGGACATAGAGACAGACGGGACATAGAGACAGACGGGACATAGCGACAGAGACAGACGGGACATAGAGACAGACGGGACATAGCGACAGAGACAGACGGGACATAGCGACAGAGACAGACGGGACATACAGAGACAGACGGGACATAGAGAGACAGAGACAGACGGGACATAGAGACAGACGGGACATAGAGACAGAGACAGACGGGACATAGAGAGACAGAGACAGACGGGACATAGAGAGACAGAGACAGACGGGACATAGAGACAGACGGGACATAGAGAGACAGAGACAGACGGGACATAGAGAGACAGAGACAGACGGGACATAGAGACAGACGGGACATAGAGAGACAGAGACAGACGGGACATAGAGAGACAGAGACAGACGGGACGTAGAGACAGACGGGACGTAGAGACAGCGAGAGAGACAGACGGGACATAGAGAGACAGACGGGACATAGAGAGACAGACGGGACATAGAGAGACAGAGACAGACGGGACATAGAGAGACAGAGACAGACGGGACATAGAGACAGACGGGACGTAGAGACAGCGAGAGAGACAGACGGGACATAGAGAGACAGACGGGACATAGAGAGACAGACGGGACATAGAGAGACAGAGACAGACGGGACATAGAGAGACAGAGACAGACGGGACATAGAGACAGACGGGACATAGAGACAGACGGGACATAGAGACAGACGGGACATAGAGACAGAGACAGACGGGACATAGAGACAGACGGGACATAGCGACAGACGGGACATAGCGACAGAGACAGACGGGACATAGAGACAGAGACAGACGGGACATAGAGAGACAGAGACAGACGGGACATAGAGACAGACGGGACATAGAGAGACAGAGACAGACGGGACATAGAGAGACAGAGACAGACGGGACATAGAGACAGAGACAGACGGGACATAGAGAGACAGAGACAGACGGGACATAGAGAGACAGAGACAGACGAGAGACAGAGACAGACGGGACATAGAGAGACAGAGACAGACGGGACGTAGAGACAGACGGGACGTAGAGACAGAGAGAGAGACAGACGGGACGTAGAGACAGAGAGAGAGACAGACGGGACATAGAGAGACAGACGGGACATAGAGAGACAGAGACAGACGGGACATAGAAAGACAGAGACAGACGGGACGTAGAGAGAGACGGGACATAGAGAGAGAGAGACAGACGGGACATAGAGAGAGAGAGACAGACGGGACATAGAGAGACAGAGACAGACGGGACATAGAGAGACAGAGACAGACGGGACATAGAGAGACAGAGACAGACGGGACATAGAGAGACAGAGACAGACGGGACATAGAGACAGACGGGACGTAGAGACAGAGAGAGAGACAGACGGGACATAGAGAGACAGACGGGACATAGAGAGACAGACGGGACATAGAGAGACAGAGACAGACGGGACATAGAAAGACAGAGACAGACGGGACATAGAGAGAGACGGGACATAGAGAGACAGAGACAGACGGGACATAGAGAGACAGAGACAGACGGGACATAGAGACAGACTGGACGTAGAGACAGACGGGACATAGAGACAGAGAGAGAGAGACAGACGGGACATAGAGACAGAGAGAGACAGACGGGACATAGAGACAGAGAGAGACAGACGGGACAGAGAGAGAGACAGACGGGACATAGAGACAGAGACAGACGGGACATAGAGAGAGAGAGACAGAGACAGACGGGACATAGAGAGAGAGAGAAAGAGACAGACGGGACATAGAGAGAGAGACAGAGACAGACGGGACATAGAGAGAGAGAGACAGAGACAGACGGGACATAGAGAGAGAGAGACAGAGACAGACGGGACATAGAGAGAGAGAGACAGAGACAGACGGGACATAGAGAGACAGAGACAGACGGGACATAGAGACAGACTGGACGTAGAGACAGACGGGACATAGAGACAGAGAGAGAGAGACAGACGGGACATAGAGACAGAGAGAGACAGACGGGACATAGAGACAGAGAGAGACAGACGGGACAGAGAGAGAGACAGACGGGACATAGAGACAGAGACAGACGGGACATAGAGAGAGAGAGAGAGAGAGAGACAGACGGGACATAGAGAGAGAGAGACAGAGACAGACGGGACATAGAGAGAGAGACAGAGACAGACGGGACATAGCGACAGACGGGACATAGCGACAGAGACAGACGGGACATAGCGACAGAGACAGACGGGACATAGCGACAGAGACAGACGGGACATAGCGACAGAGACAGACGGGACATAGAGACAGAGACAGACGGGACATAGAGACAGACGGGACATAGAGAGAGAGACAGAGACAGACGAGAGACAGAGACAGACGGGACATAGAGAGACAGAGACAGACGGGACGTAGAGACAGACGGGACGTAGAGACAGAGAGAGAGACAGACGGGACGTAGAGACAGAGAGAGAGACAGACGGGACATAGAGAGACAGACGGGACATAGAGAGACAGAGACAGACGGGACATAGAAAGACAGAGACAGACGGGACGTAGAGAGAGACGGGACATAGAGAGAGAGAGACAGACGGGACATAGAGAGAGAGAGACAGACGGGACATAGAGAGACAGAGACAGACGGGACATAGAGAGACAGAGACAGACGGGACATAGAGAGACAGAGACAGACGGGACATAGAGAGACAGAGACAGACGGGACGTAGAGACAGACGGGACGTAGAGACAGAGAGAGAGACAGACGGGACATAGAGAGACAGACGGGACATAGAGAGACAGACGGGACATAGAGAGACAGAGACAGACGGGACATAGAAAGACAGAGACAGACGGGACATAGAGAGAGACGGGACATAGAGAGACAGAGACAGACGGGACATAGAGAGACAGAGACAGACGGGACATAGAGACAGACTGGACGTAGAGACAGACGGGACATAGAGACAGAGAGAGAGAGACAGACGGGACATAGAGACAGAGAGAGACAGACGGGACATAGAGACAGAGAGAGACAGACGGGACAGAGAGAGAGACAGACGGGACATAGAGACAGAGACAGACGGGACATAGAGAGAGAGAGACAGAGACAGACGGGACATAGAGAGAGAGAGAAAGAGACAGACGGGACATAGAGAGAGAGACAGAGACAGACGGGACATAGAGAGAGAGAGACAGAGACAGACGGGACATAGAGAGAGAGAGACAGAGACAGACGGGACATAGAGAGAGAGAGACAGAGACAGACGGGACATAGAGAGACAGAGACAGACGGGACATAGAGACAGACTGGACGTAGAGACAGACGGGACATAGAGACAGAGAGAGAGAGACAGACGGGACATAGAGACAGAGAGAGACAGACGGGACATAGAGACAGAGAGAGACAGACGGGACAGAGAGAGAGACAGACGGGACATAGAGACAGAGACAGACGGGACATAGAGAGAGAGAGAGAGAGAGAGACAGACGGGACATAGAGAGAGAGAGACAGAGACAGACGGGACATAGAGAGAGAGACAGAGACAGACGGGACATAGCGACAGACGGGACATAGCGACAGAGACAGACGGGACATAGCGACAGAGACAGACGGGACATAGCGACAGAGACAGACGGGACATAGCGACAGAGACAGACGGGACATAGAGACAGAGACAGACGGGACATAGAGACAGACGGGACATAGAGAGACAGAGACAGACGGGACATAGAGAGACAGAGACAGACGGGACATAGAGATAGACGGGACATAGAGAGACAGAGACAGACGGGACATAGAGAGACAGAGACAGACGGGACGTAGAGACAGACGGGACATAGAGACAGACGGGACATAGAGACAGACGGGACATAGAGACAGACGGGACATAGAGACAGACGGGACATAGCGACAGAGACAGACGGGACATAGAGACAGACGGGACATAGCGACAGAGACAGACGGGACATAGCGACAGAGACAGACGGGACATACAGAGACAGACGGGACATAGAGAGACAGAGACAGACGGGACATAGAGACAGACGGGACATAGAGACAGAGACAGACGGGACATAGAGAGACAGAGACAGACGGGACATAGAGAGACAGAGACAGACGGGACATAGAGACAGACGGGACATAGAGAGACAGAGACAGACGGGACATAGAGAGACAGAGACAGACGGGACATAGAGACAGACGGGACATAGAGAGACAGAGACAGACGGGACATAGAGAGACAGAGACAGACGGGACGTAGAGACAGACGGGACGTAGAGACAGCGAGAGAGACAGACGGGACATAGAGAGACAGACGGGACATAGAGAGACAGACGGGACATAGAGAGACAGAGACAGACGGGACATAGAGAGACAGAGACAGACGGGACATAGAGACAGACGGGACGTAGAGACAGCGAGAGAGACAGACGGGACATAGAGAGACAGACGGGACATAGAGAGACAGACGGGACATAGAGAGACAGAGACAGACGGGACATAGAGAGACAGAGACAGACGGGACATAGAGACAGACGGGACATAGAGACAGACGGGACATAGAGACAGACGGGACATAGAGACAGAGACAGACGGGACATAGAGACAGACGGGACATAGCGACAGACGGGACATAGCGACAGAGACAGACGGGACATAGAGACAGAGACAGACGGGACATAGAGAGACAGAGACAGACGGGACATAGAGACAGACGGGACATAGAGAGACAGAGACAGACGGGACATAGAGAGACAGAGACAGACGGGACATAGAGACAGAGACAGACGGGACATAGAGAGACAGAGACAGACGGGACATAGAGAGACAGAGACAGACGAGAGACAGAGACAGACGGGACATAGAGAGACAGAGACAGACGGGACGTAGAGACAGACGGGACGTAGAGACAGAGAGAGAGACAGACGGGACGTAGAGACAGAGAGAGAGACAGACGGGACATAGAGAGACAGACGGGACATAGAGAGACAGAGACAGACGGGACATAGAAAGACAGAGACAGACGGGACGTAGAGAGAGACGGGACATAGAGAGAGAGAGACAGACGGGACATAGAGAGAGAGAGACAGACGGGACATAGAGAGACAGAGACAGACGGGACATAGAGAGACAGAGACAGACGGGACATAGAGAGACAGAGACAGACGGGACATAGAGAGACAGAGACAGACGGGACGTAGAGACAGACGGGACGTAGAGACAGAGAGAGAGACAGACGGGACATAGAGAGACAGACGGGACATAGAGAGACAGACGGGACATAGAGAGACAGAGACAGACGGGACATAGAAAGACAGAGACAGACGGGACATAGAGAGAGACGGGACATAGAGAGACAGAGACAGACGGGACATAGAGAGACAGAGACAGACGGGACATAGAGACAGACTGGACGTAGAGACAGACGGGACATAGAGACAGAGAGAGAGAGACAGACGGGACATAGAGACAGAGAGAGACAGACGGGACATAGAGAGACAGAGACAGACGGGACGTAGAGACAGACGGGACGTAGAGACAGAGAGAGAGACAGACGGGACATAGAGAGACAGACGGGACATAGAGAGACAGACGGGACATAGAGAGACAGAGACAGACGGGACATAGAAAGACAGAGACAGACGGGACATAGAGAGAGACGGGACATAGAGAGACAGAGACAGACGGGACATAGAGAGACAGAGACAGACGGGACATAGAGACAGACTGGACGTAGAGACAGACGGGACATAGAGACAGAGAGAGAGAGACAGACGGGACATAGAGACAGAGAGAGACAGACGGGACATAGAGACAGAGAGAGACAGACGGGACAGAGAGAGAGACAGACGGGACATAGAGACAGAGACAGACGGGACATAGAGAGAGAGAGACAGAGACAGACGGGACATAGAGAGAGAGAGAAAGAGACAGACGGGACATAGAGAGAGAGACAGAGACAGACGGGACATAGAGAGAGAGAGACAGAGACAGACGGGACATAGAGAGAGAGAGACAGAGACAGACGGGACATAGAGAGAGAGAGACAGAGACAGACGGGACATAGAGAGACAGAGACAGACGGGACATAGAGACAGACTGGACGTAGAGACAGACGGGACATAGAGACAGAGAGAGAGAGACAGACGGGACATAGAGACAGAGAGAGACAGACGGGACATAGAGACAGAGAGAGACAGACGGGACAGAGAGAGAGACAGACGGGACATAGAGACAGAGACAGACGGGACATAGAGAGAGAGAGAGAGAGAGAGACAGACGGGACATAGAGAGAGAGAGACAGACGGGACATAGAGAGAGAGACAGAGACAGACGGGACATAGCGACAGACGGGACATAGCGACAGAGACAGACGGGACATAGCGACAGAGACAGACGGGACATAGCGACAGAGACAGACGGGACATAGCGACAGAGACAGACGGGACATAGAGACAGAGACAGACGGGACATAGAGACAGACGGGACATAGAGAGAGAGACAGAGACAGACGAGACATAGAGACAGACGGGACATAGAGACAGACGGGACATAGAGACAGACGGGACATAGAGAGACAGACGGGACATAGAGAGAGAGACAGACGGGACATAGAGACAGAGACAGACGGGACATAGAGACAGACGGGACATAGAGAGACAGAGACAGACGGGACATAGAGAGACAGAGACAGACGGGACATAGAGAGACAGAGACAGACGGGACGTAGAGACAGACGGGACATAGAGACAGAGAGACAGACGGGACATAGAGACAGAGAGACAGACGGGACATAGAGAGAGAGGGAGAGGGAGAAAGAGAGAGGGGGAGAGAGAGGGGGAGAGGGAGAGAGAGGGGGAGAGAGAGAGGGAGAGAGAGAAAGAGGGGGGGAGAGAGAGAGACGAGAGAGAGAGAGACGAGAGAGAGAGAGAGACGAGAGAGAGACGAGAGAGAGAGAGACGAGAGAGAGAGAGAGAGAGAGTGACGGACGGACGGACGGACGGACGGGACATGGAGAGAGAGAGAGAGAGAGAGAGAGAGAGAGAGAGAGAGAGAGAGACAGACGGGACATGGAGAGAGAGAGAGAGACAGACGGGACATGGAGAGAGAGAGAGAGAGAGAGAGAGAGACAGAGAGAGAGAGAGAGAGAGAGAGAGAGAGAGAGAGAGAGAGAGAGAGAGAGAGAGAGAGAGAGAGAGAGAGAGAGAGAGAGAGAGAGAGAGAGAGAGAGAGAGAGAGAGAGAGAGAGAGAGAGAGAGAGAGACGGGACATGGAGAGAGAGAGAGACAGACGGGACATGGAGGGAGAGACAGAGACAGACGGGACATGGAGGGAGAGAGACAGAGACAGACGGGACATGGAGGGAGAGAGACAGAGACAGACGGGACATGGAGGGAGAGAGACAGACGGGACATGGAGGGAGAGAGACAGACGGGACACCTCGGGTCTCACCGTCCAGACTGCTGGTCCACGTCGGCGCCTCGCTGCAGTAAAACAGGAAGTGCGTCATGGTGACCGTTCACCGCGGCAACCGCCAAAGCGTGTCGGCCTTTGCTGTCGCAGCAGCAGGGGTCTGCCCCCTGGTGGCGAGGAAACAGAAGGACCAATCGGTGTTGAGCTACGGCACGCCACCGGGAAAGCAACGATAGCGTCGACCAATCGGAGAGCGGGCTTTAAAGCGCAGAGCCGATTGGCTGCAGAGACTCGTACCTGATCCAGGAGCTGCTGGATGACGCTGATCTGACCTGGACCTGAACCTGGACCCAGCTCCTTCAGCAACTGCACATCCCGCACCTGCAACCAGGAGAACCCATCAGGCCCTGGAACCAGGAGAACCCATCAGGCCCTGGAACCAGGAGAACCCATCAGGCACTGGAACCAAGAGAACCAATCAGACCTGACATGATGAAGTGCTTCTTACCGGAGGTCTGGGGCTCGGGTTCGGTCGGCGGGGGTCACTTCCTGTCACACAAACCACAGATCATCCGTCTATTAAATGAAGCGGTAGCATCGTTTCAGAGTGAAGGTAAAGAGGTGGTTCTCACTGAGATGTTACAATGAAGGTAAAGAGGTCGTTCATAATGAAGGTAAAGAGGTGGTTCTCACTGAGATGTTACAATGAAGGTAAAGAGGTGGTTCTCAATGAAGGTAAAGAGGTGGTTCTAAATGAAGGTAAAGAAGTGGTTCTCACTGAGATGAAAAAATGAAGGTAAAGAGGTGGTTCTCACTGAGATGCTACAATGAAGGTAAAGAGGTGGTTCTCAATGAAGGTAAAGAGGTGGTTCTCACTGAGATGTTACAATGAAGGTAAAGAGGTGGTTCTCAATGAAGGTAAAGAGGTGGTTCTCACTGAGATGTAAGAATGAAGGTAAAGAAGTGATTCATAATGAAGGTAAAGAAGTGATTCATAGTGAAGGTAAAGAAGTGGTTCTCATTGAGATGTTACAATGAAGGTAAAGAGGTGGTTCTTAATGAAGGTAAAGAGGTGGTTCTCACTGAGATGTAAGAATGAAGGTAAAGAAGTGATTCATAATGAAGTGATTCATAATGAAGGTAAAGAAGTGGTTCTCACTGAGATGTTACAATGAAGGTAAAGAGGTGGTTCTTAATGAAGGTAAAGAGGTGGTTCTTAATGAAGGTAAAGAGGTGGTTCTCACTGAGATGAAAGAATGAAGGTAAAGAAGTGGTTCTCACTGAGATGTTACAGTGAAGGTAAAGAGGTGGTTCTCAATGAAGGTAATGAAGGTAAAGAGGTGGTTCTCAAGGGAGGTAAGGGAACATACCCAAAATTTGTGCTAATTGTCAGTCGGTTTGCATTGGGCCGTGTTCTAATTGTCAAAAATGTGACACGCTGTCTTCGATTTTTGACAATTGGGAAAATGTGACAAATGGAACAAATTAACATGGCGTCAATTCGGAACAAAACTGGCAGATGGACATACGAATGACAATTGGGGCGTGAAGGTGTGTTGAACTACGAAATCCTGCGGGGGGCGACAACTTACAAATAATTGATTCTGTGACGGATTGGAACGATACTGACAATGTGACTAAATTATTTTGTTTCATGCAAATGTGGGAGTGCATTGTGACGTTTAGGGCCATTTGTGGCAATTGGAACAAAGATTCCTCAAATCATCTGAAAGTCCTTGAATGACCTTGAAAAGCTTGAAAAGCTTGAAAAGGTTGGAAATTTGCTATTATTCCAAACTAATATTTTAAATCAGCTACGTTGGACAACAAAGGACTCTCTTCAAGGATCTGTTCGTTTTAGCTAGCTAGCATGCTGCTACCGGAAGTTAGCTTTCTAGAGGGTCTACAGACTTGTGCTTTCAGTATGTCATTTAGGGCATCCAGGACAATGGTTCCACTAAGTTTCAAGCACTTTGGAACTTTTTCTAAGGGAGCTTTTGACCTTTGAATGTGTGAATTTGGGCGTTTTTGGGGTTTTTAAACCACTCCTACGCAGCGATGCTAAGGGCTAGCGTGGTATAAATAACATGGTTGGGCCCCATTTGGGAGTGGCTACAACGTGGAAAAGAAAGCTAAGCTCTGACATGTTTAGAAAAAAATGACCTTCAAACTGAGCAATATCAACCCCACGACCTCATTGTAGGCCCCTTGCAGAGTGTCTGTGCAAAAGCTGGAGTCTTTAGAACTAATCTGTGATGTATTATGACCATTCTTAAAATTGACTGCCGATGGGACCATTTCTGACGATTGAGCACATTTTGAGTAAGGAATCGAGAATCCTTGTAATTCAAAAATGACAATTCGACTACATTAACATGGGCAAAATAGTTAGTCTAATTGTCACATGCGCTAATGGTTTTAGCTAGCTAGCATGCTGCTACCGGAAGTTAGCTTTCTAGAGGGTCACAAAAATCACTTTTTTGCAAAAAACTAGAGTACGGTGGACAACAGAGGACGCTCTACTAGGGCCAGTTGGTTTTAAGTAGCTAGCATGCTGCTACCGGAAGTTAGCTTTCTAGAGGGTCTAGAGACTTGTGCTTTTAGAATCCTATTCAGGGCTTCTAGGACAATGGACCCATCCAGTTTCAAGCACTTTCAATCTTTCTCTGAGGAGATATGAACCTTTGAAGGAGTGAAATTGGTGTTTTTCGGGGTTCTTTAAGCCACTCCCACGCAGCGATGCTAAGGGTTACGGAGCCACATCCGGCATGGTTGGACTCCATTTGGGAGTGGCTACAACCTCAAAAAGAAAGCTAAGCTCTAGCACGTTCAGAACAAAAAAAGCCCCGATCGGCCCAGACTCTTCAGGTGGTCTCAGGTTCGTTAAGTCCAAGACCCTCTCCAAATCCTGGATTTTATGCTGCCAATTAAGACTTTTGCTTGTTTTTAAGGGGATTTCACCCCATGATCTCATTGTAGGCCCTCTCATGAGTGTATGTGAGAAAAATGGGAGCTTAGATATTAATATTTAGTGGATTATGGCCATTTTTGCACTTGTCAAAAAAGATCAAAGGGCAACGTCGTTAGGGTCGGGTTTGGGCCCTTAACTTGCAGCTTTTGGCCCCAGATCTGAGATTCTGTATGTTGAGAAGCCCCTCTTTGAATAGGAAAAGAATGCACATCTCTAAGTGGTTTTAAAGTAATTAATTTGAATTAAAAGACTTTTTCAAGATTTTGCCACTGACAATTGGCATAATTTTGGGAGTTTGGCACCAGGCCAATTCCTTCTTGTGAATGTTTTAGAGGAGATTTCACCTCATGGCCTTATTGTAGGCACTGTCCTGAGTGTCTGTGAGAAAAATGGGAGTTTAAATACTAATATTTAGGGAATTATTGCAATTTTTACATTAACAAAATGTAAGGGAATTGGGGTCAAATGTCACACTTTGGGCCTGTATTAGGGGGTCTTGCCTTGTAGCGTTTCGCCCCAAATTTCAGGGGATTTATGTTGAGAAGCCCCTTTTAATTTAGGAAAAGAATGCACATCTCTAAGTTCATGTAAAGTATTTTTTCTGAATTAAAAGACTGGTCTCAAGATTTCTCAACTGACAATTAGACTAAATTTGAGTAAGGACTCAAGTATCCTTATAATTCAAAAATGACAATTCGACGACATAAACATGGGAAAAATAGTTAGTCTAATTGTCACATGCTCTACTGGTTTTAGCTAGCTAGCATGCTGCTACCGGAAGTTAGCTTTCTAGAGGGTCTGCAGACTTGTGCTTTTAGTATGTCATTTAAGGCTTCCAGAGCAATGTTCCCACCAAGTTTCAAGCAGTTTGGACCTTTTTCTAAGGGAGTTTTTAACCTTTGAAAGTGTGAATTTGGGTGTTTTTTGGGTTTTTAAACCACTCCCACGCAGCGTGGCTAAGGGATAGAGTGGTATAAAGTACATGGTTGGAACCCATTTGATAGTGGCCACACCTTCAAAAAGAAAGCTAAGGTCTGACATGCTTAGAAAAAAATGACCTTCAATCTGAACAATACAAACCCAATGACCTCATTGTAGGCACTGTCCTGAGTGTCTGTGAGAAAAATGGGAGTTTAAAAATTAATATTTAGGAAATTATTGCAATTTTTACACTTGTCAAAAAACAGAAGGAATTGGGGTCAAAGGTCACACGTTGTGACTGTTTTGGAGGCCTTGCAGCTTTTGGCCCCAAATTTGAGGGAATGTATGTTGAGAAGCCCCTCTTAATTTAGGAAAAGAATCCACATCTCTAAGTGGTTTTAAAGTAATTAATTTGAATTAAAAGACTGTTGAATTGTCTTTTTTACGAATTATGAAGATTACTGATTCCTTACAAAATGACAATTCGACAACATTAACATGGGCCGAATACTTAGTCTAATTGTCACTGACTGACAATTAGACTAACTATTTTGCCCATGTTAATGTAGTCGAATTGTCATTTTTTGATTTATAAGGATCACTGACTGTGACAATTAGACTAACTATTTTGCCCATGTTAATGTAGTCGAATTGTCATTTTTTGAATTATAAGGATCACTGACTGTGACAATTAGACTATCTATTTTGTCCATGTTAATGTAGTCGAATTGTCATTTTTTGAATTATAAGGATCACTGACTGTGACAATTAGACTAACTATTGAGCCCATGTTAATGTAGTCGAATTGTCATTTTTTGAATTATAAGGATCATCGATTCCTTACAAAATGACAATTCGACAACATTAACATGGGCCAAATACTTAGTCTAATTGTCAATGGCCACTGACAATTAGACTAAGTATTCGGCCCATGTTAATGTAGTCGAATTGTCACTTTTTGAATTATAAGGATCATTGATTTGAAAATTCAACAATAAACAATAAAGTCAAAGTGTGTGTTTTTTAGATTGTTCGTGAGGTATTGGGTCCAAAATGTCCGCCATTAAACGCTGATTCGAGATATCTATGTCTCATTGTGTAGCATTGTGTAGACCCCCGTGCAGGTCCAGACCTGTACCCAGACTTAGTGCTCCTTGTCTGGGTGCAGCTGAGTCATCAGGAGCCCCTGTAGGACCAAGACCTTTATGAGGTACTTGGCAGACCTGGTCCAGGGGTCCCACCAAAGTGAACAGGACCCCTGTGCAGGTCCAGACCTGTACCCAGACCAAGTCCTCCTTGGCTGGGTGCAGCTGAGTCATCAGGAGCCCCTGTAGGACCAGACTTAGCAGACCTGGTCTGGGTCTTAGATAACCAGGGCTCTGAGGGTCTTAGATAACCAGGGGCTTGTGACTTAGATTACCAGGGCTCTGGGCACTTAGAAAAAAACAGGGGCTTGGGACTTAGATCATCAGGGCTCTGAGGTTCTTAGATAACCAGGGGCCTGGGACTTAGATTACCAGGGCTATGGGCATTTAGAAAAAAAACAGGGGCTTGGGACTTAGATCACCAGGGCTCTGAGGTTCTAGATAACCAGGGGCCTGGGACTTAGATCAGCAGGGCTCTGAGGGTCCTAGATAACCAAAAAAAGCACAAATATATGGTTATTTTTGTCACTTTTTACACATTGGACTTTCGACCCTTTAACTTGCAGCTTTTGGCCCCAGATTTGAGGGTATGTATGTTGAGAAGCCCCTCTTAATTTAGGAAAAGAATCCACATCTCTAAGTGGTTTTAAAGTAATTAATTTGAATTAAAAGACTGTTGAATTGTCATTTTTTTAATTATAAGGATCATCGATTCCTTACAAAATGACAATTAGACAACATTAACATGGGCCAAATACTTAGTCTAATTGTCAATGGCCACTGACAATTAGACTAAGTATTCGGCCCATGTTAATGTAGTCGAATTGTCATTTTTTGAATTATAAGGATCATCGATTCCTTACAAAATGACAGACAACATTAACATGGGCCGAATGCTTAGTCTAATTGTCAATGGCCACTGACAATTAGACTAACTATTTTTGCCCATGTTAATGTAGTCGAATTGTCATTGTTTGAATTATAAGGATCATCGATTCCTTACAAAATGACAATTCGACAACATTAACATGGGCCGAATACTTAGTCTAATTGTCAATGGCCACTGACAATTAGACTAACTATTTTGCCCATGTTAATGTAGTCGAATTGTCATTTTTTTGAATTATAAGGATCATCGATTCCTTACAAAATGACAATTCAACAACATTAACATGGGCCGAATACTTAGTCTAATTGTCAATGGCCACTGACAATTAGACTAACTATTTTGCCCATGTTAATGTAGTCGAATTGTCATTTTTTGAATTATAAGGATCATCGATTCCTTACAAAATGACAATTCGACTACATTAACATGGGCCGAATACTTAGTCTAATTGTCAATTGCCACTGACAATTAGACTAAGTATTCGGCCCATGTTAATGTAGTCGAATTGTCATTTTTTGAATCATCAGGATCATTGATTCCGTGAAAATTCGGCCACACGTGGCAAAGTCCAAGTGTATGTTTTTTAGATGGTTCCTGAGGTATTGGGTCCGAAATGGTCGCCATTTAACGCTGATTCGAGATATCTATGTCTCATTGTGTAACTTTTCCAGATGTCAACTACAGCTATCGGTCCCAGATTGGATGCTGTCTATGTTGAGAAGCCCCTCTTAATTTAGGAAAAGAATCCACATCTCTAAGTGGTTTTAAAGTAATTCATTTCAATTAAAATACTGTTGAATTTTTTTTTCACGAATTATAAAGGTTACTGATTCCATACAAAATGACAATTTGACTACATTAACATGGCCCGAATACTTAGTCTAATTGTCACTGACTGACAATTAGACTAACTATTTTGCCCATGTTAATGTAGTCGAATTGTCATTTTTTGAATTATAAGGATCATCGACTCCTTACAAAATGACAATCAGACAACATTAACATGGGCCGAATACTTAGCCTAATTGTCAATGACCACTGACAATTAGACTAACTATTTTGCCCATGTTAATGTAGTCGAATTGTCATTTTTTGAATTATAAGGATCATCGATTCCTTACAAAATGACAATTCGACAACATTAACATGGGCCGAATACTTAGTCTAATTGTCACTGACTGACAATTAGACTAGCTATTTTGCCCATGTTAATGTAGTCGAATTGTCATTTTTTGAATTACAAGGAGCATCGATTCCTTACAAAATGACAATTAGACAACATTAACATGGGCCGAATACTTAGTCTAATTGTCACTGACTGTGACAATTAGACTAACTATTTTGCCCATGTTAATGTAGTCGAATTGTCATTTTTTGAATTATAAGGAGCATCGATTCCTTACAAAATGACATTTAGACTAAATTAATGTGGGCCGAATTTTATTCTAATTGTCTATTGCATTTTTTTTATCCATTTTTTACAATTTAACGCTGGTCCGAGATATCTACGTCTCGACGCTGTACGAGGAACGGCGGAGGAGATGCGGCGCTTTAAAATGTTTGCGCGCGACCCGCCGGCCATTGCCATCGATTGTCACTTTTGTGCCCATTTGTCAGTCCCATTTGTCATTTTTGTTCCCATTTGTCACATGGCAATTGGGAACAAAACTGACAATTGAGGGCAGGCGACCCCGAATGACAGTTTTGTTCCCAATTGCCAAATCCCATTTGTCATTTTTGTTCCCATTTGTCACGTGGCAATTGGGAACAAAACTGACAATTAAGGGCAGGCTACCCAGAGTGTCATTTTTGTTGCCAACTGTCATTGCCCGAGTGTCAGTTTTGTTCCCAATTGTCTTTTAGCCCTCGCCCCCTGGTGGCAGGGAGCGAGATTGCAATTTTCCGACCGCACTTTGAAAAATCGCCACGCGCTCTCCGCCGGTCCGATTTGCCCGGCGTTTGACCGTCCCGAAGTCGAAGGGTCGAACTGGCCCTCCGCGAAACCCGCTTATTTTTAAAGTGTTCCTACACGTCCGTTAGGAAGCCCCGAAACGGGGCCGCTTTTTCCAGTCGTGCGTAATGTTAATGTGTGCCAAGTGTCACGGAGGAGCCTAGGGGAGGTAAAGGGGTGGTTCATAATGAAGGTAAAGAGGTGGTTCTTAATGAAGGTAAAGAGGTGGTTCTTAATGAAGGTAATGAAGGTAAAGAGGTGGTTCTCAATGAAGGTAAAGGGGTGGTTCATAATGAAGGTAAAGAGGTGGTTCTTAATGAAGGTAATGAAGGTAAAGAGGTGGTTCTTAATGAAGGTAAAGAGGTGGTTCTCAATGAAGGTAAAGAGGTGGTTCATAATGAAGGTAAAGAGGTGGTTCTTAATGAAGGTAAAGAGGTGGTTCTCACTGAGGTGGCTGTCAGCACATCGCTCCGTCACGCTGCTCAGAGTCTCAGTCCGACCTGCAGGTCCTTCACCTGTTGGATCCACCTGAGAACAAACACAGTCACCGTCCTTGTCTCGTGGAACACGACGAGTCGGTTCCCCGGGTGCCGTGTTTTGAGAAGAACACACCTGACGTTCTCCTCGTCCGGCCGACACGAAGCTGACGGTCACACTGACTTCGTAACGATCTTCCTGAATCACAGCAGAAACCATCTGAAGAGACGGGGACACAACGCACACGGGAAGTAAAGCGCAGCCTTCACCTGGTCAGGTGAGGTCGCTGTACAGGTGATCTGTACAGGTGTACAGGTTGAGCTGTACAGGTGAACAGGTGTACAGGTTGAGCTGTACAGGTGTACAGGTGTACAGGTTGAGCTGTACACCTGTACACCTGTAGGTTGAGCTGTACAGGTGAGGTGTACCCGGCCCAGTCGAGGCTCTCCCAGCAGAGTCCTGAAGGGGCCGTTGTTCTGAGCATAGCTCCTCAGGTGAGCACACAGGTGATCCAGCTGCTTCCTCCAGAAACCTGAGGACACGGACGGGTTTCAGTCCAGCAGACCGCCTCCTCTACGGGAGCTCAGTCCTCCTATCAGTCCTGGTAGAGGTACAATACTAATAGTACTTGTAGTAGTACTTTACCTCGCCCAGGGCTGATGGCGGTCAGCAGCGGTTGGTGATCTCTGGGCGCCGGTTGCTTACTGAGTTGAAGCTTCCTCTGTGTTTCCTTCCGCTGAAGCCCAGTGGCTGATGGGTAATAGAGTCCAACAGTCTGAGTGAACTGCTCAACAGTGGGCGTGGCCGACTTTGTGCTGAGAGTCGGTCCGGAGGAGGGCGTGGCTTGCCAGGTGGCATCATGGGAAATTGGAGCTGAAGCCTGCTCACAGGTGGAGAACAGTCTTTGTGTCATGTTTTGTATTCAGAGCCACATGATGTCGGCGCTGCAGCGTACCTGGTAGTGGTGGTGACGCGTACCTGGTGGGCGGCGGTGACGTGTACCTGGTAGTGGTGGTGACGCGTACCTGATAGTGGCGGTGAAGTGTACCTGATAGTGGTGGTGACGCGTACCTGATAGTGGCGGTGAAGTGTACCTGATAGTGGTGGTGACGCGTACCTGGTAGTGGTGGTGACGCGTACCTGATAGTGGCGGTGACGCGTACCTGATAGTGGTGGTGAAGCGTACCTGGTTGTGGCGGTGAAGCGTACCTGGTTGTGGCGGTGAAGCGTACCTGGTGGGCGGCGGTGACGTGTACCTGGTAGTGGTGGTGACGCGTACCTGATAGTGGCGGTGATGCGTACCTGATAGTGGCGGTGATGCGTACCTGATAGTGGCGGTGACGCGTACCTGATATTGGCGGTGACGCGTACCTGGTAGTGGTGGTGACGCGTACCTGATAGTGGCGGTGACGCGTACCTGATAGTGGCGGTGACGTGTACCTGGTAGTGGTGGTGACGCGTACCTGATAGTGGCGGTGACGCGTACCTGATAGTGGCGGTGACGTGTACCTGGTAGTGGTGGTGAAGCGTACCTGGTAGTGGTGGTGACGCGTACCTGATAGTGGCGGTGACGCGTACCTGATAGTGGCGGTGACGCGTACCTGATAGTGGCGGTGAAGTGTACCTGAGAGTGGCGGTGACGCGTACCTGATAGTGGCGGTGAAGTGTACCTGATAGTGGCGGTGACGCGTACCTGATAGTGGCGGTGAAGTGTACCTGATAGTGGCGGTGACGCGTACCTGATAGTGGCGGTGACGCGTACCTGATAGTGGCGGTGACGCGTACCTGATAGTGGCGGTGAAGTGTACCTGATAGTGGCGGTGACGCGTACCTGATAGTGGTGGTGAAGCGTACCTGGTAGTGGCGGTGAAGTGTACCTGGTAGTGGCGGTGACGCGTACCTGGTAGTGGCGGTGAAGTGTACCTGGTAGTGGTGGTGACGCGTACCTGATAGTGGCGGTGAAGCGTACCTGATAGTGGTGGTGAAGTGTACCTGGTAGTGGCGGTGACGTGTACCTGGTAGTGGCGGTGACGCGTACCTGGTAGTGGCGGTGACGCGTACCTGATAGTGGCGGTGAAGCGTACCTGGTAGTGGCGGTGACGCGTACCTGATAGTGGCGGTGACGCGTACCTGGTAGTGGCGGTGAAGCGTACCTGGTAGTGGCGCGTTCCTGATAGTGGCGGTGACGCGTACCTGGTAGTGGCGGTGACACGTACCTGATAGTGGCGGTGACGCGTACCTGATAGTGGCGGTGAAGCGTACCTGGTAGTGGCGGTGACGCGTACCTGGTAGTGGCGGTGACGCGTACCTGGTAGTGGCGGTGAAGCGAACCTGGTAGTGGCGGTGAAGCGTACCTGGTATTGGCGGTGACGCGTACCTGATAGTGGCGGTGACGCGTACCTGGTAGTGGCGGTGACGCGTACCTGGTAGTGGCGGTGACGCGTACCTGATAGTGGCGGTGAAGCGTACCTGGTAGTGGCGGTGACGCGTACCTGATAGTGGCGGTGACGCGCACCTGGTAGTGGCGGTGACGCGTACCTGATAGTGGCGGTGAAGCGTACCTGGTAGTGGCGGTGAAGCGAACCTGGTAGTGGCGGTGAAGCGTACCTGGTATTGGCGGTGACGCGTACCTGATAGTGGCGGTGACGCGTACCTGGTAGTGGCGGTGACGCGTACCTGGTAGTGGCGGTGACGCGTACCTGGTAGTGGCGGTGAAGCGTACCTGGTAGTGGCGGTGACGCGTACCTGGTAGTGGCGGTGACGCGTACCTGATAGTGGCGGTGACGCGTACCTGATAGTGGCGGTGAAGCGTACCTGATAGTGGCGGTGACGCGTACCTGGTAGTGGCGGTGACGCGTACCTGGTAGTGGCGGTGAAGCGTACCTGGTAGTGGCGGTGACGCGTACCTGGTAGTGGCGGTGACGCGTACCTGGTAGTGGCGGTGACGCGTACCTGATAGTGGCGGTGAAGCGTACCTGATAGTGGCGGTGAAGCGTACCTGGTAGTGGCGGTGACGCGTACCTGGTAGTGGCGGTGACGCGTACCTGGTAGTGGCGGTCAAGCGTACCTGGTAGTGGCGGTGACGCGTACCTGGTAGTGGCGGTGACGCGTACCTGATAGTGGCGGTGAAGCGTACCTGATAGTGGCGGTGACGCGTACCTGATAGTGGCGGTGAAGCGTACCTGATAGTGGCGGTGACGCGTACCTGGTAGTGGCGGTGACGCGTACCTGGTAGTGGCGGTGACGCGTACCTGGGAGTGGCGGTGACGCGTACCTGATAGTGGCGGTGAAGCGTACCTGGTAGTGGCGGTGAAGCGTACCTGGTAGTGGCGGTGACGCGTACCTGGTAGTGGCGGTGACGCGTACCTGATAGTGGCGGTGAAGCGTACCTGATAGTGGCGGTGACGTGTACCTGGTAGTGGCGGTGAAGCGTACCTGATAGTGGCGGTGAAGCGTACCTGGTAGTGGCGGTGAAGCGTACCTGGTAGTGGTGGTGACGTGTACCTGATAGTGGTGGTGAAGCGTACCTGGTGGGCGGCGGTGAAGCGTACCTGATAGTGGCGGTGAAGCGTACCTGGTAGTGGCGGTGACGCATACCTGGTAGTGGTGGTGACGTGTACCTGATAGTGGTGGTGAAGCGTACCTGGTGGGCGGCGGTGACGTGTACCTGGTAGTGGCGGTGACGTGTACCTGGTAGTGGCGGTGACGTGTACCTGGTAGTGGCGGTGACGCGTACCTGGTAGTGGCGGTGACGCGTACCTGGTAGTGGCGGTGAAGCGTACCTGGTAGTGGCGGTGACGCGTACCTGGTAGTGGCGGTGACGCGTACCTGGTAGTGGCGGTGACGCGTACCTGATAGTGGCGGTGACGCGTACCTGATAGTGGCGGTGAAGCGTACCTGATAGTGGCGGTGAAGCGTACCTGGTAGTGGCGGTGACGCGTACCTGGTAGTGGCGGTGACGCGTACCTGGTAGTGGCGGTCAAGCGTACCTGGTAGTGGCGGTGAAGCGTACCTGGTAGTGGCGGTGACGCGTACCTGGTAGTGGCGGTGAAGCGTACCTGGTAGTGGCGGTGACGCGTACCTGGTAGTGGCGGTGACGCGTACCTGGTAGTGGCGGTGACGCGTACCTGATAGTGGCGGTGACGCGTACCTGATAGTGGCGGTGAAGCGTACCTGATAGTGGCGGTGAAGCGTACCTGGTAGTGGCGGTGACGCGTACCTGGTAGTGGCGGTGACGCGTACCTGGTAGTGGCGGTCAAGCGTACCTGGTAGTGGCGGTGAAGCGTACCTGGTAGTGGCGGTGAAGCGTACCTGGTAGTGGCGGTGAAGCGTACCTGGTAGTGGCGGTGACGCGTACCTGATAGTGGCGGTGACGCGTACCTGGTAGTGGCGGTGACGCGTACCTGGTAGTGGCGGTGACGCGTACCTGGTAGTGGCGGTGAAGCGTACCTGGTAGTGGCGGTGAAGCGTACCTGGTAGTGGCGGTGACGCGTACCTGATAGTGGCGGTGACGCGTACCTGGTAGTGGCGGTGACGCGTACCTGATAGTGGCGGTGAAGCGTACCTGGTAGTGGCGGTGAAGCGTACCTGGTAGTGGCGGTGACGCGTACCTGGTAGTGGCGGTGACGCGTACCTGGTAGTGGCGGTGACGCGTACCTGATAGTGGCGGTGACGCGTACCTGATAGTGGCGGTGAAGCGTACCTGATAGTGGCGGTGACGCGTACCTGGTAGTGGCGGTGACGCGTACCTGGTAGTGGCGGTGAAGCGTACCTGGTAGTGGCGGTGAAGCGTACCTGGTAGTGGCGGTGACGCGTACCTGATAGTGGCGGTGACGTGTACCTGGTAGTGGCGGTGACGTGTACCTGGTAGTGGCGGTGACGTGTACCTGGTAGTGGCGGTGACGCGTACCTGGTAGTGGCGGTGACGCGTACCTGGTAGTGGCGGTGAAGCGTACCTGGTAGTGGCGGTGACGCGTACCTGGTAGTGGCGGTGACGCGTACCTGGTAGTGGCGGTGACGCGTACCTGATAGTGGCGGTGAAGCGTACCTGATAGTGGCGGTGAAGCGTACCTGGTAGTGGCGGTGACGCGTACCTGGTAGTGGCGGTGACGCGTACCTGGTAGTGGCGGTGAAGCGTACCTGGTAGTGGCGGTGAAGCGTACCTGGTAGTGGCGGTGAAGCGTACCTGGTAGTGGCGGTGAAGCGTACCTGGTAGTGGCGGTGACGCGTACCTGATAGTGGCGGTGACGCGTACCTGGTAGTGGCGGTGACGCGTACCTGATAGTGGCGGTGAAGCGTACCTGGTAGTGGCGGTGAAGCGTACCTGGTAGTGGCGGTGACGCGTACCTGGTAGTGGCGGTGACGCGTACCTGGTAGTGGCGGTGACGCGTACCTGATAGTGGCGGTGACGCGTACCTGATAGTGGCGGTGAAGCGTACCTGATAGTGGCGGTGACGCGTACCTGGTAGTGGCGGTGACGCGTACCTGGTAGTGGCGGTGACGCGTACCTGGGAGTGGCGGTGACGCGTACCTGATAGTGGCGGTGAAGCGTACCTGGTAGTGGCGGTGAAGCGTACCTGGTAGTGGCGGTGACGCGTACCTGGTAGTGGCGGTGACGCGTACCTGATAGTGGCGGTGAAGCGTACCTGATAGTGGCGGTGAAGCGTACCTGGTAGTGGCGGTGAAGCGTACCTGATAGTGGCGGTGAAGCGTACCTGGTAGTGGCGGTGACGCGTACCTGATAGTGGCGGTGAAGCGTACCTGGTAGTGGCGGTGAAGCGTACCTGGTAGTGGCGGTGAAGCGTACCTGATAGTGGCGGTGAAGCGTACCTGGTAGTGGCGGTGAAGCGTACCTGGTAGTGGTGGTGACGTGTACCTGATAGTGGTGGTGAAGCGTACCTGGTGGGCGGCGGTGAAGCGTACCTGATAGTGGCGGTGAAGCGTACCTGGTAGTGGCGGTGACGCGTACCTGGTAGTGGTGGTGACGTGTACCTGATAGTGGTGGTGAAGCGTACCTGGTGGGCGGCGGTGACGTGTACCTGGTAGTGGCGGTGACGTGTACCTGGTAGTGGCGGTGACGTGTACCTGGTAGTGGCGGTGACGTGTACCTGGTAGTGGTGGTGATGTGTACCTGGTAGTGGTGGTGACGTGTACCTGATAGTGGTGGTGAAGCGTACCTGTTGGGCGGCGGTGACGTGTACCTGGTAGTGGTGGTGACGCGTACCTGTTGGGCGGCGGTGACGTGTACCTGGTAGTGGTGGTGACGCGTACCTGGTAGTGGCGGTGAAGCGTACCTGATAGTGGCGGTGAAGCGTACCTGGTAGTGGCGGTAAAGCGTACTTGGTAGTGGCGGTGAAGCGTACCTGGTAGTGGCGGTGACGCGTACCTGATAGTGGCGGTGAAGCGTACCTGGTGGGCAGCGGTGACGTGTACCTGATAGTGGCGGTGAAGCGTACCTGGTAGTGGCGGTGAAGCGTACCTGGTAGTGGCGGTGAAGTGTACCTGGTGGGCGGCGGTGAAGCGTACCTGGTAGTGGCGGTGTAGCGTACCTGGTGACGCGTACCTGATAGTGGCGGTGAAGCGTACCTGGTTGGTGGCGGCGCCCCTGACAGGTCGCGTGATGTCATGGGTGGATGGGGGCGGGGCTTGCAGGAAGGCGCCGCAGGCTGCGCAGTAGAAGGCGTACGGGTGTCCGCTCGCGCCGCATCGCCAACAAGCCACACAGCCGGCTGCATGACCGGGCTGGAAGTACACACAGCACCACATTCCCCACAATGCTTCATGTTCACCCTAGCTTAGCACAAAGACTCGTCACAAGGAGAAACCGCTCGCCTCCCTCTGTAAATATGAACATGAAGATAAAAAAAGACCAGTGATGCTAACGTTCGCTAGCAAGCTACCATTATGGTCAGAGTACAAATGTAGATTCATTTTTCTGAAATATTTACAGTCCAACATTTTGATAAAGCGTTCATCTTCTCTGTCTTCTCAGGAGTCAGTAGTGCAGAGATAGATCCTTAGCTTAGCACAAAGACTGGAACGCTAACGTGTAGTCATCTTTGAGTTCACTGATTAGTTTTAGTGCTAAATGAAAGTGTTAGCTGGTACGAGGCTACGCTAGCTGTGTTAAGCATCTACTTCATACCAACTGACTAGCATTACTAATGCTAACCCTAAGCTAATGCTACATAGCCTCTGCTGTTGGTTAGCAGGAAATAAAATGCTAGCGAAGCCAGTCTTTAGGCTAACCCAGCTTGAGCTAACACCTGTCCAAGTGTGCCTCATGACACTCTGGAGTTCAGGTGTTTCTTCACCTTTGAGCCGCACCAGTCACAGAACCTGGCGTCGCCGCGGTTACACCGGTTACACCTGGAGCAGCTCACCATCCTGCCGTCTGCTGAGCGGACAGAGGGGGCGCCATCCTGCACCAACACACAGGGACACGTGGTATTAGAGTGTGTGTGTGTGTGTGTGTGTGTGTGTGTGTGTGTGTGTGTGTGTTTTACCGGCTGCACACGGCTCTCACAGGTCAAACAGCTGGAGACGTGAGCTGGATTCCCGCTGCCACAGCAAACACACACCACATGCTCCTGTACAACAAACACACTGAATACATCACTCACTGCTGTGTGTGTGTGTGTGTGTGTGTGTGTGTGTGTGTGTGTGTGTGTGTGTGTGTGTGTGTGTGTGTGTGTGTGTGTGTTTACCTGCAGTGTGAGGCTGGACTGTGGTTGTAGTTGTTGATGGATGGAGGCCTCACAGATTAAACAGGTCTGAGTGTTCACAGGAACCAGAGACTTACAGAACACACAGCAAAGCATCTGAGAACGCACACACACCACACACACACACACACACACACACACACACACACACACACACAACATTAAATAACAGAAACGTGATGGAAGACGAAGTGTTTCTACTGAAATTTGATGTGAAAGATGCTTGTGCTGTGCAGGCAGGTGTGAGTGCAGTACCTGTCCTCCCTCAGCAGGGGGCAGTCTCTGCTCAGGTAGGGGCGGGAGGGAGGAGCCACACTGAGCGCAGAAACCAGAGAACGGGTCTGAAGGACGGGGAACCAGACACTGAGCACACCTGGATAGACAGACGGGCAGGTTGGGAACTTTTCTTGTTTCTCTTTTTAAAAGCTCAAAGATGGTTTTGTTTCTAAGTTCACGGTTTTCCCAGCATGCTTTGCTGTGGGTGAAGAGTACAGTAGATGTGTTGTTCCTCAAGGTTCTACTTTAGGACCACTTTAGTTTTCTATTTCTAATTATCATTTGTTTATTCAGGGGAATAAATCTCACACATTCACAAAGCTGATTTATGAGGACCATGTTTTATTATCAGTAATAGTTTGTCCATGAGGTTTATGGGGACCATGTTTTATTATTATCAGTAATAGTTTGTCCATGAGGTTTATGGGGACCATGTTTTATTATTATCAGTAATAGTTTGTCCATGAGGTTTATGGGGACCATGTTTTATTATCAGTAATAGTTTGTCCATGAGGTTTATGAGGACCATGTTTTATTATTATCAGTAATAGTTTGTCCATGAGGTTTATGAGGACCATGTTTTATTATCAGTAATAGTTTGTCCATGAGGTTTATGAGGATCATGTTTTATTATCAGTAATAGTTTGTCCATGAGGTTTATGAGGACCATGTTTTATTATCAGTAATAGTTTGTCCATGAGGTTTATGAGGACCATGTTTTATTATTATCAGTAATAGTTTGTCCATGAGGTTTATGAGGACCATGTTTTATTATCAGTAATAGTTTGTCCATGAGGTTTATGAGGACCATGTTTTATTATTATCAGTAATAGTTTGTCCATGAGGTTTATGAGGACCATGTTTTATTATCAGTAATAGTTTGTCCATGAGGTTTATGAGGACCATGTTTTATTATCAGTAATAGTTTGTCCATGAGGTTTATGAGGACCATGTTTTATGATCAGTAATAGTTTGTCCATAAGGTTTATGAGGACCATGTTTTCATTAGGAAAAGGCCAGAAGGCCTTCATGACTTCCTGAGGACCGCCGTACCGCAGGAAATCGGTCTCTCGGTGGATCCGAGACGTCTGCGTGCTGCTCAGCTGCTGCGTCGCACCTGAACTCTGACAGGAAACATCACAAGATAAATGTCGGAGCCTCGGCCGGCGTTCAGTTCAGCTGCTGGTGTTCTGCTTACCGCGGTCTGGGGACGTTGGGAGGAGCCCCCTGGTGGTGGTTTGGTCGCAGAGCCCAGTCGACGGGTCAGAAAACGAGGCGCTGAAGGAGGAGAGGTGTTTCCCATCATGCTCGGCTCTGAAGGAAGTGATGACCATGTTTAGTTTGAGCTGAACACATCATCATAGGAGTGCTAGCGTAGTTATCTTAGTTAGCTTCTATATGCTAACTTCTGGTTTCACTAAACCCAGCTGACAGATGAACTGCTGATTAGCTTGTTCGCTAACAATAAAGCACACGTCAATCAGATGGAGTTGTTGGTAGAGTTATTTTGTCGCTAGGCTAGCAGTTTCACCCTGCTTCCTGTCTTTGTGCTAAGCTATCATTGATTAGCTACAAACAGCTATGACGACAGATAAACGAGCTGTTTGTAGCCACTGTGACCTCGTCAAGCTTCAAACAGCTTTATTACACTATTATATTGATTATATTATGTTATTCTATTTATTATACAGTAACAGTGTCACAGACCTGAGGGCCTCAGTGGAGAACCAGCAGAGTTCAAGGTTCCTTCAGACGGACGCTGAAACTAAAAGGTTAAACATTAAAACTGCTCACAACAAGATCTTGTGTTTGAAATGGCTGATGGGAAATGTAGTCTTACCTGCTTGTCGCTCTGCAGGAAGTTCTCCTCGTCCTCCTTCCTGTTTGAATCCACAAGTTCAACCCAGAAAACCTTCGTCACTGTGGAGCTGTCTCTGCCGTCTCTACAGGGAGAGACATTGATCACATTTTTAGAGACCGTGTTGCGTCTCAGGGCTGGACAGGAAGTGACATCATGACCGTGGTCAGGTGATCAGTTACTTGGTGACGGCTACGGCTCTGACAGCCACTCGACCAGCAGGAAGCAGGATCGGGCCGCCGTACTTCCTGCTGCCGCCCGCTGAGCCCCGCGGCCACGCCGCCGGCTTGGACCCGTCCAGAGTGAAGAAGATCAGAACCTCAGGGGTGTCTAGACCAGAGTGACGAAGACATTGTGATGAAGACGAGGACATTGTGATGAAGACATTGTGATGAAGACATTGTGATGAAGACGAGGACATTGTGATGAAGACATTGTGATGAAGACATTGTGATGAAGATGAGGACATTGTGATGAAGACATTGTGATGAAAACGAGGACATTGTGATGAAGACGAGGACATTGTGATGAAGACATTGTGATGAAGACGAGGACATTGTGATGAAGACATTGTGATGAAGACATTGTGATGAAGACATTGTGATGAAGACGAGGACATTGTGATGAAGACATTGTGATGAAGACATTGTGATGAAGACATTGTGATGAAGACGAGGACATTGTGATGAAGACATTGTGATGAAAACGAGGACATTGTGATGAAGACATTGTGATGAAGACGAGGACATTGTGATAAAGACATTGTGATGAAGACGAGGACATTGTGATGAAGACATTGTGATGAAAACGAGGACATTGTGATGAAGACATTGTGATGAAGACGAGAACATTGTGACAAAGACATTGTGATGAAGACGAGGACATTAAGACGAAGACATTAAGATGAAGACATTGTGACGAAGACGAGGACATTGTGATGAAGACATTAAGACGAAGACATTAAGACGAAGACATTAACACGAAGACATTGTGACGAAGACGAGGACATTGTGATGAAGACATGAAGACGAAGACATTGTGACGAAGACGAGGACATTGTGATGAAGAAATTGTGATGAAAACATTGTGATGAAAACATTGTGATGAAGACGAGGACATTGTAATGAAGACATTGTGATGAAGACATTGTGATGAAGACGAGGACATTGTGATGAAGACATTGTGATGAAGACATTGTGATGAAGACGAGGACATTGTGATGAAGACATTGTGATGAAGACATTGTGATGAAGACGAGGACATTGTGATGAAGACATTGTGATGAAGACATTGTGATGAAGACGAGGACATTGTGATGAAGACATTGTGATGAAGACATTGTGACGAAGACGAGGACATTGTGATGAAGACGAGAACATTGTGACAAAGACATTGTGATGAAGACGAGAACATTGTGACAAAGACATTGTGATGAAGACATTGTGATGAAGACATTGTGATGAAGACGAGGACATTGTGATGAAGACATTGTGATGAAGACATTGTGATGAAGACGAGGACATTGTGATGAAGACATTGTGATGAAGACATTGTGACGAAGACGAGGACATTGTGATGAAGACGAGAACATTGTGACAAAGACATTGTGATGAAGACGAGGACATTGTGATGAAGACATTGTGATGAAGACATTGTGATGAAGACGAGGACATTGTGATGAAGACATTGTGATGAAGACATTGTGATGAAGACGAGGACATTGTGATGAAGACATTGTGATGAAGACATTGTGACGAAGACGAGGACATTGTGATGAAGACGAGAACATTGTGACAAAGACATTGTGATGAAGACGAGAACATTGTGACAAAGACATTGTGATGAAGACGAGGACATTGTGACAAAGACATTGTGATGAAGACGAGGACATTAAGACAAAGACATTGTGATGAAGACGAGAACATTGTGACAAAGACATTGTGATGAAGACGAGGACATTGTGACAAAGACATTGTGATGAAGACGAGAACATTGTGACAAAGACATTGTGATGAAGACGAGGACATTGTGACAAAGACATTGTGATGAAGACGAGGACATTGTGACAAAGACATTGTGATGAAGACGAGGACATTGTGACAAAGACATTGTGATGAAGACGAGAACATTGTGACAAAGACATTGTGATGAAGACGAGAACATTGTGACAAAGACATTGTGATGAAGACGAGGACATTAAGACAAAGACATTGTGATGAAGACGAGGACATTAAGACAAAGACATTGTGATGAAGACGAGGACATTAAGACAAAGACATTGTGATGAAGACATTGTGATGAAGACGAGGACATTAAGACAAAGACATTGTGATGAAGATATTGTGATGAAGAAATTGTGACGAAGACGAGGACATTAAGACAAAGACATTGTGATGAAGACGAGGACATTAAGACAAAGACATTGTGATGAAGACATTGTGACGAAGACGAGGACATTGTGATGAAGACATTGTGACGAAGACGAGGACATTGTGATGAAGACATTGTGATGAAGACGAGAACATTGTGACAAAGACATTGTGATGAAGACGAGGACATTAAGACGAAGACATTAAGATGAAGACATTGTGACGAAGACGAGGACATTGTGATGAAGACATTAAGACGAAGACATTAAGACGAAGACATTAACACGAAGACATTGTGACGAAGACGAGGACATTGTGATGAAGACATGAAGACGAAGACATGAAGACGAAGACATGAAGACGAAGACATGAAGACGAAGACATTGTGACGAAGACGAGGACATTGTGATGAAGAAATTGTGATGAAAACATTGTGATGAAAACATTGTGATGAAGACGAGGACATTGTAATGAAGACATTGTGATGAAGACGAGGACATTGTGATGAAGACATTGTGATGAAGACATTGTGATGAAGACGAGGACATTGTGATGAAGACATTGTGATGAAGACATTGTGATGAAGACGAGGACATTGTGATGAAAACATTGTGATGAAGACGAGGACATTGTGATGAAGACATTGTGATGAAGACATTGTGATGAAGACGAGGACATTGTGATGAAGACATTGTGATGAAGACATTGTGATGAAGATGAGGACATTGTGATGAAGACATTGTGATGAAGACGAGGACATTGTGATGAAGACATTGTGATGAAGACATTGTGATGAAGACGAGGACATTGTGATGAAGACATTGTGATGAAGACATTGTGATGAAGACGAGGACATTGTGATGAAGACATTGTGATGAAGACATTGTGACGAAGACGAGGACATTGTGATGAAGACGAGAACATTGTGACAAAGACATTGTGATGAAGACGAGAACATTGTGACAAAGACATTGTGATGAAGACATTGTGATGAAGACATTGTGATGAAGACGAGGACATTGTGATGAAGACATTGTGATGAAGACATTGTGACGAAGACGAGGACATTGTGATGAAGACGAGAACATTGTGACAAAGACATTGTGATGAAGACGAGAACATTGTGACAAAGACATTGTGATGAAGATGAAGACATTGTGATGAAGACATTGTGATGAAGACGAGGACATTGTGATGAAGACATTGTGATGAAGACGAGGACATTGTGATGAAGACATTGTGATGAAGACATTGTGACGAAGACGAGGACATTGTGATGAAGACATTGTGATGAAGACGAGAACATTGTGACAAAGACATTGTGATGAAGACGAGGACATTGTGACAAAGACATTGTGATGAAGACGAGAACATTGTGACAAAGACATTGTGATGAAGACGAGGACATTAAGACAAAGACATTGTGATGAAGACGAGAACATTGTGACAAAGACATTGTGATGAAGACGAGGACATTGTGACAAAGACATTGTGATGAAGACGAGAACATTGTGACAAAGACATTGTGATGAAGACGAGAACATTGTGACAAAGACATTGTGATGAAGACGAGGACATTGTGACAAAGACATTGTGATGAAGACGAGGACATTAAGACAAAGACATTGTGATGAAGACATTGTGACGAAGACGAGGACATTGTGACAAAGACATTGTGATGAAGACGAGGACATTCAGACAAAGACATTGTGATGAAGATATTGTGATGAAGACATTGTGACGAAGACGAGGACATTGTGATGAAGACATTGTGATGAAGACGAGGACATTAAGACAAAGACATTGTGATGAAGACATTGTGATGAAGACATTGTGACGAAGACGAGGACATTCAGACAAAGACATTGTGACGAAGACGAGGACATTGTGATGAAGACATTGTGATGAAGACGAGGACATTGTAACAAAGACATTGTGATGAAGACGAGGACATTAAGACAAAGACATTGTGATGAAGACATTGTGACGAAGACGAGGACATTAAGACAAAGACATTGTGATGAAGACGAGGACATTGTAACAAAGACATTGTGATGAAGACGAGGACATTAAGACAAAGACATTGTGATGAAGACATTGTGACGAAGACGAGGACATTAAGACAAAGACATTGTGATGAAGACGAGGACATTAAGACAAAGACATTGTGATGAAGACGAGGACATTAGGACGATGCACACAGGTGTGTACTTGTACCTGACTGGATGCACACAGTTGTGTACTTGTACCTCACTGGATGCACACAGGTGTGTACTTGTACCTGACTGGATGCACACAGGTGTGTACTTGTACCTGACTGGATGCACACAGGTGTGTACTTGTACCTCACTGGATGCACACAGGTGTGTACTTGTACCTGACTGGATGCACACAGGTGTGTACTTGTACCTGACTGGATGCACACAGCTGTGTACTTGTACCTCACTGGATGCACACAGGTGTGTACTTGTACCTGACTGGATGCACACAGGTGTGTACTTGTACCTGACTGGATGCACACAGGTGTGTACTTGTACCTGACTGGATGCACACAGCTGTGTACTTGTACCTCACTGGATGCACACAGGTGTGTACTTGTACCTGACTGGATGCACACAGGTGTGTACTTGTACCTGACTGGATGCACACAGGTGTGTACTTGTACCTCACTGGATGCACACAGGTGTGTACTTGTACCTGACTGGATGCACACAGGTGTGTACTTGTACCTGACTGGATGCACACAGCTGTGTACTTGTACCTCACTGGATGCACACAGGTGTGTACTTGTACCTGACTGGATGCACACAGGTGTGTACTTGTACCTGACTGGATGCACACAGGTGTGTACTTGTACCTGACTGGATGCACACAGCTGTGTACTTGTACCTCACTGGATGCACACAGGTGTGTACTTGTACCTGACTGGATGCACACAGGTGTGTACTTGTACCTGACTGGATGCACACAGGTGTGTACTTGTACCTGACTGGATGCACACAGGTGTGTACTTGTACCTGACTGGATGCACACAGGTGTGTACTTGTACCTGACTGGATGCACACAGGTGTGTACTTGTACCTCACTGGATGCACACAGGTGTGTACTTGTACCTGACTGGATGCACACAGGTGTGTTGGTGTCGATGTGGTTCTTGGCTCTGTGTGTCAGGGTGATGGGAATGATGAGCGGCGCTGACACCGATCCTGCTGTCATGGCGACGGCTGTGTGTCTGTCTGTCTGTCTGTCTGTCAATCAATCAATCAATCAATCAGTCATCGTGAGAGTAACTTCTTCACTTAATAATAATTTAATTTATTGCAGGAACAGTAGAAATACAGTCAAAGTCCCAAAGAATCCAAATAAATTCATAGTACAATATATATTATATGTATATATATATATATATATATATATATATATATATATATATATATATACATATATGTAGCTTAGCATCATCCTCCTGTCTCCCACCACCAGGTGATAGCTTAGCATCACCTGGTGGATATATATATAACATATATATATACAGTATATATATATACTGTACAAATACAGTATATATACTCTATATATATACTGTATATATATACTGTATATATACTGTATATATATACTGTACATATACAGTATATATATTGTATATGTACAGTATATATACTGTATATGTACAGTATATATACAGTATATATACAGTATATATATACAGTATATGTACTGTACATATACAATATATATACTGTATATATACTGTATATATATATAGAGTATATATACAGTATATATACAGTATATGTACAGTATATATACTGTATATGTACAGTATATATATACAGTATATATACAGTATATATACTGTACATGTACAGTATATATACTGTATATATACTGTATATATATACTGTACATATACAGTATATATACTGTACATGTACAGTATATATACAGTATATATACTGTATATATACTGTACAAATACAGTATATATATATACAGTATATATACTGTACATATACAGTATATATACTGTATATGTACAGTATATATACTGTATATATACTGTACAAATACAGTATATATATATACAGTATATATACTGTACATATACAGTATATATACTGTATATGTACAGTGTATGCAGAGGTGTCAAGTAACGAAGTACTGGAGTATTTATTTTTCAGACGACTTTTTACTTCTACATTTTCACGCAAATATCTGTACTTTCTACTCCCTACATTTTAAAAATAGCCTCGTTACTATTTCATTTTGGTTTGTTTTCACTCCGGCTTGTCATCGTTCAAAAACACACACAAAAAACCTCTCCGCCCCGTTGCGCACAGATACGTGCGCGCGCACACAGGTGAGCGCTGAGCACATACACACACACACACACACACACACACACACACACACACACACACACACACACCAGCGGACAGAGAGCGTCGAAAAATATGTCGCGTGAAAAGTAGACCACTATATCTGTGTTTTAAACGCTCCCAGCAGAGCAGCTCTCTGAACCCAGAGCAGCTCTCTGGACCCGGAGCAGCTCTCTGGACCCGGAGCAGCTCTCTGGACCCGGAGCAGCTCTCTGAACCCAGAGCAGCTCTCTGGACCCGGAGCAGCTCTCTGGACCCGGAGCAGCTCTCTGGACCCGGAGCAGCTCTCTGAACACAGAGCAGCTCTCTGGACCCGGAGCAGCTCTCTGGACCCGGAGCAGCTCTCTGGACCCGGAGCAGCTCTCTGGACCCGGAGCAGCTCTCTGAATACAGAGCAGCTCTCTGGACCCGGAGCAGCTCTCTGGACCCGGAGCAGCTCTCTGGACCCGGAGCAGCTCTCTGAACCCAGAGCAGCTCTCTGAACCCAGAGCAGCTCTCTGAACACAGAGCAGCTCTCTGGACCCAGAGCAGCTCTCTGAACCCGGAGCAGCTCTCTGAACACAGAGCAGCTCTCTGGACCCAGAGCAGCTCTCTGGACCCGGAGCAGCTCTCTGAACCCGGAGCAGCTCTCTGAACCCGGAGCAGCTCTCTGAACACAGAGCAGCTCTCCTGCTCCAGGTGAAAGAGCCAAAGTGCTCGTGTCTTCTACCAACAATGAGCTGCTGGCTTCACATATTACAAAAGTACAAAGTACACGGATATAAAACTAAGTCATTAATAAATACATGGACAGATGCCTGTACTTTCGGGTAAATGGTTGCGGTACGCCGTTAACAGGTTAGCTTGCGCATGCGCGATTTGACGCGACGCCGTGAGCTCGTCTTTTCCTGCTGTTGCGTTTCTCAAAATAAAAAAACAGATCTAAGCTCAATATTGAGCATGAATTGAGAGCCGTATCAAATCTACAACCCCGTTTATAACACATGTGTCGAGGAAAGCAGCTCACTGCTCCACTAATACTGATACAACCTGATGGCTCACATATCTGCACTCATTCTGTTTTGTTTGGCAACAACAATTAAAAGCTTATTGTTTTCCACTAAATATGAGTTATTTTTTACATAGATAGAACTTACACAAAACATTGTCTGATGGGCAATCTGATTTACTTGAAAGTGATTGCAATTTTCTTTATTCTGTTACTTATAAAAGCACAGATGAGTCACACAATTATGTTATTTACAGAAAAAGTTTGAGAACCACAGCTTTAAGTGTTTGTGTCGGAGTCGCTGCCGCCGCCTATTTTGCACTATTACAATACTTATAGGCAACTAGTTATCATGTCTTCCGCTCCATGAAACGCATGTTAATGCTCAGTAGTACACATATGGTACTTTAATGTATTTGCATTGTAATAAAATGTGATCATTTTAAATGGGCATATATGCAGCTGAAACGGGTAGCCTAGTGCATCCCACATTTTTCAACATAACATTTTAAAACATTATAGTCATTATGGCCTTTATAAAAATGATTGTTTGGGGGAGGTAGGGTAGTGCACTATAGGCCCCTGAGAGGCTTAAGAGTTTGTCCTTAATGGAAAAAAAACATTCCCCTTACATTACTCTTACTTTTATACTTTTAAGTAGTTTTTAAACCAGTACTTTTACACTTTTACTTAAGTAAAAAGCTTGAGTTGATACTTCAACTTTTACAGAAGTATTTTTAAACCCTAGTATCTATACTTCTACTTGAGTAATGAATGTGAATACTTTTGACACCTTTGAGTATATGTATATATACATATACTGTATATATATATATATATATATATATATATATATATATATATATATATATATATATATATATATATAATTGTACTATGAATATTAATGCTTTAATCAGTTCATCCCTCTAAACGCTCATTTTAATGTGTTTATATATTCTCTTATGATACATCGTGTACTAGTGGAGTACATGAATGTACATGAATAGTGCAGTAAAAGTACAATAGTCCCGTGAGATAGAAGAAGTACATCAGATGTAAACACTCATCATACTACTGCTCACAGACTGTGTATAAATACTATATATATATATATATATATATATATATATATATATATATATATATATATACTACTACACCCGTCAGAGCCGCGTCGCACTGCGCATGTCCGCATAATTACACATAAATACAGTAGAATAATAAATAATCTTACTTCAGATTCAAGAAGACTCGGAGGACACTTCCGTGTACCGACGCGTCACCATGGCAACGAGCTCCGCCTTATTTAAATATATAAACACTTCCACAGAAAATAACTGACGATAAAATGTGCCTTTAAAGTGTTTTCATACTGTGTTTTAAATCAATAAAACAACAACAACAACAACAACAACAACAACAACAGAAGGCGAAGCGTTTCTTCTTTGGTCGCCCGTGTTTTATTAAACAGGCAGATCCCAGGACGCCCTACGGCAACTTTAAGGACCCCTGAAGTGGCGTGTCGGTCTGACACAACATTAGCTAACAAGCTAACAGGCTACATAACAGTCAGCTGGGAGGAAACGTAAGAAACTCAAGATGGCGGACGTCCCGCTGAAGAAGGAGACCAACACTCTGGACGTCGCGGAGGTGGAGAGCAGGTCCGTCTGGTGACGTCAGCGAGCTTTACCCGCCGCTCACGCGCTGTAGCGCCAAACTGCGCGCGCGTTCTGCCTCATTTAGTGTTTCCTCGCGCACCGCCGGACACACACGAGTTACATATTCATGAGAAACACATGTTCTGATCCGCGGAGAGGTGGTCGGGGGTTCGGCCTGCTGCCAACTCACGCACGCGCCTCCTGCTGCCCCAGAACCTGTGTTTACTCACGGGGTCTGACGTCAAAGTTCAGCTTTGTGTGTGTGTGTGTGTGTGTGTGTGTGTGTGTGTGTGTGTGTGTGTGTGTGTGTGTGTGTGTGTGTGTGTGTGTGTGTGTGTCCAGGATCAAAGTGCTGTGCCAGCAGTTCCCTCATGGCATCACAGACCAGGTGATCCAGAACGACATGCCTCACCTGGAGCCCCAGCAGAGAGCCATGGCCATCAACAAGCTGCTGTCACTGGTCAGTCTGACCGTACTGGTGTTACCTGTTGTGTTACCTGTTGTGTTACTGGTGTTACCTGTTGTGTTACCTGTTGTGTTACTAGTGTTACCTGTTGTGTTACCTGTTGTGTTACCTGTTGTGTTACTGGTGTTACCTGTTGTGTTACCTGTTGTGTTACCTGTTGTGTTACCTGTTGTGTTACTGGTGTTACCTGTTGTGTTACCTGTTGTGTTACTGGTGTTACCTGTTGTGTTACCTGTTGTGTTACTGGTGTTACCTGTTGTGTTACCTGTTGTGTTACTGGTGTTACCTGTTGTGTTACTGGTGTTACCTGTTGTGTTACCTGTTGTGTTACTGGTGTTACCTGTTGTGTTACCTGTTGTGTTACTGGTGTTACCTGTTGTGTTACCTGTTGTGTTACTGGTGTTACCTGTTGTGTTACTGGTGTTACCTGTTGTGTTACCTGTTGTGTTACTGGTGTTACCTGTTGTGTTACCTGTTGTGTTACCTGTTGTGTTACTGGTGTTACCTGTTGTGTTACTGGTGTTACCTGTTGTGTTACCTGTTGTGTTACTGGTGTTACCTGTTGTGTTACTGGTGTTACCTGTTGTGTTTCTGATTCCAGGGTCAGCTGGACCTGCTGAGGAACAGCTCAGGTCTCCTGTACAGGATGAAGGACATGCAGAGCGCCAGGTACACACACTCAAAGTACTACTGTCAAAGTACTGTGTAGTACTGTCAAAGTATTGTACACTACTGTCAAAGTACTACTGTGTAGTACTGTCAAAGTACTACTGTGTAGTACTGTCAAAGTACTACTGTGTAGTACTGTCAAAGTACTACTGTGTAGTACTGTCAAAGTACTACTGTGTAGTACTGTCACAGTACTGTGTACTTGATGAGTCTTCTTCTGGCATTGCAGTAAGATGAAAGGCTCAGACAACCAGGAGAAGCTGGTCTACCAGGTCATCGAGGACGCAGGAAACAAAGGTAACGCACTGGTTATGATGGTTGTGATTGTTGTGATGGTTGTGATTGTTGTGATGGTGATGATGGTTGTGTTATGATGGTTGTTATGATTTTTGTGATGGTTGTGATGGTTATGATTGTTGTGATGGTGATGATGGTTATGATTGTTGTGATGGTGATGATGGTTATGATTGTTGTGATGGTGATGATGGTTGTGTTATGATGGTTGAGATGGTTGAGATGGTTATGATTGTTGTGATGGTTGTTATGATTGTTGTGATGGTTATGATTGTTGTGATGGTGATGATGGTTGTGTTATGATGGTTGAGATGGTTATGATGGTTGAGATGGTTGAGATGGTTATGATTGTTGTGATGGTTGTTATGATTGTTGTGATGGTTGTGATTGTTGTGATGTTATGATGGTTGTGTTATGATTGTTGTGATGGTTGTTATGATGGTTGTGATGGTTATGATGGTTGTGATTGTTGTGATGGTTATGATTGTTGAGATGGTTGTTATGATTTTTGTGATTGTTGTGATGGTTGTGATGTTATGATGGTTGTGTTATGATTGTTGTGATGGTTATGATTGTTGTGATGGTTGTTGTGATGGTTGTGATGGTTATGATGGTTGTGTTATGATGGTTGTGATTGTTGTGATTGTTGTGATGGCTGTGATGTGATGGTTTTGATTGTTGTGATTGTTATGATTGTTGTGATGGCTGTGATGTGATGGTTTTGATTGTTGTGATGGTTATGATTGTTGTGATGGTTATGATTGTTGTGATTGTTGTGATATGATTGTTGTGATGGCTGTGATGTGATGGTTTTGATTGTTGTGATGGTTGTGATGTTTATGATTGTTGTGATTGTTGTGATGGTTGTGATTGTTGTGATTGTTGTGATGGTTATGATTGTTGTGATTGTTGTGATGGTTGTGATTGTTGTGATTGTGACCTTATGATAGGAGCGGCTGTAGCTCAGGGGGATGAGTGGTCGTCCCGCAACCACAAAGTAGCTGGTTTGATCCTCAGTCCCCCCATAGCTCACATGTCGAAGTGTCCCTGAGCAAGACACCCAACCCTCAACTGCTCCCCGGGCGCCTCTCAGGGCTGCCCACTGCTCCCCATCCAGGGATGGGTCAAATGCAGAGAAGAATTTCCCCAAGGGGATTAATAAAGGATACTTTCTTCTTCTTGTTGTGATGGTTATGATGGTTGTGATAGTTATGATGGTTGTGATTGTGATGTGATGGTTGTGATGGTTATGATTGTTGTGATTGTTGTGATGGTTATGATGTTGTTCCTTCAGACCAGCAGCCTGTGAACGGTTCTCGTGTTCTTGTGTTCTCTGCAGGGATCTGGAGCAGAGACATCCGCTTCAAGAGCAACCTCCCTCTGACGGAGGTCAACAAGATCCTGAAGAACCTGGAGAGCAAGAAGCTCATCAAAGCCGTCAAGTCCGTCGCCGTGAGTCCAACGTCTAGAACGTAGAGATGCGACGGCACGAGGGTTCCTCTGACTGTGTGTGTGTGTGTGTGTGTGTGTGTGTGTGTGTGTGTGTGCAGGCGTCCAAGAAGAAGGTGTACATGCTGTACAACCTGCAGCCGGACCGCTCGGTGACTGGCGGCGCCTGGTACAGCGACCAGGACTTTGAGTCTGAGTTTGTGGAGGTTCTCAACCAGCAGTGCTTCAAGTTCCTGCAGAGCAAGGTGTGTGTGTGTGTGTGTGTGTGTGTGTGTGTGTGTGTGTGTGTGTGTGTGTGTGTGTGTGTGTGTGTGTGTGTGTGTGTGTGTGTGTGTGTGTGTGTGTGTGTGTGTGTGAGTGAGTGAGAGAATACGGTGCAACAGCAGCATGTGTTTGTGAGAGAATACGGTGCAACAGCAGCATGTGTGTACATAAAAAGTACAAAAGTATTAGCATCAAATTATATATGCAGAATAATATGTATTTTATATTATTGCACTATAAATATTGAAACATTAATGTGTTCATCACTTTAATATCACGTATCTCGCTGCCGTTGCACCGTGTGTATGCTAATGTTGCACCGTATGTATGCTAATGTTGCACCGTATGTATGCTAATGTTGCACCGTGTGTATGCTAATGTTGCACCATGTGTATGCTAATGTTGCACCATATGTATGCTAATGTTGCACCATATGTATGCTAATGTTGCACCACTGTGTCCAGGCTGAAGCAGCGCGGGACAGCCAGCAGAGCCCCATGGTCCAGAGGAACAGCTCCTTTGCCACCTCGCATGAAGTCTGGAAGTACATCTGTGAGCTGGGGATCAGCAAGGTGCCACAGCCCCGCCCCCCTATGACATCACACCCCTTCCGAACCAGACTCTGAGTCTTAGTCGAGCGTGAATAACACGTCTGTCTCCAGCTTGAGTGACGGGTGTGTTCCCGCAGGTGGACCTGTCCATGGACGACATCGAGACCATCCTCAACACGCTGATCTACGACGGGAAGGTGGAGATGACCATCATCGCCGCCAAGGAGGGGACGCTGGGCAGCGTGGACGGGCAGATGAAGCTGTACCGCGGCGTGAACCCCGTGCTGCAGCCCACGGGCCTGGTCAGGACGCCCTGCGGACTCTGCCCGGTAACAGAGGGACCAGTTCTGACCTGGGACCGTCATGAGTTTAAAATGGTTATCGCCAGGCCTGGAAAAGTCATGAAAAAAAATATAATCCGAAAAGTTTAGTAAATGTGTTGTATTCATGTGTTCATGACGTTCATTCACGCATCCATACAGGCATCTATATAAATGTTTATTCTTTTAATCAAACTATCATTTAAGGTTTACTGTATGCTTTGTATTTTCATTGTTAGTTTAAATACTACATTTACTCAATTATTTCTGTTTACACCCAGATTTCACTAAATGTTTGTAATGACATTTGGTTTAAAGTCATGGATCCACTGGTCAGGATGTGCATGAGGTCGTTGGGGTTCCGTGTGGCGAGCGCTGACTTCCTGTTTCCTGTCCTCAGGTGTTTGACGACTGTCACGAAGGAGGAGAGATCTCTCCGTCTAACTGCGTCTACATGGCGGAGTGGCTGGACTTCTGACCGCCGCCCGGCTCTCGCTGCTCTTTTCTCTGTGAGGAAGTCTTCGGTTTATTTTCCCAGCGATCTGTGATCCTCTTTTTTATGTTTTATTTATCTGGACGTTGAAATAAAAGTCTAAAGGTGACTGTGTGCAGTGAGATTCATACACGATGAGCGGATGTTCTCATGATGTTCCATCAGAGCTGCTGACCGGCTCACGTTACACAGCCTCCTGCTCTATCGAGCCTTCCTCAGGAACCTCTGTCCTCTCAACACTACACTACCCATGAGCCTCAGCGACTGTCCAGCCAGGAGACAACCTCCAGTTTAGCCCTCTGCAGTCGGGGGGCATTTTATCTCTTTTACATCATTTCTTAAATTCACCTTTTAAAGTCACTTGCATATGATAGATACCATGTGTGTTATATCTAACATTACAGAACAACCTCATCTCTGTATAATGAGGCACCATGGACATACGGCACAAGTGTAAAGAGATAATATGACTAAAGCTGAAAAATTTAATCTCGAGGTGGTATATCGGTTTTGGAGATGGAAATAGTTTTACCAAAGGTCTTAGGTTCACAAATGCAGTGGAATATATATGAATAAAATGGAAGACACATGTAAATAAATGTGTAAAACCAGGTGACGTGTTGGATGCTGCATGTTGTCCTCTGGACCCTCACTGTGAATCCTCTCTGTAAAATACTTTACTACTAGTCAGTATGAGTTCACTAAAAGTAATTTTAATAATTACACACCAACATGTAAGGAAGATCCAACACTGACTATGATCAAGACATGAGCTACATGTGCTAACGTTGCTAAGCTAACGTCAACAAACTATCGATAGTTACATTCTTACAGTTCAGTAAATACTTACCTTCTTCAAATGGATCCTTTTATTGGCGTAGTCAACTCCCTGCTCTCTCCTCTGGTTGTATAGAAGTCTATGCTTCATGTGTTAAAGCTGCATTCTCTCTCCTGACCACCAGGGGGTGACTCCTCTGGTTGTATAGAAGTCTATATAAATGACTCTACTTCTCTTGATGTATTCCCTCAGTAAACATTGTAAACATGAGTTTATGTCTCAATCTCTAGTTTCAAGTCTTCTTCAATACAGCATGATGTTCATTTAGTACATTATGGTCATTTAGAGTCAAACAGACCATAAAGCAGGGGACGCTTTAGGGCGGGGCTGAAGGTGATTGACAGTAGAAGAACCCATACGGCTGGAGAACGTTCCCTCGGCCTCCACGACCTCTGAGTATGTTCTGGTATGACGTCATCAGACGTTAACGTTCCTTCATGGGAGGAATAAACTACACTACCCATAAGGCTCAGCGGCCGTAGCTCTGGACAGCGCTCAGTGAAATCACAGACAAACTGCAGCTCCGTTGAGCTCATTCATTATTCATGACCACCGAGCCACGCCCTCGCGTGACATCACTTCCGGAATCCAGCCCAAAACAAACCAGTGTTCCTGCTGTAACATCTATTGTTATTATTATTGTTCTCTTGTAACAATAACATTCATATCAAATATATACTGTATTTATATAAATACATATATATAAATAAATATATTTATGTAAATACATTTATATAAATATATTTCATTCATATCAAATATATACTGTATTTATATAAATACATATATATAAATAAATATATTTATATAAATACATTTATATAAATATATTTATTTATTTTTATTTATTTATATACATATATATGTATATAAATACATTTATATATATATATAAATGTATGTATTTATATATATATACATATATATATATGTATATATATATAAATATATTTATATTATATATATATAAATGGGTTAGGGTTAGAGGAAGAGGAGGAAGGAGAAGAGAAGGAGGAGGAGGAGGGAGAGGAGGAAGGAGAAGAGAAGGAGGAGGAGGAGGGAGAGGAGGAAGGAGAAGAGAAGGAGGAGGAGGAGGGAGAGGAGGAGGAGGAGGAGGAGGGAGAAGAGAAGGAGGAGGAGGAGGGAGAGGAGGAGGGAGAAGAGAAGGAGGGAGGAGGGAGGAGGAGGGGCAGTGCGGATTCCTCCGTCATTCTCTGCCGCAGCAGCCGCAGCAGCAGCTCGTCTCCTCTCCTCTATCCTCCCCTCTCGTCTCCTCTCCTCAGCAGGTAAGCAGCTCCTGCTGGTCTGTGCTGGTCTATACTGGTCTATACTGGTCTGTAGTAGTCTGTAGTGGTCTATGCTGGTCTCTGTTGTCGCTGAGCTGTGATTGGAGCGGAGCGACACACGGATCCTCTGCAGACTCCCCGTACCCGCACCCGGTCTGCTCCGGACCCGGTCTGCTCCGGTCTGGAGGTCCCCCCGGAGGCGCGGTCCTCTGTCGCCGGGCCGCGGCGCTCCTCCGCCCGCATGCCCGCGGCGCGCTCCCCGCCATTAGAGCCGGAGGATGGAGCCGAGTAACGGCGCGCGCGGCAGAGCAGGCGTGGCCGCGGGAGCAGTGTGCGCGCGCGCGTGTGTGTGTGTGTGTGTGTTTATTGTCCCGCACGCACGCGCGCACGGCACAATAAACAGGACGTGCGCGGTGTGTTTTGTTGCCCGGCCTCCAGCTGCTGTCCCCGGCGTGGGGAGGCTCAGCAGGCCGGGGACAGCGCTCCACACGTGGATAGGAGAGGAGGAAGACCGGAGGACTAGGGGGACGAGGGGTCCCCCTAGTTTTCCTGGTCCTCCTGGTCCTCCTAGTCCTCCTGGTCCTCCTGGTCCCCCTAGTCCTCCTGGTCCCCCTAGTCCTCCTGGTCCTCCTAGTCCTCCTAGTCCTCCTGGTCCTCCTAGTCCTCCTAGTCCTCCTGGTCCTCCTAGTCCTCCTGGTCCCCCTAGTCCTCCTGGTCCTCCTAGTCCTCCTGGTCCCCCTGGTCCTCCTGGTCCCCTTGGTCCCCCTAGTCCTCCTAGTCCTTCTAGTCCTCCTGGTCCTCCTAGTCCTCCTGGTCCCCCTAGTCCTTCTGGTCCTCCTGGTCCCCCTTGTCCCCCTTGTCCTCCTGGTCCTCCTAGTCCTCCTGGTCCCCCTGGTCCCCCTAGTCCTCCTGGTCCTCCTGGTCCCCCTAGTCCTCCTAGTCCTCCTGGTCCTCCTAGTCCTCCTGGTCCCCCTAGTCCTCCTGGTCCTCCTAGTCCTCCTAGTCCTCCTAGTCCTCCTGGTCCTCCTAGTCCTCCTGGTCCCCTTGGTCCCCCTAGTCCTCCTAGTCCTCCTGGTCCCCTTGGTCCCCCTAGTCCTCCTAGTCCTCCTAGTCCTCCTAGTCCTCCTGGTCCCCTTGGTCCCCCTAGTCCTCCTGGTCCTCCTGGTCCTCCTGCTCCTCCTGGTCCCCCTGGTCCTCCTAGTCCCCCTGGTCCTCCTAGTCCTCTTGGTCCTCCTGGTCATCCTGGTCCTCCTAGCTTTTAAAGGACTCGTTTTGAAAACCAGCCGCTCAATGTTCAGAGAACCGTGTGCTGGACCACAAAGGTTCTCCTACGGTCTCTACAGAACTTTGGATGAACGTTCCTAAACAGAACGTCCAGTCAATTAATTAACCTGGAGAACGTTCTATGGAGAACGTTGTTACTGATGGAACCAGGAAGTGGTACTGATAGAACCAGGAAGTGGTACTGATGGAAACAGGAAGTGGTACTGATGGAAACAGGAAGTGTTACTGAGGGAAGCAGGAACAGGAAGTGTTACTGAGGGGAACAGGAAGTGTTACTGATGGAAGCAGGAAGTGTTACTGATGGAAACAGGAAGTGGTACTGAGGGAAGCAGGAAGTGTTACTGAGGGAAGCAGGAAGTGTTACTGATGGAAGCAGGAAGTGTTACTGATGGAAACAGGAAGTGTTACTGATGGAAACAGGAAGTGTTACTCAGGAAAACAGGAAGTGTTACTGAGGGAAACAGGAAGTGTTACTGAGGTAAACAGGAAGTGGTACTGATGGAACCAGGAAGTGTTACTGAGGGAAACATTACTGATGGAAACAGGAAGTGTTACTGATGGAACCAGGAAGTGTTACTGAGGGAACCAGGAAGTGTTACTGAGGGAAACAGGAAGTGTTACTGAGGTAAACAGGAAGTGGTACTGATGGAACCAGGAAGTGTTACTGAGGGAAACAGGAAGTGTTACTGATGGAAACAGGAAGTGGAACCCGTAACATCCGCCTGTGTGAGGACCTTGTTGACTTGTTTACAGGCTGTAAACAAACAGTCGATCAATAACCCCTGAACATGAATAATGAAGGAGCCTTGCTCTCAGACTCTCACCTCTCACAGGTGGGCGAATCCAACGCACCCACTCGCCTTTACTGCTCCATGGGCGTCCATCATCGCTACTACTAGGTACATGTAGTACTGTATACTGTATACATCTCAGAGGTGCATGTAGTACTTTATACATCTCAGAGGTACATGTAGTACTGTATACATCTCAGAGGTGAATGTAGTACTTTATACTGTATACATCTCAGAGGTGAATGTAGTACTTTATACTGTACTACATCTCAGAGGTACATGTAGTACTGTACTAGATCTTAGAGACATATAGTACTTTATACATCTCAGAGGTACATGTAGTACTGTACTAGATCTTAGAAGCATATAGTACTTTATACATCTCAGAGGTACATGTAGTACTGTACTAGATCTTAGAAGCATATAGTACTTTATACATCTCAGAGGTACATGTAGTACTGTACTAGATCTTAGAAGCATATAGTACTTTATACATCTCAGAGGTGCATATAGTACTGTACTTCGTTCTAGATACACGTAGTACTGCAGTATCTTTGTTATTTGATCAGCTCCTCTGAACTTATTGATTAACGATCATCTGGTTGTTTCCATGTCTCGATGCTAAGCTAATCAGCAGCTTCATGTTTCTACAGATAAAGGGTGGGGTCAGTAACCAGGAAGTGTGTGTGTGTCCATTAACTCCACCCGGCTCTGTCCGGAGTGATGATGTCATTCTTCAACAGTCGACTCTCTGGTCTCATGTTCATAGTACCTGTATTTATACATCATATATGTACCTGTGTGTATTTATACATCATACATGTAGTACATTTAGCTGAAGCTTTTATCCAAAGGGACGTACATCCTTCTACAGCCACGGGGGAGTAGGGGTTAAGAGTCTCAAGGACACAACGACATGGACTAGCTGAGCCGGGGATTGAACCACCGATCCTCTGATTGAAAGAGGGGCATGTATAGGGGGGCATATATATATATATATATATATATATATATATATATATATATATATATATATATATATATATATATATATATATATGTATACATATATATATATATATATATATATGTATACATATATATATATATATATATATATATATATATATATATATATATATATATATATATATATGTATATATATACACACATATATATATACACATACATACATATGTATATATATATATGTATATATATATATGTGTATATATATATATATACACATACATAAATATATATATATATATATGTATATATATATATATGTGTATATATATATATATATATATATATATATATATATACACAATATAAATGTGTGTTTGACTCCAGCTGCTCTGTGTCGTCTTCATGAACACACACACACACACACACACACACACACACACACACACTCACAGACATGTCAGCATCCTAGTTCAGTGCTCCTCACGTGGCTCTAAAGGAGTGGAAGTATTGATTCTTCTATCTGATGAGCCTTAATGTTGATATGTACTCCTTCATATCCTGTTTAGTTTAATCTACACTAACGCTTCAAACTAAGTACAAGTACTACCAGCAAGTACTCGAGTTAAAGTACTGCGTTACGTTCCACCTCTGCTTCTTCTGGAGTTCCTCTCCTGACCTCTGACCCTTGGTCCTGAGCTGGTCAGAGAAGTGTTTCCATCATCCAGCAGAGGATTCTGGGAAGCCGGATCCATTAATGGTCCCTGAGGCTCTGATGTCTGAGTGCTCTGATGGATCCTCTGATGGATCCTCTGATGGATCCTCTGATGGATCCTCCTGCTGCGCAGTGCAATAACTGATGTGATCAAGGAGCTCTTTACTGCCTCCATTACCTCCAGTCAGCTGACCGAGAGCTATCGGCACGACAACACAACATCATGGTATCATGACACATCATCATCAACACACATCATTTAGCTGAAGCTTTTATCCAAAGCGACATAGAATAGAATAGAATACTTTAATGTCATTGTCAAAAACAACGAAAAACAGTTTAGCAGCTCATACAGTAAAGACAAACATTAAAAACAACCATAGAAACATTCACAACACAAGTAGACAGATAAATAAGTGGATCATCATAAAGTGCACGTGCTATTGAATATTGTTCAGTGTCCTCAGGTTTTGGGGGGGGGGGTTCTATACATTTGACAGCCTGTGGACATACATTCCTTCTACAGCGTAGTCACAGCCACGGGGAGCAGTAGGGGTTAAGCGTCTCAAGGACACATCAACATGGACTAGCTGAGCCGGGGATCAAACCACCAATCCTCTGATTGAAAGAGGGTCATGCTAACCACTGAGCCACAGTCACCCACATCATGACAGCTCATGACATCACATCATCATGACATCATCACGACATCATCGTCACATCATCATGACAGCTCATGACATCATCATGACAGCTCATGACATCATCGTCACATCATGACATCATCATGACATCATCACGACATATACTATACTATACTATACTACTATAGTACTGTACTACTATACTACTGTACTGCTGTACTACTATACTACTGTACTGCTGTACTGCTGTACTACTGTACTACTGTACTGCTGTACTACTGTACTACTGTACTGCTGTACTACTATACTACTGTACTGCTGTACTACTATACTACTGTACTGCTGTACTACTATACTGCTGTACTACTATACTACTGTACTGCTGTACTACTGTACTGCTGTACTGCTGTACTACTATACTACTGTACTGCTGTACTACTATACTGCTGTACTACTATACTACTGTACTACTCTACTGCTGTACTACTATACTACTGTACTGCTGTACTACTATACTACTGTACTACTATACTACTGTACTGCTGTACTACTGTACTGCTGTACTACTGTACTACTGTACTGCTGTACTACTATACTACTGTACTACTATACTACTGTACTGCTGTACTGCTGTACTACTGTACTGCTGTACTGCTGTACTGCTGTACTACTGTACTGCTGTACTACTGTACTGCTGTACTACTATACTACTGTACTGCTGTACTACTGTACTACTGTACTGCTGTACTACTGTACTGCTGTACTGCTGTACTACTATACTACTGTACTACTATACTGCTGTACTACTATACTACTGTACTGCTGTACTACTGTACTACTGTACTGCTGTACTGCTGTACTACTATACTACTGTACTACTATACTGCTATACTACTATACTACTGTACTGCTGTACTGCTGTACTACTGTACTACTATACTGCTGTACTACTATACTACTGTACTGCTGTACTACTGTACTACTGTACTACTGTACTGCTGTACTGCTGTACTACTGTACTACTATACTACTGTACTGCTGTACTACTGTACTGCTGTACTGCTGTACTGCTGTACTACTGTACTACTGTACTGCTGTACTGCTGTACTACTGTACTACTGTACTGCTGTACTGCTGTACTACTGTACTGCTGTACTGCTGTACTACTGTACTGCTGTACTACTGTACTACTGTACTGCTGTACTACTATACTGCTGTACTGCTGTACTACTGTACTACTGTACTGCTGTACTACTATACTGCTGTACTGCTGTACTACTGTACTGCTGTACTGCTGTACTACTGTACTACTGTACTGCTGTACTGCTGTACTACTGCATTGAAGTACAATGTTTAGGTACTTTGCTGGAGTACTTTTATGTTTCCATACAACCCGTCTTCAGGGTTTCAGTCTGCCGTCACGAACACAAAGTTCTGATGATGATGATGATGATGATGATGATGATGAGCCTGACTTCCTGTCGTCTTGCAGGGCTCGGCTGACGCTGCCGATGTGGACGCGTCCCCGCTGACTCAGGCGTCAGGTGAAAGGTCAGGATGACGACGGTGGCGGCGGAGCTGGAGCACATGGAGCTGCAGCAGCAGTACAGCAGCGGCACGGTCAACAACCGCTGGGACGAGGACTGGGACAACGAGAACAGCTCGGCTCGCCTCTTCGAACGCTCCCGCATCAAGGCGCTGGCCGGTAGGAGGGAGTGGCAATAATATCATATAGAATATATATATATATATATATATACACACATAATATATATATATATATATATATATATATATATATATATATATATATATATATATATATATATATATATATATGTGTGTGTGAGTGCAGGATGTTTGTTTCTTACTTCCTGTCCTTCAGGAATGTGAAGGAACAATGAAGGGAAACACCCCTGATGACATCATTGTCAAACTGTCACGTCATTGGCTGAGAGGTGAAGCTCCTCCCACACACTCTGAGACACGAAGGAATCTTGTTTTTAATTCATATTGAATCAGAATAAACGAATGATTAGTGAATAACAGAAAAACTACTGACGTCCTTCAAATGTTCACCAATCATTTACATCTTTAACAGTCTGCAGTGGGCGGGGCTTCACACACACACACACACACACACACACACACACACACACACACACACAGACCTCTGGACTAGTTTCTTTCTGCTCCTGGAGACACGAGGACGTCTTCGTGGACTTTTCTTTTCTTCTTCGGTGGTTTTCTTTGGGGTTTCTCTCTAGACTGGATTCCCTCGGTAGAGAATGGACAGCAGGTTTACGCTGAGTCAGCTGCTCCTCTCTGCGCTCTTCACTACTCGTCTTCCTCTCTGCTGGACCTGAAGACCATCACATATATATACATATATCATAAATATAAATAGGAGCTGAGGACTCGATGGAGGCGGAGCTGCTGGAGGGTCGGTTCAAACAGCTGCAAGGTAGGCAGAGGAAGAGAAGGAGGAAGAAGAGTCAAAGGGTTGAGGTGAAGGGTTCGAGGTGAAGGGTTCTGATCTGGTTCTGGTTTCAAGAGAATCTGGACCTCTTCCTGCAGCTGGAGGGGCCGACCAATCACAGCCTCCGCTGAATATACATGAATATGAAATACATCACGAGACTCCTCCTTCATTTCATGACGCTGACGTGTGTGTGTGTGTGTGTGTGTGTGTGTGTGTGTGTGTGTGTGTGTGTGTGTGTGTGTGTGTGTGTGTGTGTGTGTGTGTGTGTGTGTGTGTGCGTGCGTGCGTGCGTGCGTGCGTGCGTGCGTGCGTGCGTGTGTGTGTGTGTGTAGACGAGCGGGAGGCGGTCCAGAAGAAGACCTTCACCAAGTGGGTGAACTCTCACCTGTCCAGAGTCTCCTGCAGGATCTCAGACCTCTACGTGGACCTGAGGGACGGACGCATGCTCATCAAGCTGCTGGAGGTGCTGTCTGGAGAGAGGCTGGTCAGTACAAGTACACACAGTACACACAGTACACACAGTACACAGTAAGTACACATACAGTTAGTACACAGTAAGTACTGCATGACTTTACAGACTTTAGACTTTTCTGATGCTTTTTGGATAAATTGATCTGAATGTTTACTTTATTTACTTTGTTTACTTTATTTGCTTTGTCACCCTTAAAATATTTAATCTTCATAACATTTAAAAACAACAGACAGGAGCTTGAATTCATAGAAGAAGAAAAAGAGTGTAATGTAGTCAGTTTGCAGAAGAGGCTGCTGGGTAATGTAGTCTGTTTCTAGAGAAGTTTGAAGAGTTTGACCACAACAGCTCTACAACCAACTGACCTTCTTCTTCCTCTTCTTCCTCCTCCTCCTCCTCCTCCTCCTCCTCTTCCTCCTCCTCCTCCTCTCCTCCCCCCCAGCCTAAGCCCACTAAAGGCCGGATGCGGATCCACTGCCTGGAGAACGTGGACAAGGCTCTGCAGTTCCTGAAGGAGCAGCGGGTTCACCTGGAGAACATGGGCTGCCACGACATTGTGGACGGGAACCACCGCCTGACGCTGGGCCTCATCTGGACCATCATCCTGCGCTTCCAGGTAACTCACCTGAGAGGACAGGTACCTCACCTGAGAGACAGGTGTAACTCACCTGAGAGGACAGGTACCTCACCGGAGAGGACAGGTTCCTCACCTGAGAGGACAGGTTCCTCACCTGAGAGGACAGGTACCTCACCTGAGAGACAGGTGTAACTCACCTGAGAGGACAGGTACCTCACCTGAGAGGACAGGTGTAACTCACCTGAGAGGACAGGTGTAACTCACCTGAGAGGACAGGTACCTCACCTGAGAGACAGGTGTAACTCACCTGAGAGGACAGGTACCTCACCTGAGAGGACAGGTGTAACTCACCTGAGAGGACAGGTGTAACTCACCTGAGAGGACAGGTACCTCACCTGAGAGGACAGGTGTAACTCACCTGAGAGGACAGGTGTAACTCACCTGAGAGGACAGGTACCTCCTCTGAGAGGACAGGTGTAAATCACCTGAGAGGACAGGTGTAACTCACCTGAGAGGACAGGTACCTCATCTGAGAGACAGGTGTAACTCACCCGAGAGACAGGTGTAACTCACCCGAGAGGACAGGTGTACCTCACCTGAGAGGACAGGTGTACCTCACCTAAGAGGACAGGTGTAACTCACCTGAGAGGACAAGTGTAACTCACCTGAGAGGACAAGTGTAACTCACCTGAGAGGACAGGTGTAACTCACCTGAGAGGACAGGTGTAACTCACCTGAGAGGACAGGTGTAACTCACCTGAGAGGAAAAGTGTAACTCATGAGAGGACAGGTGTAACTCATGAGAAGACAGGTGTAACTCACCTGAGAGGACAGGTAACGGCTTTAGTAATTTAGTAAATATTCTGGTTTGCATTAACTTTAATAAACGCAGTTTAACTGTATGGTAAAGTTATTAAACAGCTCGTTATGGAAACCCGGACAGGTGGAGGTTATACACTCACTTGTAAGCACCAGACAGGTGTATACAGGTGGAGGTGTGTACAGGTGGAGGTGTGTACAGGTGGAGTTGTGTGTACAGGTGGAGGTGTGTACAGGTAGAGGTGTGTACAGGTGGAGGTGTGTACAGGTGGAGGTGTGTACAGGTGGAGGTGTGTACAGGTAGAGGTGTGTACAGGTAGAGGTGTGTACAGGTGGAGGTGTGATGATGTGCTTGTCTCAGATCCAGGACATCAGCGTGGAGACTGAAGACAACAAAGAGAAGAGATCAGCTAAAGACGCTCTGCTGCTGTGGTGTCAGATGAAGACGGCCGGGTGAGTGCAGTACCTGTACTTATACTACTACTACTACTACTACTACTACTACTACTACTACTGACTCTAGTACTACTACTACTACTACTGACTCTAGTACTACTACTACTACTGACTCTAGTACTACTACTACTACTACTGACTTTAGTACTACTACTACTACTGACTCTAGTACTACTAGTACTGACTCTAGTACTACTACTACTACTGACTCTAGTACTACTACTACTACTACTGACTTTAGTACTACTACTACTACTGACTCTAGTACTACTAGTACTGACTCTAGTACTACTACTACTACTGACTCTAGTACTACTACTACTACCAATACTTCTACTACTTGTTGACTGAGCTCGTCTTCTTGGTTTCTTCAGATATTCCAACGTGAACATCCGTAACTTCAGCACCAGCTGGAGAGACGGCATGGCGTTCAACGCCCTGATCCACAAGCACAGGTACCTCTTCATCACCTTCATCATCATCATTACATCATCACCAGTATCACCATTACATCATCACTTTAAACCATTTGTGTAAATAAAGTTGTTTTTAATTTTCAGACCTGATTTGATTGATTTTGACAAACTGAAGAAGTCCAACGCTCATCACAACCTGCAGAACGCCTTCAACCTGGCGGAGCAGCACCTGGGCCTCACGCGGCTGCTGGACCCCGAGGGTAGGCCTGAGTCTAACTAAGCCTGGCTGAAACACAGTCTAACTAAGCCTGGCTGAGACACAGTCTAACTAAGCCTGTCTGAAACACAGTCTAACTAAGCCTGGCTGAGACACAGTCCAACTAAGCCTGGCTGAAACACAGTCTAACTAAGCCTGGCTGAGACACGTCTACCTAAGCCTGGCTGAGACACAGTCTAACTAAGCCTGTCTGAAACACGTCTAACTAAGCCTGGCTGAAACACAGTCCAACTAAGCCTGGCTGAAACACAGTCTAACTAAGCCTGGCTGAAACACGTCTAACTAAGCCTGGCTGAAACACAGTCTAACTAAGCCTGGCTGAAACACGTCTAACTAAGCCTGGCTGAGACACAGTCTAACTAAGCCTGGCTGAAACACGTCTAACTAAGCCTGGCTGAAACACAGTCTAACTAAGCCTGGCTGAAACACGTCTAACTAAGCCTGGCTGAAACACAGTCTAACTAAGCCTGGCTGAAACACGTCTAACTAAGCCTGGCTGAAACACAGTCTAACTAAGCCTGGCTGAGACACAGTCTAACTAAGCCTGGCTGAAACACATCTAACTAAGTCTGGCTGAGACACGTCTAGCTAAGCCTGGCTGAAACACAGTCTAACTAAGCCTGGCTGAAACACAGTCTAACTAAGCCTGGCTGAAACACAGTCTAACTAAGCCTGGCTGAAACACAGTCTAACTAAGCCTGGCTGAAACACGTCTAACTAAGCCTGGCTGAAACACAGTCTAACTAAGCCTGGCTGAGACACAGTCTAACTAAGCCTGGCTGAGACACGTCTAAGCCTGGCTGAGACACGTCTAACTAAGCCTGGCTGAGACACGTCTAAGCCTGGCTGAGACACGTCTAACTAAGCCTGGCTGAGACACGTCTAAGCCTGGCTGAGACACAGTCTAACTAAGCCTGGCTGAGACACGTCTAATCCTGGCTGAGACACGTCTAACTAAGCCTGGCTGAGACACGTCTAAGCCTGGCTGAGACACAGTCTAACTAAGCCTGGCTGAGACACGTCTAAGCCTGGCTGAAACACAGTCTAACTAAGCCTGGCTGAAACACAGTCTAACTAAGCCTGGCTGAAACACAGTCTAACTAAGCCTGGCTGAAACACGTCTAACTAAGTCTGGCTAAGACACGTCTAACTAAGCCTGTCTGAGACACGTCTAACTAAGCCTGGCTGAAACACAGTCTAACTAAGCCTGGCTGAAACACAGTCTAACTAAGCCTGGCTGAGACACGTCTAACTAAGCCTGGCTGAAACACAGTCTAACTAAGCCTGGCTGAGACACGTCTAACTAAGCCTGGCTGAGACACGTCTAACTAAGCCTGGCTGAGACACGTCTAACTAAGCCTGGCTGAGACACGTCTAACTAAGCCTGGCTGAAACAGCCAGTAACTAGACCTGAGTTTAACGTTGTTGTGTTGCAGATATCAGCGTGGACCATCCTGATGAGAAGTCCGTCATCACCTACGTGGTGACGTACTACCACTACTTCTCCAAGATGAAGGCTCTGAAGGTGGAGGGCAAACGCATCGGAAAGGTTTGACCACAGATTCAAACCAACAAAGCTTGACTTACAAATATCTGTTCAATGACGGTGTGTTTTCAAGCAGAAAGTATCGACATGAAACCTTCAGGAATACATAAATACTTTAAAAACATGGATTTAACAGCATTTTACTGGAGACATGTATTATCTCTATGATACAGCAGTGATGCCCTTAGTGGACACCAGGAGAATAACATGTATTATCTCTATGATACAGCAGTGATGCCCCTAGTGGACACCAGGAGAATAACATGTATTATCTCTATGATACAGCAGTGATGCCCCTAGTGGACACCAGGAGAATAACATGTATTATCTCTGTAATACAGCAGTGATGCCCCTAGTGGACACCAGGAGAATAACATTATCTCCATAGATCAAAAATTACAAAATGGATCAATGTGGTAGAAAATGTATCTGCATTGACAAACCTTACTTACTAGAATACATGAGTTCATGCTGTAATGGTTAAACACTGTGGTTACAATGGGACATGTTGTCTTTACTGACCTGAGTGTCAGGTTCAGGACAATAAAAGGAGAAGCATTTAAGCGATCTGAAGAATCAAGCATATGACACGTCTCTGTTTCTCTGTCCAGGTGTTGGATAACGCCATCGAGACGGAGAAGATGATCGAGAAGTACGAGTCTCTGGCCTCAGACCTGCTGGAGTGGATCGAACAGACCATCATCATCCTCAACAACAGGAAGTTTGCCAACTCTCTGGTCGGCGTCCAGCAGCAGCTTCAAGCCTTCAACACCTACCGAACAGTGGAGAAACCCCCGAAGTCAGAACCTCTGGCTTGTAGTTTCATCAAACAAAACATTTCAGAACTCAAACTGACGGCTGTATGAAATACTACCTCTGTTTGCTCCTCTTAACTCTTGTCCCTCTCGCCTGTCTTCAGGTTCACAGAGAAGGGAAACCTGGAGGTTCTTCTGTTCACCATCCAGAGTAAGATGAGAGCCAACAACCAGAAGGTTTACACGCCCCGAGAGGGAAAGCTCATCTCGGATATCAATAAGGTGAGAGCTGCTCCACCTCCAGGCCACAGGGTCAGATCCTCCAGTCATGAACGTTAAATACGAAACACCGCCAGTACCTCGACCACAACCGGAGGAGAGCGCTCTGCAGGATATGCATATTAAACAGGGAATTGATTTAATCAGTACAATCATTTGAGAGCAAGTGTTTGATGGTGATGGTGTTCGCCGGCAGACCTGGGAGCGACTGGAGAAGGCGGAGCATGAGAGGGAGCTGGCTCTGAGGATGGAGCTGATTCGTCAGGAGAAACTGGAACAACTCGCCAGACGCTTCGACCGCAAGGCGGCCATGAGAGAGACCTGGCTCAGCGAGAACCAGAGGCTGGTGTCGCAGGTGAGAAGACGCACAGCCAGCAGCGGCATGCAGGCGCAACTGAAAGGAAACTGCATGTGTTTGTTTCATGAGCGCCGCTGTTTCCTTTCTCTCCAGGACAACTTTGGGTTTGACCTCCAGGCCGTGGAGGCGGCCACCAAGAAGCACGAGGCGATAGAGACGGACGTCACGGCGTACGAGGAGCGCGTCCAGGCCGTGGTCTCTGTGGCCAAGGAGCTGGAGGTGGAGCACTACCACGACATCAAGCGCGTCACAGCCAGGAAGGACAACGTGATCCGGCTGTGGGAGTATCTGCTGGAGCTGCTGAAGGCCCGCAGACAGAGGCTGGAGATGAACCTGGGCCTGCAGAGAGTCTTCCAGGAGATGCTCTACATCATGGACTGGATGGACGAGATGAAGGTACGCTGATGGAACAAACCCAAACATAGAGAAGATGGAGATCGTCCAGCGAAGGAAGCCCAGGAAGTGTTTAGCTCAAAGACCAGAACCGGAAGCCGATCACTGCCATCCTAACTCGTCCTATGTCTGTCTTTGGTTTCCAGATGTTGCTGCTGTCTCAGGACTATGGGAAGCATCTATTGGGTGTGGAGGACCTGCTGCAGAAACACGCCTTGGTGGAGGCTGACATCGCCATCCAGGCTGACCGGGTGACGGCAGTCGGCACCAACGCCACCAAGTACTCCGTCAACGATGACGGTGAGCCGCGCCCTCGTCCCTCTGTTGAAACATTCTGTCTAAATTAGAAGGTGTTTTCACAAATGGTTTCCTAACGAGGAGCATGGACAAGCATTTCACTTTGTCCAACCAGTAAAAGCTTCTCGTTCTAGTGGTTTGTGGCAGCAGTGTAAAGTTGAGATTACTTCAGAACTTAAAAACCAGAACTAAATCAGCTAAGTCCTGATAATAGTGTGTTCTTGTCCAGGCTACAAGCCCTGCGACCCTCAGGTCATCCAGGACCGGGTCTCCCACCTGGAGTTCTGCTACCAGGAGCTGACCCAGCTGGCCGCTGAGCGCCGCGCTCATCTGGAGGAGTCCCGCCGTCTCTGGAAGTTCTTCTGGGAGATGGCCGAAGAGGAAGGCTGGATCCGTGAGAAGGAGCAGATCCTGTCCTCCGTCGAGCACGGCAAGGACCTGACGGGGGTGCTGCGCCTCCTCAGCCAGCAACGCGCCCTGGAGGACGAGATGAGCGGCCGCGCCGGCCACCTCAGGCACACCATTGCAGAGGGCCAGGTAATGGTGCAGACCGACCACTTCGCCGCCACCAAGATCCAGGAGCGTATCGATGACCTGCAGGCTCAGTGGGCGGTGCTGGAGCAGCTGGCAGCGGTGAGAAGGAAGAGGCTGCAGGAGGCTCTGGCACTGCACCAGTTCCAGGTCGATGCAGACGATGTCGACGCCTGGACGTTGGACGCCCTGCGAATCGTCTCCAGCGGAGAGACGGGCCATGATGAATTCTCCACCCAGGCTCTCTTCAGGAAGCACAAGGACGCAGCGGCGGAGGTGGCCAGCTACCGGCCGGTCATTGACTCGCTGCACGAGCAGGCTGCCTTACTGCCTCAAGAGGAGGCGGAGTCGGAGGAGGTGCGTGGACGTCTGGCCGGCATAGAGGAGCGCCACAAGGAGGTGACAGAACTGACGAAGCTGAGGAAGCAGGCACTGCAGGATGCTCTGGCACTCTACAAGATGTTCAGTGAGGCCAATGCCTGTGAGGTCTGGATCGACGAGAAGGAGCAGTGGCTGAACAGCATGGAGATCCCAGAGAAACTGGAGGACCTTGAGGTCGTACAGCACAGGTAGGACTACGAGATGCTGCATGCATAGTCACTGTCCATCCCGTTCTGTCAGCACTGTATTCATGTGGACTGTCTCCTTGGCAGGTTTGAGAGTCTGGAGCCGGAGATGAACAACCAGGCGTCTCGTGTTGCTGTGGTCAACCAGATCGCCCGGCAGCTGATGCACAACGGTCACCCGAGTGAAAAGGACATCAAATCCCAGCAGGACAAACTCAACAACAGGTACAAACGGATAAAACGTGTGAAATCTAAGTCCGTTTGTCTTCGGTGTAAACGCCATGAAACTGTTGGTGTGATCGTACCTGTGGACCGTGATGATCGTTTGTCTTCGGTGTAAACGCCATGAAACTGTTGGTGTGATCGTACCTGTGGACCGTGATGATCCTGTCCTCTACTTCTAGGTGGAGCCAGTTCCGAGATCTGGTGGACCAGAAGAAAGAGTCCCTGAACTCGGCTCTGGGTGTGCAGAACTACCACCTCGACTGCAACGAGACAAAGTCCTGGATCAAAGAGAAGACCAAAGTCATCGAGTCCACCCAGGAGCTGGGCAACGACCTCACTGGGGTCATGGCCCTGCAGCGCAAACTGACCGGCATGGAGCGCGACCTGGCTGCCATCGAGGACAAACTGGGCGACCTGCGAGGCGAGGCTCAGCGGCTGGCAGAGGAGCACCCCGACCAGGCAAAGGCCATCACGGGCCGCCTGGCCGAGATCACCACCGTCTGGGAGGAAATGAAGAACACTCTGAAGAACCGCGAGGAGTCCCTGGGCGAGGCCAGGAAGCTGCAGCAGTTCCTGCGCGAACTGGACGACTTCCAGACTTGGCTGTCTCGCACTCAGACGGCCATCGCCTCCGAGGACATGCCCAACACTCTGGCCGAGGCCGAGAAGCTCATGGCCCAGCACGAAGGCATCAAGAACGAGATCCGGAACTACGAAGAGGACTACCAGAAGATGCGGGACATGGGGGAGATGGTGACACAGGGCCAGACGGACGCGCAGTACATGTTCCTCCGACAGAGGCTGCAGGCGCTCGACACCGGCTGGAACGAGCTGCACAAGATGTGGGAGAACCGACAGAACCTGCTGTCCCAGTCTCACGCCTACCAGCTGTTCCTCAGGGACACCAAGCAGGCAGAGGCCTTCCTCAACAACCAGGTAAAAAAAAGAAACATGCACATTGTGTAAACATTGTAAATAGTTTGTTTTTCTATAGAACATATTCTGACTCAAATATATAGTAAATATTTTGTTTGAAAACAAAAGCAGTTGAAAAATGAATTGTTCATTTGCACACACCATGAAGCTTGGTCTGTACATGAAGTCATTCTTCAGTCTCTCTCTTTGATGAAAGTAGTGACAGGCAACACTTCTACTCAAAAAACATAATACAACATTCTACCATTTTATTCATATATTCCACTGCTTTTGGGAACATAAGACCTTTGGTAAACCATAGTCCATCACCAACACATTTCATCCACATGAGTAAAGTTATGTTTTCACAAGAGATATGAAGAATTTCAAAAATGATCACTTTACACTTGTGCTTTATGACAATGGTGCCTCATTTTATAGAGATGAGATTGCAAATGTATGATATACAACACAGGGGTATCTATCATATGCAAGTGCCTTTAAAAAGGTGAATTAAGAAATTGTGTAAAATCGAGAAAAATGACCTCTGACCCCAAATGTCATGGGGATCAGGATTGGACCCATTCTAGCAGGTTCCTCAGTGATAAACTCACTGCTGACCAGAGAACCTGAAACAAAGTGAGCCTCTAACAAGAACCCAGTCTTTGGTGGCCACATCCCACTTGTGGCTCAGGACTTGTATTTTCCTGACCTGCATGGATGTGCAGGTCCTCACAGGACCATCCCCACAGCATGCAGGCACAGATAGGTACAGATACCCAGAAGAAGAACCCACCTTTCCCCACACAAACACGGTACTGAACCCCGTGTCCTCGCCCACAGGAGTACGTCCTAGCCCACACCGAGATGCCCACCACTCTGGAGGGCGCAGAGGCCGCCATCAAGAAGCAGGAGGACTTCATGACCACCATGGACGCCAACGAAGACAAGCTCAACGGCGTGGTGGAGGCCGGCAGGCGGCTGGCCAGCGACGGAAACATCAACGCCGAGCGCATCCAGGAGAGAGTGGCCTCCGTGGACGACAGGTGGGCATCAGCTTCAGATCCAACTTCAGACATTAGAGCAATCACCCCAGATCACAGAGTCCAGTAAACGTCTTGATCTGACCTCGGCCTCATGTTTCAGACACAAGAGGAACCGGGAGGCTGCGGTGGAGCTGCTGATGAGACTGAAGGACAACAGGGATTTGCAGAGGTTCCTGCAGGACTGCCAGGAGGTGAGTTCCATTGCTTTGTTTGGCTCTAAGCAAAGTAACTTTTTACAATCTGGTTTCTGCTCCACTGGAGGGTACAGATGGCCATGAGTGATATCAATGCATTAATCGCAGGAGGAACCTTTGTGTTTGTGTCCAGCTGTCTCTGTGGATCAATGAGAAGATGCTCACGGCTCAGGACATGACCTACGACGAGGCCAGAAACCTGCACAGCAAGTGGCTGAAGCACCAGGCCTTCATGGCCGAGCTGCAGGCCAACAAGGAGTGGCTGGACCAGATCCAGAAGGTACGGAGCTCTCTGTGTCGAGAGACTCTCATGGACCAGTCGACAGACATGCATACTATGTATAGAGATATGCATGTATGTGTATATACCTATATATACATATACAGATACATACATATATGTATCTGTATGAACACATACAGATACATACATATACACACAGATGTGTGAACACATACAGAAGGTGACGGGTCTTGGGTGGGGTGCCTGCAGGATGGGATGCTGCTGGTGTCGGAGAAGCCGGAGACCGAGGCAGTGGTGAAGGAGAAGATGGCGGCGCTGCACGCCATGTGGGAGGAGCTAGAGTCGACCACGCAGACCAAGGCTCAGTGTCTGTTCGACGCCAACAAGGCCGAGCTGTTCACGCAGAGCTGCGCCGACCTGGACAAGTGGATGGGAGGCCTGGAGGGCCAGATCCAGTCCGACGACTACGGCAAGGACCTGACCTCCGTCAACATCCTGCTGAAGAAGCAGCAGGTACAGTACCAGAGGTAGTACTGCAGTACTGAGACCAGAGGTAGTACTGCAGTACTGAGATCAGAGGTAGTACTGCAGTACTGAGGCCCTCCCTAGATGCTGGAGAGCAGGTTGAGGTGGGGTAGTAGTACTATCAGTACTAGTACTATCAGCAGTGCTGTGTCCTCCCTAGATGCTGGAGAAGCAGGTGGAGGTGCGGCAGAAGGAGGTGGTGGAGCTGCAGACCCAGGTGAAGGCGCTGGGCCAGGAGGTGCAGGACCCGGAGGAGGTGGACGGGCGCCGGCAGCTGGTGGAGGACAAGTTCCAGGAGCTGCTGGAGCCGCTTCGCCAGCGCAAGAGCTTCCTGGTGGAGTCGAGAGAGGTTCACCAGTTCCACCGCGACGTGGAGGACGAGATCGTGAGTACAAGTACTCGTCTCCTAGTAGAACTACTCGCCTCGTAGTAGAACTACTCGTCTCGTGGTACAAGTACTCGTCTCGTGGTACAAGTACTCTGTGTGTCTTCCAGCTGTGGGTCCAGGAGAGGATGGCCGTCGCCACGTCCTCCGACCACGGACACAACCTGCAGACGGTCCAGCTGCTCATCAAGAAGAACCAGGTGAGTCCTGTAGACCTGGACCAGGTCCCGGAGACCGGGTCTGATGCATCCATCTATATATCTATGTATGTATGTATATATATATATATATGTATATATATGTGTGATGTCTGCTCCTCAGACCCTGCAGAAGGAGGTGCAGGGCCACCAGCCTCGTATCGATGACATCCTGCAGCGCAGCCAGAGCCTCCTGAAGGACGAGGTCCGGCAGCGCCTGCAGGACCTGCAGCAGCTGTGGAGGCGGCTGACGGAGGAGGCGGAGCTTCGGCACGGCCGGCTGGAGGAGGCGCACAAAGCCCAGCAGTACTACTTCGACGCCGCCGAGGCCGAGGCCTGGATGAGCGAGCAGGAGCTGTACATGATGTCAGAGGAGAAGGCCAAGGTGGGCATCGTGTTCTCCTTGACCATGGTCAGATCCAGCTGGTGATCAGTAAAGAGATCAATGTTCTCCTTGAACATGATCAGATCCAGCCGGTGATCAGTAACAGGGTGCTCTCCCCCTCAGGACGAGCTGAGCGCCGTCACCATGCAGAAGAAGCACCAGACCGTGGAGCAGGCGGTGGAGGACTACGCCGAGGCCGTCCACCAGCTGTCCAAGACCAGCAGGGGCCTGGTGGCCGACGGGCACCCAGACAGGTGGGTGTTACTGCACCTGTGAGGACGCGCTCTGGTCACTGTGTCTGACCTGTGTGTGTGTGTGTGTGTGTGTGTGTGTGTGTGTGTGTGTGTCAGTGAGCGGGTCAGCATGCGGCAGTCTCAGGTGGATAAGCTGTACGCTGGCATGAAGGACCTGTCCGAGGAGAGGCGGGGCCGACTGGACGAGAGGCTCCGCCTCTTCCAGCTGAACCGAGAGGTGGACGACCTGGAGCAGTGGGTCGCTGAGCGGGAGACGGTGGCCGGGTCCCACGAGCTGGGCCAGGACTACGAGCACGTCACGGTACCAGAGCCTACATATACATATATATATAAATATATACTACATATATATATATATATATACTACATATACATACATATATACTACATACATATATATGAGCTGGGCCAGGACTGCGAGCACGTCACGGTACCAGAGCCTACATATACATATACATACATATGTACTACATATGTATACATATATATACATACACATATATACATATACGAGCTGGGCCAGGACTACGAACACGTCACGGTGAATGTCTCCTGTCACTTCGTCTCCTGTCTCCTCATCTCCTGTCTCCTCATCTCCTGTCTCCTCGTCTTCTGTCACTTCGTCTTCTCGTCTCCTCGTCTCCTGTCTCCTGTCTCCTGTCGCCTCTCTCCTCATCTCCTGTCTCCTGTCTCTTCATCTCCTCGTCTCCTGTCTCCTCATCTCCTGCCTCCTGTTTCCTAACCCCTGTCTCCTCATCTCCTCATCTCCTGTCTCCTAACCCCTGACCCCTGTCTCCTGTCTCCTGCCTCTCGTCTCCTCATCTCCTGTCTCCTGTCTCCTGTCTCTTCATCTACTCGTCTCCTGTCTCCTGTCTCCTCATCTCCTGTCTCCTGCCTCCTGTCTCCTAACCCCCTCCCCCTGTCTCCTAACCCCTCCCCCTCCCCGTGTCCAGATGCTGCAGGAGCGTTTCCGTGAGTTTGCGCGGGACACCGGGCTCATCGGCCAGGAGCGCGTGGACGGCGTGAACCGGCTGGCGGACGGGCTGATCACCGGCGGCCACGGCGACGCGGCCACGGTGGCGGAGTGGAAGGACGGGCTGAACGAGGCCTGGGCCGACCTGCTGGAGCTCGTGGACACGCGCACGCAGATCCTGGCCGCCTCCTTCGAGCTGCACCGGTTCTACCAGGACGGCCAGGAGGTTCTGGGCCGCGTCCTGGACAAGCAGAAGAAGCTGCCGGAGGAGGCGGGCCGCGACCAGAACACGGTGGAGACGCTGCAGAGGATGCACAGCGCCTTCGAGCACGACGTGCAGGCCCTGGGGACGCAGGTCGGTGCCCGAGGGCCGCCGGGTGTACAGAGACGCGCCGGTTCGCGAACGCAACCGGTCGCCTCACCTTGACCTTTGACCCCGCAGGTGAGGCAGCTGCAGGAGGACGCGGCGCGCCTCCAGTCGGCGTACGCCGGGGACAAAGCCGACGACATCCAGCGGCGGGAGGGCGAGGTGCTGGAGGCCTGGAGGCGCCTGCTGGAGGCCTGCGACGGGCGCAGGGTCCGCCTGCTGGACTCAGGGGACAAGTTCCGGTTCTTTGGCATGGTGCGGGACCTCACGCGCTGGATGGACGACGTGATCCGGCTCATCGAGGCCCAGGAGAACCCCAGGTATGCCGAGTCCTCCACGGCCCGCGGGCGCCATCTTGGATCTGAAGCTGAGCGGCTGTGTGTGTGTGTGTGTGTGTGTGTGTGTGTGTGCGTGTGCAGAGACGTGTCGTCTGTGGAGCTGCTGATGAACAACCACCAGGGCATCAAGGCCGAGATCGACGCCCGCAATGACAGCTTCAGCGCCTGCATCGAGCTGGGGAAGAGCCTGCTGGCCCGCAAGCACTACGCGTCAGAGGAGGTGAGGGAGGGGGAGGAGTCAGGAAGAGGGGGAGGAGTCAGGAGGAGGAGGGACGAGGGGGAGGAGGAGGGAGGAGTCAGTAGGAAGGGGAGGAGTCAAGAGGAGGGGGGAGTCAGGAGGAGTAATAGATTTAATTTAAAGAAAGGTTTTAGGATAAAAGTCATACAGGTCTAAGTCAACATATAGAACATGTAGAACAGGTAGAACATGTAGAATATGTAGAACAGGTAGAACATGTAGAATATGTAGAACAGGTAGAACATGTAGAATATGTAGAACAGGTAGAACATGTAGAATATGTAGAACATATAGAACATGTAGAACAGGTAGAACATGTAGAATATGTAGAACAGGTAGAACATGTAGAATATGTAGAACATATAGAACATGTAGAACAGGTAGAACATGTAAAACGGGTAGAACATGTAGAACAGGTAGAACATATAGAACATGTAGAACAGGTAGAACAGGTAGAACATGTAGAACATGTAGAACAGGTAGAACCGGTAGAACATGTAGAACCGGTAGAACCGGTAGAACATGTAGAACATGTAGAACAGGTAGAACCGGTAGAACATGTAGAACATGTAGAACCGGTAGAACAGGTAGAACATGTAGAACCGGTAGAACATGTAGAACAGGTAGAACAGGTAGAACCGGTAGAACATGTAGAACCGGTAGAACATGTAGAACAGGTAGAACAGGTAGAACCGGTAGAACATGTAGAACCGGTAGAACATGTAGAACAGGTAGAACAGGTAGAACCGGTAGAACATGTAGAACCGGTAGAACATGTAGAACAGGTAGAACAGGTAGAACCGGTAGAACATGTAGAACAGGTAGAACAGGTAGAATAGGTAGAACCGGTAGAACAGGTAGAACCGGTAGAACAGGTAGAACATGTAAAACATGTAGAACAGGTAGAACAGGTAGAACATGTAAAACATGTAGAACAGGTAGAACAGGTAGAACCGGTAGAACAGGTAGAACATGTAAAACATGTAGAACAGGTAGAACCGGTAGAACCGGTAGAACATGTAGAACAGGTAGAACAGGTAGAACCGGTAGAACAGGTAGAACAGGTAGAACATATAGAACATGTAGAACAGGTAGAACATGTAGAACAGGTAGAACATGTAGAACAGGTAGAACAGGTAGAATATGTAGAACAGGTAGAACATGTAGAACCGGTAGAACCGGTAGAACATGTAGAACAGGTAGAATATGTAGAACAGGTAGAATATGTAGAACAGGTAGAACAGGTAGAACAGGTAGAATATGTAGAACAGGTAGAACAGGTAGAATATGTAGAATATGTAGAACAGGTAGAATATGTAGAACAGGTAGAACAGGTAGAATATGTAGAACAGGTAGAACAGGTAGAACCGGTAGAATATGTAGAACAGGTAGAACAGGTAGAATATGTAGAACAGGTAGAATATGTAGAACAGGTAGAACAGGTAGAACATATAGAACATGTAGAACAGGTAGAACATGTAAAACGGGTAGAACATGTAGAACAGGTAGAACAGGTAGAACAGGTAGAACCGGTAGAACATGTAGAACCGGTAGAACCGGTAGAACATGTAGAACAGGTAGAACCGGTAGAACATGTAAAACATGTAGAACATGTAGAACCGGTAGAACCGGTAGAACATGTAGAACAGGTAGAACCGGTAGAACAGGTAGAACATGTAGAACAGGTAGAACAGGTAGAACATGTAGAACCGGTAGAACCGGTAGAACATGTAGAACATGTAGAACAGGTAGAACCGGTAGAACAGGTAGAACAGGTAGAACAGGTAGAACCGGTAGAACATGTAGAACAGGTAGAACCGGTAGAACATGTAGAACAGGTAGAACATGTAGAACAGGTAGAACCGGTAGAACCGGTAGAACATGTAGAACATGTAGAACCGGTAGAACCGGTAGAACAGGTAGAACATGTAGAACATGTAGAACAGGTAGAACAGGTAGAACAGGTAGAACAGGTAGAACCGGTAGAACCGGTAGAACAGGTAGAACAGGTAGAACCGGTAGAACAGGTAGAACAGGTAGAACCAGTAGAACATGTAGAACAGGTAGAACATGTAGAACAGGTAGAACCGGTAGAACCGGTAGAACATGTAGAACAGGTAGAACATGTAGAACCGGTAGAACATGTAGAACCGGTAGAACAGGTAGAACATGTAGAACAGGTAGAACCGGTAGAACAGGTAGAACAGGTAGAACCGGTAGAACCGGTAGAACATGTAGAACAGGTAGAACATGTAGAACAGGTAGAACCGGTAGAACCGGTAGAACATGTAGAACATGTAGAACCGGTAGAACAGGTAGAACATGTGTGCTGAGTCGTGTGTTTGTGTTCAGATCAAAGAGAAGCTGCTGCAGCTGACGGACAAGAGGAAAGAGATGATTGATAAGTGGGAGGACCGATGGGAGTGGCTACGACTCAGTAAGACTCACTCATTCATCTGCATGAACACAGAGGTCAGAGGTCACAGCGGGCTGACAGCCGATTGGACGCTGAGGTGATGAGTCAGCGCTGATGAAGACTCCTCATGAGGTGGTGAGTCAGTGCTGATGAAGACTCCTCATGAGGTGATGAGTCAGCGTTGATGAAGACTCCTCATGAGGTGATGAGTCAGTACTGATGAAGACTCCCCATGAGGTGGTGAGTCAGTGCTGATGAAGACTCCTCATGAGGTGATGAGTCAGCGTTAATGAAGACTCCTCATGAGGTGATGAGTCAGTGCTGATGAAGACTCCTCATGAGGTGGTGAGTCAGTGCTGATGAAGACTCCTCATGAGGTGATGAGTCAGTGCTGATGAAGACTCCTCATGAGGTGGTGAGTCAGTGCTGATGAAGACTCCTCATGAGGTGATGAGTCAGTACTGATGAAGACTCCTCATGAGGTGGTGAGTCAGTACTGATGAAGACTCCTCATGAGGTGATGAGTCAGTGCTGATGAAGACTCCTCATGAGGTGATGAGTCAGTGCTGATGAAGACTCCTCATGAGGTGATGAGTCAGTGCTGATGAAGACTCCTCATGAGGTGGTGAGTCAGTACTGATGAAGACTCCTCATGAGGTGATGAGTCAGTGCTGATGAAGACTCCTTATGAGGTGATGAGTCAGTGCTGATGAAGACTCCTCATGGGGTGGTGAGTCAGTACTGATGAAGACTCCTCAGGCTCTTCTGAACGAGCAGGAAACGCTGCAGCTGCTTGTCTCCTCGTCTCCTGTCTCCTGTCTCCTCGTCTCCTGTCTCCTTCTTCTCTCCATACTGACGACTCACTCAATGCATAGTATGAATAGGAAGTCTTGTTGAGGGCTGACTACTCCCCCCCACCCTCCCTCAGTCCTGGAGGTGCACCAGTTCTCCCGTGATGCGGGCGTGGCGGAGGCGTGGCTTCTGGGTCAGGAGTCGTACCTGTGCAGCAGGCAGGTGGGTCAGAGCGTGTCGGAGGTGGAGAAGCTCATCAAGCGGCACGAGGCCTTCGAGAAGTCTGCCGCCACCTGGGAGGAGCGCTTCTCTGCCCTGGAGCGGCTGACCACGGTGAGAACTAACTAACCCACCTGTAACCAACCCACCCAACCCACCTGTAACCAACCCACCTGCAACCAACCCACCTGTAACCAACCCACCTGTAACTAACCCACCTGTAACTAACCCACCTGTAACCAACCCACCCAACCCACCTGTAACCAACCCACCTGCAACCAACCCACCTGTAACTAACCCACCTGTAGCCAACCCACCTGCAACCAACCCACCTGTAACTAACCCACCTGCAACCAACCCACCTGTAACCAACCCACCTGTAACCAACCCACCTGTAACTAACCCACCTGCAACCAACCCACATGTAACTAACCCACCTGCAGTCACTACCCCACCTGTAACTAACCCACCTGCAGTCACTACCCCACCTGCAGTCACTAACCCACCTGTAACCAACCCACCTGCAGTCACTAACCCACCTGCAGTAACCAGCCCACATGTCACCAACCCACCTGTAGTAACTAACCCACCTGCAGTCACTAACCCACCTGCAGTAACCAACCCACATGTCACCAACCCACCTGTAGTAACTAACCCACCTGCAGTCACTAACCCACCTGCAGTAACCAACCCACATGTCACCAACCCACCTGCAGTAACTAACCCACCTGTAGCCAACCCACCTGCAGTAACTAACCCACATGTAACCAACCCACATGCAGTCACTAACCCACCTGTAACCAACCCACCTGCAGTAACTAACCCACCTGCAACCAACCCACCTGCAGTCACTAACCCACCTGCAGTAACTAACCCACCTGTAACTAACCCACCTACAGTAACTAACCCACCTGCAGTAACCAACCCACCTGCAGTAACCAACCCACCTGTAACCAACCCACCTGTAACCAACCCACCTGCAGTCACTAACGCGGCTGTGCATTGACTTAACATGTAATCTGGACGCGCGAATATTTCGCAACTGTTTTGGTGTGAACACGGAATTACTCACCTACAGTAACTAACCCACCTGCTGTAACTAACCCACCTGTAACCAACCCACCTGCAGTAACTAACCCACCTGCAGTAACTAACCCACCTGTAACCAACCCACCTGCAGTAACTAACCCACCTGTAGCCAACCCACCTGCAGTAACTAACCCACCTGCAGTAACTAACCCACCTACAGTAACTAGCCCACCTGCAGTAACTACCCCGCCGACAGTAACTAACCCACCTGCAGTCACTAACCCACCCGTAACTAAGCCACCTGCAGTCACTAACCCACCTGCAGTCACTAACCCACCTGCAGTAACTAGCCCACCTGCAGTAACTAACCCATCTGCAGTCACTAACCCACCCGTAACTAACCCACCTGCAGTAACTAACCCATCTGCAGTCACTAACCCACCTGCAGTAACTAACCCACCTGCAGTAACTAGCCCACCTGCAGTAACTACCCCGCCGACAGTAACTAACCCACCTGCAGTCACTAACCCACCCGTAACTAAGCCACCTGCAGTCACTAACCCACCTGCAGTCACTAACCCACCTGCAGTAACTAGCCCACCTGCAGTAACTAACCCATCTGCAGTCACTAACCCACCCGTAACTAACCCACCTGCAGTAACTAACCCACCTGCAGTAACTACCCCATCTGCAGTCACTAACCCACCCGTAACCAACCCACCTGCAGTAACTAGCCCACCTACAGCTACCTGTCCTGCCTCTGGGCGGGGCCAGGGTCCTCTCAGCCAATCACAGCTGTCCGTGTGTGTCTGCAGCTGGAGCTGCTGGAGGTGAGGAGGCTGCAGGAGGAAGAGGAGAGGATGAGGAGGCCTCCGACTCCAGAGCTCCTGATCCAGCAGGAGGAGGAGGCTCAGCCGCAGAGGTGAGACTCACTCACTCACGCCCTCACTCATTTACTCACTCACTCATTTACTCACTCACTAACTCCCTCACTCATTTACTCACTCACTCACTCATTTACTCACTCACTCACTAACTCGCTCACTCACTCATTTACTCGCTCACTCACTAACTCCCTCATTCACTTACTCACTCACTCACTCAGACACTCACTCGTTCACTCACTCACTCAGACACTCACTCATTTACTCACTCACTCACTAACTCGCTCACTCACTCAATTACTCGCTCACTCACTAACTCCCTCACTCATTCACTTACTCGCTCACTCACTCATTTACTCACTCACTCAGTCACTTACACACTTATACACTCACTCACTCATTTACTCATTCACTTACACACTCACTCACTCATTTACTCACTCACCCACTCACTTCCATACTTACACACTCACTCACTTACACACTCACTCATTCACTTCCTCACTAGTTCACTCACTCGTTCATTCACTTATACACTTTCTCTCTTACTCGCTCACTCGCTCATCGGCTGGTGGAGTAAGTGCTGTGTTTGTGTGTCCCCAGTGGCCTCCCTCAGACCGGACCCCCGTGGGACCAGGACCAGGACTCTCCTCGGGTCAGTGCTCTCTTTGATGACTGGCTGATTGTCTCTCTGATGACTGGCTGAGTGTCTTAAGGTGGACCTGCAGGTAGTTTTGTTGATACCTGTCCCTGTGTGGTTCCGGTTCAGGACGGTGATCTGGTGAACGGTGTCGGCGAGCGGAGCTCCAAGGAGCCGAGTACCGGCGGCTCCCCGGCCTCCAGCAGGAAGAGGACCAGCCAGTCCTCCACGCTGCCCCCCAGGGACCAGGACTCACACAGGGACCAGGACTCACACAGGGGCCAGGACTCACAGCTGGAGGGGCTCCTGCACCGTAAACACGAGTGGGAGGGCCCCAACAAGAAGGCCTCCAACAGGTGACCCCTGACTCCTTACTCCCTGACCCCTGGACCTTCTGACTCCCTGACTCCCTTGACTCTCTGACCCTCTGAACCCCTGACTCCCTGAACCCCTGACTCCCTTGACCCTCTGACCCCCTGAACTCCTGACCCCCTGAACCCCTGACTCCCTGAACCTCTGAACCTCTGACTCCCTGAACCTGTGATCCCCTGAACCCCTGACTTCCTGAACCCCTGACTTCCTGAACCTCTGACTCCCTGAACCCCTGACTCCCTGACTCTCTGACCCCCTGAACCCCTGACCCCCTGAATCTCTGACACCCTGAACCTCTAACTTCTGGAACCTCTGATTTCCTGAACCTCTGACTCCCTGAACCTCTAACTTCTGGAACCTCTGACTTCCTGAACCTCTGACTCCCTGAACCCCTGACCCCCTGAACCCCTGACTCCCTGAACCTCTGACCCCCTGAACCTCTAACTTCTGGAACCTCTGACTTCCTGAACCTCTGACTCCCTGAACCCCTGATTCCCTGAACCCCTGACTCCCTGAACCTCTAACTTCTGGAACCTCTGACTTCCTGAATCTCTGACTCCCTGAACCTCTGACTCCCTGAATCTCTGACTCCCTGAATCTCTGACTCCCTGAACCCCTGACTCCCTGAACCCCTGATCTCCTGAACCTCTGACTCCCTGAACCTCTGACTTCCTGAACCTCTGACTTTCTGAACCTCTGATCCCCTGAACCTCTGATCCCCTGAACCTCTGAGCCCCTGAACCTCTGACTCCCTGAACCTCTGACTTCCTGAACCTCTGACTCCCTGAACTTGTGATCCCCTGAACCCCTGACTTCCTGAACCTCTGACTCCCTGAACCCCTGACTCCCTAAACCTCTGACTCCCTGAACCCCTGACCCCCTGACTTCCTGAACCCCTGACTTCCTGAACCTCTGACTCCCTGAACCCCTGACTCCCTGACTCTCTGACCCCCTGAACCCCTGACCCCCTGAACCTCTGACACCCTAAACCTCTAACTTCTGGAACCTCTGATTTCCTGAACCTCTGACTCCCTGAACCTCTAACTTCTGGAACCTCTGACTTCCTGAACCTCTGACTCCCTGAACCCCTGAACCCCTGACTCCCTGAACCTCTGACCCCCTAAACCTCTAACTTCTGGAACCTCTGACTTCCTGAACCTCTGACTCCCTGAACCCCTGATTCCCTGAACCCCTGACTCCCTGAACCTCTAACTTCTGAACCTCTGACTTCCTGATTCTCTGACTCCCTGAACCTCTGACTCCCTGAATCTCTGACTTCCTGAACCTCTGACTCCCTGATCCTCTGACTTCCAGAACCTCTGATCTCCTGAACCTCTGACTCCCTGAACCTCTGACTTCCTGAACCTCTGACTTTCTGAACCTCTGATCCCCTGAACCTCTGAGCCCCTGAACCTCTGAGCCCCTGAACCTCTGACTCCCTGAACCTCTGACTTCCTGAACCTCTGACTCCCTGAACTTGTGATCCCCTGAACCCCTGACTTCCTGAACCTCTGACTCCCTGAACCCCTGACTCCCTAAACCTCTGACTCCCTTAACCCCTGACCCCCTGAACCTCTGACTCCCTGAACCCCTGACTCCCTAAACCTCTGACTCCCTGACTCCCTGACCCCCTGAACCCCTGACTCCCTGACCCCCTGAACCCCTGACTCCCTGAACCTCTGACTTCCTGAACCTCTGACTCCCTGAACATGTGATCCCCTGAACCCCTGACTTCCTGAACCTCTGAACCCCTGACTCCCTGAACCCCTGACTCCCTGAACCTCTGACTCCCTGAATCCCTGACTCCCTGAACCTCTGACTTCCTGAACACCTGACTTCCTGAACCCCTGACTCCCTGAACCTCTGACTCCCTGAACCCCTGACCCCCTGACTCCCTGAACCCCTGACTCCCTGAACCTCTGACCCCCTGAATCCCTGACTCCCTGAACCCCTGACCCCCTGAACATCTGACTCCCTGAACCTCTGAGCCCCTGAACCTCTGACTCCCTGAACCTCTGACTCCCTGACCCTCTGACCCCCTGAACCCCTGACTTCCTGAACCCCTGATTTTCTGAACCCTCCAACCCCTTGACCCCCTGTCCCCTGACCCCCTGACCCTGTCTGTGATTGGCAGGTCGTGGCACAACGTGTACTGCGTCCTCAACAACCAGGAGGTGTGTTTCTACAAAGACAGCAAGGCGGCGGCCCAGAGAGTCCACTACCACAACCAGGTCCCTGTGGACCTGAAGGCCGCCACCTGCGACGTGGCAACGGACTACAAGAAGAAGAAGCACGTCTTCAAGCTCCGGTAACGAGTCTTCCTCACGCTCTTCCTCGCTCTTCCTCACGCTCTTCCTCACGCTCTTCCTCACACTCTTCCTAACACTCTTCCTCACACTCTTCCTCACACTCTTCCTGACTCTTCCTCACACTCTTCCTCACTTTTCCTCACGCTCTTCCTAACTCTTCCTCACACTCTTCCTCTTCGTTTCAGAGTCCTGGATGGAAACGAGTTTCTGTTTCAAGCCAAAGATGAAGTGAGTGACTTTAATGACTTTATATAATCTATAATAAAACATAATGTTTTAGTTAATAATCTGAATCTGTAAAGAAACTAAAGATAAATGTAGTAAATAGATATTTAGTATAAAGTAGCAGGAAGTGGAAACACTCAGTTCTAAGTGCAGTACTGGTGTCGCCCTGCAGGAGGAGATGAGCACCTGGATCCAGGCCATCCTGAACGCCGGCAGCAGCCCTGGCACGCCGACGTCCGGCCGCGCTCACACGCTACCGGCCGCCGTCACGCTGGCCACCGAGTCGAGTCCCGGCAAGAGAGAGAAGGACAAGGAGAAGGACAAGGAGAAACGCTTCAGCCTGTTCAGCAAGAAGAAACAGTAGAACCCAAACCCTTCAGGGGGATCCTGACGCACGCTCCTCTTTACCGCCAGCCGGGAACCCGGACAACCGGAACCGGCTCCAGAGCGCGAGTCCAGATTCCCGCTGCCGTCGGCTTCATGAAAGTTTTCTCCGAAAGAAACATCAAAGGACAAGCGAACCCATCGCTCACCTCGCTCTGAGAAGACCTTCGTTAGCCGGTACCTTACCCTGCGGCACTAACGTTTAGTCGGCTGACACTCACGATGACACAGAACCCGTTGATCCACAAATTGTGTTTTTAAATTGAATTTGGTGTAAAAAGTCTCTAATTTCTAAATCTAGATTATTATTAATGGGATTTTGAACCGCCAGCAGTCATTCAAACAACCCTACAGTGCCGCTGTCGCTCTGATGTCACTCTGATGTCACTCTGATGTCACTCTGACGTCACTCTGATGTCACTCTGATGTCACTCTGATGTCACTGCTGATGTCACTCTGACGTCACTCTGATGTCACCGCTGATGTCACTGCTGATGTCACTGCTGATGTCACTCTGATGTCACTGCTGATGTCACTCTGAGGTCACTCTGAGGTCACCGCTGATGTCACTCTGATGTCACTCTGAGGTCACTCTGATGTCACTCTGATGTCACTCTGAGGTCACTCTGAGGTCACTCTGAGGTCACTGCTGATGTCACTCTGACGTCACTCTGATGTCACCGCTGATGTCACTGCTGATGTCACTCTGATGTCACCGCTGATGTCACTCTGATGTCACTCTGATGTCACTGCTGATGTCACTCTGAGGTCACTGCTGATGTCACTCTGAGGTCACTGCTGATGTCACTCTGAGGTCACTACTGATGTCACTGCTGATGTCACTCTGATGTCACTCTGATATCAGTCTGATGTCACTCTGAGGTCACTCTGATATCAGTCTGATGTCACTCTGATATCAGTCTGATGTCACTCTGTCACTACTGATGTCACTGCTGATGTCACTCTGATGTCACCACTGATGTCACTCTGATGTCACTGCTGATGTCACTCTGATGTCACTGCTGATGTCACTCTGATGTCACTCTGATGTCACTCTGAGGTCACTGCTGATGTCACTCTGATGTCACTGCTGATGTCACTGCTGATGTCACTCTGAGGTCACTGCTGATGTCACTCTGATGTCACTCTGAGGTCACTCTGAGGTCACTGCTGAACAGCCAATGACAGAGGTGTCCAGCTGCAGCAGAGAACTGTCAAAGTTTTACCAAAGTGCGCCGTCGGGTTGTTTTTGTGTTTATTCTCAAAGCAGTTTTGTTTTGTTCCGTCTGTGTTTTTATATTTGCTGTGTGATTCTCTTGGTGGGTTCAGACGGTTCCTCCTCACACGTTGAGTAACTGCTGGTTAAAACGTTGCGATGTCATTATTTTAGTTCTGACGTCGGTCAGTTTGGGACGATTCGCCCGTTTGCCGACGATCAGCCGCTGTTCCTCCACGCCATCTAACCCACCGCTCCGCCTCCAGCGACGGCAGCAGGAACCACACACACTTTCCTTTGTTTGATTTATACTTTGGTTATTTTTGTACTTTTTTTATTTAGATTTTTGACACGTCTTCAGTTTTGAGAGGACGTCTTCCTTCTTCCTCTGCCGTGGAGAAATTGGACCAATAGTGCATTTAGTTTTTATTGTTTCCACTCAGTGATTTTCTTTTGGTCTTTAAAATCATCTGATCACCTGGGAGGAGGAGCTCCATTAGAAGGTCCACCTGCATGCTCGGTCCGGCCTGAACCGCTCACCTGAAGCTAAACGGCGCTCATCTTTTCCTTTGGGTCCGACGCAGGGCTGTGCGGTATACCGCTTTCAAATATCCAAGTTTGTAACACTAATAATTGTACATTTATAAAAATTACACCGCCGAACTGCATGCTGGGTACAGCTCGCCCACTATCACAACAAGAAGGGACTTGTTCACCTCCATTCCCCTGGGTCCTAAGTCCCTCCGTGTTTAGCTAATACCCTCTGTGTACCAATGTACAAACAGCTGCTGAATGTGACATACCGTGAAACCACCAGAATCTTACAAAATACGGTGACATGAATTGTTGGCCCTGCCGCCCAGCCCTAGTCCGACGTGTCCCGATGAAGAAGCTCGCTCGTCAGCGCCGGCTCTTTGGTACTCGTGCTGCTCTCCGTCTGTGTGTCTATCGTACCCAACATGTATGGAAGTTACCCATCTTACTGCACAATCAGAACCACATCTATAGGAATGAAGAAGAAGCTGAATATTTAGCCCATAACGGCTTTTCTCATGTATGAAACTGCACCTGTAGACTTTAACGCTCTCTGTCCAATATGTGCGATGTCATTAAAGCTTTTAAACTTCACGCTTCCTGTTTCCTCTTTTTCACTCAGCGTCTTCATTCACCATCTCTCATTTGATCCAACATCTAAAGGTCTTTAGTTTACGATCGCAGAAGACAAGACCTGGAACCAGAAACTGGTTCTGAGGCGTCAGGTTGTAGTCCTGCTAGAAGGACTACAACCTGACGCCTCAGAACCAGTTACCACATCTCTACTGCCTGCTCACGGTCCTGGAGGGTCCTCAGGGTCCTGGAGGCATAAGGGTCCTGGAGGGTCCTCATGGTCCTGAAGGGTCCTCAGGTCCTAGAGGCATAAGGGTCCTGGAGGCATCAAGGTCCTGGAGGGTCCTCAGGGTCCTGGAGGCATAAGGGTCCTGGAGGGTCCTCATGGTCCTGAAGGGCCCTCAGGTCCTAGAGGCATAAGGGTCCTGGATGGTCCTCAGGGTCCTGGAGGCATAAAAGTCCTGTAGGGTCCTCAGGGTCCTAGAGGCATAAGGGTCCTGGAGGGTCCTGGAGGCATAGGGGTCCTGGAGGGTCCCCAGGGTCCTGTAGGGTCCTGGAGGGTCCTCAAGGTCCTGGAGGCATAAGGGTCCTGGAGGGTCCTGGAGGCATAGGGGTCCTGGAGGGTCCTCAGGGTCCTGGAGGCATAAGGGTCCTGGAGGGTCCTCAGGGTCCTGAAAGCAAAGGGGGTCCTGTAGGGTCCTCAAGTTCCTAGAGGCATAAAGGTCCTGTAGGGTCCTCAGAGTCCTGGAAGCATAGGGGTCCTGGAGGGTCCTCAGGGTCCTGTAGGGTCCTCAGGGTCCTAGAGGCATAAAGGTCCTGTAGGGTCCTCAGGGTCCTAGAGGCATACATGTCCTGGAGGGTCCTCAGGGTCCTGTAGGGTCCTCAGGGTCCTAGAGGCATGAGGGTCCTGTAGGGTCCTCATGGTCCTGGAGGGTCCTCAGGGTCCTAGAGGCATAAAGGTCCTGGAGGGTCCTTGTGGTCCTGAAGGGCCCTCAGGTCCTAGAGGCATAAGGGTCCTGGATGGTCCTCAGGGTCCTGGAGGGTCCTAGAGGCATAAAGGTCCTGGAGGGTCCTGGAGGCATAAAGGTCCTGGAGGGTCCTGGAGGCATAAAGGTCCTGGAGGGTCCTCAGAGTCCTGGAGGCATAAAGGTCCTGTAGGGTCCTCAGGGTCCTAGAGGCATGAGGGTCCTGGAGGCATAAAGGCCTTGGAGGGTCCTCCGTTACCTGGAGGGTTCTCAGGGTACCGAGGTTCTACGGTAGCCCAGAACGGACAAACCACACGCTGGAGCGTTCTCTGCTGGACTCACAGGAAGTGTTCTACTATTATTATATCTGATGGTTCATATTACAATATAAACTACAATATAATATCTTATCTCACAATAAAACACAATGTTTCCTCTGAGGTGTAGTGGAGGAGTAGGAAGTACTCTATTGAAGTACACTGAAGTTGTACTAATACACAGTAGCCGAGTAAATGTACTTGGTTACTTTCTACCAGATGACCCTGTATTCACATTCAGTCAGTAACGATAATACTCATTTAACATACTGTACGTTATCAGTAAAGTAGCCTGACTACAGCTCCCATCATGCACCGCGGGCCGCTGCGCTAAAGCCGCACCTGACCTGACGCTCGCGGAGGTCACCGTGAGAAAGACCGGAAACAGGTGTATGGGCCTTCAACATAAAAGTGATTTAAAAAGAAATTACTCCACGTCACACATTCTATCAAAATACACACATGTGTAATGTAGATAATTTAAATAATACAACACATTCCTTTATTAAACATACAACCTGAAAAAGTGAGACGTTCTTCACTGTGAAATATTGGCTGTAGATGAAATAACCTCAATAACCAGATATGTTTTCCTCTACAGACACTTTTGTTGTTAAGAGGTTAAATAATCCAACGAGTCATTATTGTGAGCTATTACTCAAGTTTGTATTACGAGAAAACGGCTTTTTAACCCCAAAACGCTGCCAGTGAGAACTTTATTCTGAAAATCCCAGCCGGAAGTGTCGGTATTTATTCTTTCGGTTTGACGCGGTCGGTGATCCCCGGGGTTTCCCGTTAATATCCCGGCTTTCCGTCACCATCTTTCACGTTTCTCCGGTCTCTCTCGGAGCCGCGCAGCTGCTGCAGGTCCTCGCCGGGTTCCCGCGTCCCTCCGCCGGCCTCCCGCTGTGCGAGCGCTCGGTGTCGGAGCGACGGGGATCAATCTGCGCCGTAATCTCTCCGGATCTTCTTTCCCCGCGAAACCGCGAGCAGACGGGGTTTCCTCTGGTTTCAGCTTCCGCACGGGGTTCGTTTGTGGAACCGCGTTAAAAAAATGAATTGACGGATGTTTTAACGCACATGCGCAGTGAACGCGTTCTATGAGATTTAAACACGGCTTCCGGCATTCCTCCATAACCTTCACACCTCGGGTCTCCAGTTCTCCACACCTTCTGGTCTCACCTCAGGAGCCTCAGAGGAACCCTGGAGAACAGCTAGAACCTGTTGTGGTCGTCCATGTGATTCAGAACCATCACCTGCAGAACCCATTGTATTTCTTTGGGTTCTTGTTTGACAGTTCAGGCAAAACGTGAGACTTAACAAAGATGTCAGGACTACAGAACATCCTGAGAACGTTTCACTTCATGAGACGTTAAAACATTACAACACAAATACAGTCCTGCTGTGACCTCACTGTGACCTCACGTGATCCTGGCGTCCATGTTGGTCAGGTGACTTCCTGATCAGTCAGTGTTTTAGTCGTTAACCTTGAACCTCCGGTTGGTTTCCATGCCGACGACCTCCGCGTCCTTCGTTAGCTAACGAGAGTCCGGACTCGTTAAGGACAGAAACAGGAAGTGCACACGTTTACACTTCTCGTTAAAGAACAACTGGTTGTAGTGGACGAAGCAACACAAACCGTAATAACATGAGTTAGCGGCGCCGAGGCTGCCGCTCGGCATTATGGGACCTGTGGTTGGCTGTTGCTCAGTTAAATGGACTGCAGCTCCCGGCAGCGCTAGCTGATGCTACAACGAGGAGCCGGCTCGCTTCCCGTCACACTTCCTGGTTTGGACCGAGAAGCCGTGAACACTCGAGCCCGAGCTTCAGCGGGAAGCCGCCATGTCGGACAAGACGGCGCCGCGCTGCCAGCTGAGGCTGGAGTGGATCCACGGCTACAGGGGTCACCAGTGCCGCAACAACCTGTACTACACCGCCGGGAAGGAGGTGGTGTACTTCGTGGCCGGGGTGGGCGTGGTCTACAACACCCGAGAACACACCCAGAAGTTCTACCTGGGACACAACGATGACATCATCAGGTGAGGGGAAACGCATGTCTGATGAAGACGCCGACGTTCAGGTTTCACAGCGTATTAGAGCTAATATTATATAGCTAACATTTATGAGAAAAACGTTTTCAAGGAACCACATCGCTTCATTTTATCAACGACTTCCCACCAGACATCGCCTATCCATTCATCTATATGGATATATAGATATATAGATGAATGATAGGTCTAATCACTGTTAGATATATATCTAACAGTGATTAGACCTATCATCAGTGTTGGGGTAGTTACTCAGAAAAAGTAACTAGTTACAAGTTTCTAGTTACTTCTGATAATTGTAACTAGATTACTTTACTAGTTACTGCATTTGAAAAGTAACTTCACTACTAGTTACTTTACTTTCCATTTTTTTAAGCAAATGTCCAAATTAACCGTAAAGATACCTGGACAAACATCATGGCCCTTTCATCACTTTATGTTCAATAAAGGGCATCTCTTAGCCTTTCCACAGAGTGTATTGTAAACATGTAAAACAAAATGGCATAAAACTCAGCCATTAACTTGAAGGAACATTAACCCTGTTCACACTGTCTGACCAAAGAAATATGCCTCACTTTAGAATCCACAACCAACAGGATCCAAGAGGCTGTGTGTGGTGGGGACATTCAGGTCAAACAGCATAACACATTAAAACAGGCTTTTGGAAACATGAGACCCACTAAACCAAATGTTTAAGAACAAAACCAGCTTGTTGTAGGAATCATTGTAGTGGTTTAACAATACTGCCCAGGCTGAAAGCCTTTCCACAGTGTTGTAACTTGTTTTATTACATGATTTACTCTTATTGTGAAGAGCAAACAGGAAGTGCTTTTACTTTGAAGGCATAAAGTACAGTGATACGTGCTTGTTGTGTCTAACTGATGTTGATGTTACGTGTGGAAAATATATACATGTCTGGTGCAAGAGCGCGTTCTCAATGCTTTAACAGCTGTAATACTGCAGTTCACCAGTAGAGGGAGTCCGTTCATACAGACGTGTCTTGTCCTCACTAGAAGCTCCACGTCATTACAGACAGGTGCACTTGATGGTATTGAGTGTTGTATTGCTTTGCAATATCCTTAATCCTAGGGAACCTGGAGAGAACCTCCCAGTTGGATCCGGGCTCTCCGTCTCCGTCTCCTCCATTCCCCGCTTCCCTCCTTCTACGCACCAGCAGCTACGTCACTCAGATCACTCAGATGGAGTTCTGTGATTGGCTGTTCATCAGGAAGTGTCGTGTGACTCGCGCGCCGCTAAAAGAGAACTTTTCGGACTGGTACAAATGTCTTGAGTAACACAGGAACGCGCGTTACTGAGGTCTAGTAAAGTAGTGTAGTTACCAATATGTTGAGTGTAATGCGTTACTTTACTTCGTTACCTATACAAGTAATTACGTTACTGTAATCCGTTACTTTGTAACTCGTTACCCCAACACTGATTACCATCATATAGATGATAGGTCTAATCACTGTTAGATATATATATATCTATCAAAAATGATTATCAATGGAAATGTCTACAATGAAACATCTGTATAATATATACAGTAGGAATATATATTGAAAATACAGCACAGTATTTATAAATATATTGTAATGGGTGGTGGCAGAGGCAATGTGAAGAAGTCCACCTGGTTACTGACTGGTTTCTGTATGGTTACTGACTGGTTACTAGATGGTTACTAGTTACTGACTGGTTACTGGATGGTTACTGACTGGTTACTAGTTACTGACTGGTTACTGGATGGTTACTGACTGGTTACTGGATGGTTACTGGATGGTTACTAGTTACTGACTGGTTACTGGATGGTTACTGACTGGTTACTGACTGGTTACTAGTTACTGGATGGTTACTGGATGGTTACTGGATGGTTACTGACTGGTTACTGGATGGTTACTAGTTACTGACTGGTTACTGACTGGTTACTGACTGGTTACTGGATGGTTACTGGATGGTTACTGACTGGTTACTGACTGGTTACTGACTGGTTACTGACTGGTTACTAGTTACTGACTGGTTACTGGATGGTTACTGGTTACTGTCTTGTTACTAGTCACTGTCTTGTTTAGGGGTGGGTATCGTTTGGGTTTTTTCCGATACCGGTGCTAAACCGATACTTTTAAAACGATACCGGTGCCTAAACGGTGCCTGAACCAATACTTTTTTTTGCCATGGCCATTTTTTTTCTTCAAATTGAACAATATTATGAACTGTTTAAAGTATACTATAGATATAAATAAATAAGTACATACAAAACACTTGACTTCAAACTACAGCTTCAAACCTTTTAACTTCAAACTATAAAAATATATATTTAAAAAAGAACAGACACCAGCATCATGGCCTGATGGGACCGTGTGCAACAGAACTCAGACTCTGTTGATCCTAAAACTGCTGCTTTACTGGACTACACGTCACCATTAATATCAACTGGAGAGATTTGTTCCATCAAGCCGAGGACGGCGTTCAAAAGCTCGTGCTCGTGTCTCCAGCGGTCTCTGTGTGCACGCACTGTGTGTGTGAGCGCTGGAAGCCCCGCCCCCTCGAGCCCCGCCCCCTCGAGCCCCGCCCCCTCGAGCCCCGCTCTGCATGCAGGCAGACAGAGAGCAGAGCAGCAGTGTGCTCTGATCCTCTATTTTAATAATCGTTTTTAGCGTGCGGGCACCGCGCTTCCTTTTTAGTATCTATATACCGAGCAACTTTACAGAGTAGTGTAAAAAAAAAAAGTACCGGAAGGAAGCACCGAAATCTGCGTTGCTTTTCGGTCCGGTAGGTACCGGACGTGTTGGAAGCTCGGTACCCAACCCTAGTCTTGTTACTAGTCACTGACTGGTTACTAGTTACTGACTGGTTACTGTATGGTTACTAGTTACTGACTGGTTACTGTCTTGTTACTAGTCACTGACTTGTTACTAGTTACTGACTGGTTACTGTCTTGTTACTAGTCACTGACTTGTTACTAGTTACTGACTGGTTACTGTCTTGTTACTAGTCACTGACTTGTTACTAGTTACTGACTGGTTACTGGATGGTTACTAGTTACTGACTGGTTACTAGTCACTGACTGGTTACTGTATGGTTGCTAGTTACTGACTGGTTACTGACTGGTTACTAGTTACTGTACGGTTACTAGTTACTAACTGGTTACTGTATGGTTACTAGTTACTGACTGTATGGTAACACACACTATCCTCAGAGTCTGTATAACTGTCCCAGGACCTCACGGTGGGTCAGGAAACACTCAATGTGCTTCTTCAGCCCACTGGTCTGACGGGACTCCAGTCTTTCCTTGGTGTTTCCTCCAGCTACACCGTGACGTAACCGTGACGTCGGCTGTAAAGGTTCATGGGTTAGCCGGTCGCACGCCTTGGTCCTCTCTCTCTCTCTCTGACTGTGTCCCCATCTGTCTCTCTCTCAGTCTGGCGATCCATCCAGATAAGGTCCAGGTGGCGACGGGCCAGGTGGGTAAAGACCCGTTCATCTGCATCTGGGACACCTACTCCATGCAGACGGTGTCCATCCTGAGGGACGTCCACACCCACGGAGTGGCCTGTCTGGCCTTCGACTCCGACGGAGAGGTCAGACACTGTTCCTGATCGGTTTACACTGATGAGGGTATTCAGTTTAACGTACAACGACCTCATCCTCAGTGAATCCCTCGTGGTTCTATTGTGTGTGTCTAAGCGTCCTTCGTCTAAATAAGTCAAAGTGTAACATTAGGAGCTAACGGATGTATGTCATCGTGTTCCAGTGGTGGAGGACTTGTTGGACCTTTCATTCCTCCAGCTTCTCTATAGGTTCTCTATGTAATGTGTTCCAGTGGTGGAGGACCTGTTGGATCTCTTTCATTCCTCCAGCTTCTCTATAGGTTCTGTAGCGTGAACGGTGGTCTTGCCAGGGAAAGAGGAGGGTAGGGGGCAGAGTAGGAAAGGCAAGACCTCGCACCTAACTCGGTGGCACTCCGTCGGCTAATTATCCTAGTGATCCCGGAGGAAATAATAATCCTCATCCGATATTGGCATAACGCCTTCGGTCTTTTATCTCACCCCGTGCTATATCGTTAGGTTTTTGTGTTATTTTCAAATTAAGTTATAGGTTTTGTCGAGGGTGTTTAATGCCGTGTTCACACCGGACGCGACACGAATTTGCGGCGCCGCGTCCACCGCGGAAGTTTACTCGCGCGAGTAGAAAGAGGGCGTTCACACCAAACGCGAATTCGCGGCGCGACCAAAGGGGCGTGGCTTAGCTCTGTTGCTTGCCTCTGTGAGAGACAAGCGACGAAGCTTTCATTTCCGCTATCGACCATGGAATAAATAACCACTAGTTCTGCTTTATACTTGTTGTGGAAGTCCTAAACATGTCGGAACATGAAACCCTCGTGTTTGGGTTCATAACATCATCCGTAGCCGCACACAGCTCGGTGAATTTCACCGACTCCTCCAGGAACAGCGTCTCGCGTATCTCCGTAAAACGATACCGATTATGCCATCCAGCATGGAAATAACCACCAGTTCTGCTTTATACTTGTTGTGTAAACTCCACATATGTCGGAACATCAAACTCCATGGTGTCTGGGTTCATAATATTACCCGTAGTCCCACAACAGCGTCTCAATGAAGCCGCTGTCAGCGCTGGTTCAGGCGGAGCAGCAGCAGTGTCATTCAGAACCGGGGAGAGGCGGTGGTGACGGGCGGAGCTTCTCAACGCTGATTCTCAACGCTGATTGGCTGCCGCAACTTTGCGTCACGCGATTTCTCCGCCAGAGTTGGGATAATTCAACTCACGCGAATTCGCGCCGCGTCCTTCGCTTTGTTCGCCCCAGGTCAAACGTTCTGTTTGCGCCGCCTCCAACGCGTCTATCTCGCCGCAAGTTCGCAAATTCGCGCCGCAGCGCGTCTGTGGATTGACTTTACATGTAAACTGGTCGCGCCACAAATTCGCGTCGCGTCCGGTGTGAACACGGCATTACAGCTTGCGCTCTAGGTCCCCTGCAGTAGGCTGTAACTCCTCTCAACCCTTATCAAGCGAGTACGTATATCATCTATACCTTCTCTCTACCTATTGACACCATCTCATCATTATGACAAACACTGCAAAAGTCTTCACCCAAAGATACTTACCTTAAGTCTCTTTGGTAGATTCAGTCGTCACTTCTGTATCTCACAGTGATGGACAGGGAAAGAGGGTTTAAATTGTTTTAAAGAACCAGAACCTTTGGTTTGGTTTTAAGTCCCTTACAAATGGTAAGGCCGAGTTTTTATTCAAAGTTTATCTTACATACAAAAAAATAAATTCAATCAAACAGTTTAAAAGTCACAAGTAACTAAGAGAAAGGGTTAAGTTTTTAGAGCTGGTGAGTGAACACCTCTTCTCTCTTGTCTACTCCTGCACAGAATTGCCAGGCACCCCCCTCCTGATAGCAGAGGTTTCTTCCAGACTCTAAAGCTGGAGACCTGTCCAACCCCTAAGGGCTGGGACAGGTCCAATCTGATTTTTCTCCTTTTCTAGTAAAGATGCATATTAATTAACTAAGAGAAAGGGTTAAGTTTAGAGCTGGCGAGTGAACACCTCTTCTCCTCTTCTACTCCTGCACAGAATTGCCAGGCACCCCCAAAAAACATGCATTTCTACCCCCTCTTTTATACACCAGAGTACATAAGTCATCCTGTCACCAGAGTTGGACAGAGGAGGTTTCACTACCTTATTTGGTAATACTGCCAATGCATGCTTTTAACAAAGGAGAGAACATTTAACACATCTCATTCAAAAAGAGTATATAGCAACTTATAGCGTCCTATGAATTTTATGTGGTCTAATCACAAACTATAATGAAAAGAAAAACCAAACAGTATATATATATATATATATATATATATATATATATATATATATATATATATATATATTCAAATGGTTATATAGAAAAAGAAAATGATTATACGGTTATAATAGTTAGACCTTTTTACTTTCATATTTTTCCTCGGACACTCAACAGTTCCCTATGTAATGTGGTTCTGCGTGAGGAGCTCCAGTACTACACTGTAGTGGTGGGCAGAGCTGCTGCTTTCAACTCTCCTGTGTTTGTTTCTGGTTCTGTTTCAGAGGATGGTGTCTATTGGTCTGGACGCCAAGAACACGTTGTGCGTCTGGGATTGGAGGAGAGGACGAGTCCTCGCCATGGCAACCGGACACTCAGACAGAGTACGACTCCTCATTCACTGAAGCTGTTTGAACTGTGTTTAGCCCTTTTGTTTGCTGAGGCACCTGGTACCTCTGATAACTACTGTAGTACCTCTAGTACTTCAGGTACCTCTGATAACATTAGTACCTCTCATAACACTAGTACCTCTCATAACACTAGTACCTCTAGTACCTCTCATAACACTAGTACCTCTCATAACACTAGTACCTCTAGTACCTCTCATAACATTAGTACCTCTCATAACACTAGTACCCCTCATAACACTAGTACCTCTAGTACCTCTCATAACACTAGTACCTCCAGTACCTCTCATAACACTAGTACCTCTAGTACCTCTCATAACACTAGTACCTCTCATAACACTAGTACCTCTAGTACCTCTCATAACACTAGTACCTCTAGTACCTCTCATAACACTAGTACCTCTCATAACACTAGTACCTCTCATAACACTAGTACCTCTAGTACCTCTCATAACACTAGTACCTCCAGTACCTCTCATAACACTAGTACCTCTCATAACACTAGTACCTCTAGTACCTCTCATAACACTAGTACCTCTAGTACCTCTCATAACACTAGTACCTCCAGTACCTCTCATAACACTAGTGCCTCTCATAACACTAGTACCTCTAGTACCTCTCATAACACTAGTACCTCTCATAACACTAGTACCTCTCATAACACCAGTACCTCTAGTACCTCTCATAACACTAGTACCTCTAGTACCTCTCATAACACTAGTACCTCTCATAACACTAGTGCCTCTAGTACCTCTCATAACACTAGTACCTCTCATAACACTAGTACCTCTAGTACCTCTCATAACACTAGTACCTCTAGTACCTCTCATAACACTAGTACCTCTCATAACACTAGTACCTCTCATAACACTAGTGCCTCTAGTACCTCTCATAACACTAGTACCTCTCATAACACTAGTACCTCTAGTACCTCTCATAACACTAGTACCTCTAGTACCTCTCATAACACTAGTACCTCTAGTACCTCTCATAACACTAGTACCTCTAGTACCTCTCATAACACTAGTGCCTCTCATAACACTAGTACCTCTCATAACACTAGTACCTCTAGTACCTCTCATAACACTAGTACCTCTCATAACACTAGTACCTCTCATAACACTAGTACCTCTAGTACCTCTCATAACACTAGTACCTCTCATAACACTAGTACCTCTCATAACACTAGTACCTCTAGTACCTCTCATAACACTAGTACCTCTAGTACCTCTCATAACACTAGTACCTCTCATAACACTAGTACCTCTCATAACACTAGTACCTCTCATAACGCTAGTACCTCTAGTACCTCTCATAACACTAGTACCTCTAGTACCTCTCATAACACTAGTACCTCTCATAACACTAGTACCTCTAGTACCTCTCATGACACTAGTACCTCTAGTACCTCTCATAACACTAGTACCTCTAGTACCTCTCATAACACTAGTACCTCTAGTACCTCTCATAACACTAGTACCTCTCATAACACTAGTACCTCTAGTACCTCTCATAACACTAGTACCTCTAGTACTTCTCATAACACTAGTACCTCTAGTACTTCTCATAACACTAGTACCTCTAGTACCTCTCATAACACTAGTACCTCTAGTACTTCTCATAACACTAGTACCTCAGGTACCTCTGGTTTCAAAGGCGCTGTAGGAATAAGGTGTTCTTTGTTTTCTGCAGATCTTTGATGTTGCCTGGGATCCATTCCAGTCCAACCGCCTGGTGAGCTGTGGAGTCAAACACATCAAGGTGAGACGGATACGGTTTGAGATCCATACATGTTAACAGTAGCGATCATGAGATCTACACATGTTAACAGTAGGGATCAGGAGATCCATACATGTTAACAGTCGGGATCATGAGATCTACACATGTTAACAGTCGGTATCATGAGATCCATACATGTTAACAGTAGGGATCATGAGATCTAAACATGTTAACAGTAGGGATCATGAGATCTACACATGTTAACAGTCGGGATCATGAGATCCATACATGTTAACAGTAGCGATCATGAGATCTACACATGTTAACAGTAGGGATCAGGAGATCCATACATGTTAACAGTCGGGATCATGAGATCTACACATGTTAACAGTAGGGATCATGAGATCTAAACATGTTATCAGTAGGGATCAGGAGATCTAACATGTTAACGGTCGGGATCAGGAGATCTAAACATGTTAACAGTAGCGATCATGAGATCTAAACATGTTAACAGTAGGGATCAGGAGATCCATACATGTTAACAGTCGGGATCATGAGATCTACACATGTTAACAGTAGCGGTCATGAGATCTAAACATGTTATCAGTAGGGATCAGGAGATCTAACATGTTAACGGTCGGGATCAGGAGATCTAAACATGTTAACAGTAGCGATCATGAGATCTAAACATGTTAACAGTAGGGATCATGAGATCTACCACTCATCCCACTGAGCTACAGTCGCCCCCATAGCTACAGTCGACCCAGTAGGGGCGACTGTAGCTATAAACAGTAGGGATCAGAAGATCTAAACATGTTAACAGTAGGGATCATGAGATCTAAACATGTTAACAGTAGGGATCAGGAGATCTACACATGTTAACAGTTGGGATCAGGCTCTTTTATATCGATATGTTCAGTCTGGTTCAGATTGAAGTGATGAAGTGATCTGGTGTTGACTCAGTCCGCTGTGGTCTGTTCTGATCGTGAACACGTTACATAGATGATAATGCCGACGTGTCTGGAATGCCGATGATCATGATGGTTTGTGTCTGTAGTTCTGGACTCTGTGTGGGAACGCTCTGACGCCGAAGAGAGGCATCTTTGGGAAGGCAGGCGACCTGCAGACCATCCTGTGTGTTTCTGCAGCCAAAGAAGAGCTGACGTACTCCGGAGCTCTCAACGGAGACGTCTACGTGTGGAAAGGGATCACTCTGGTCCGGACCGTCCAGGCTGCACACGGGGTGAGTCACAGCTGCTGGTGCTGCACCTCTACCCGCTCACCCTGACCTCCACTGCACCACAGGGGGCGCCGTCACCTTTCCAGGGGCCAGACTCCTGTGTGGAGGGCCAGGGTTCTTCGGCTCATGGAGAACCTGGAACAGTCATGGAATTTTAAAATGGTTATTTCCAGGCCTGGAAAAGTCCTTGAAAAAAATATAATCCCAAAAGTGTAGTGAAAGTTATGTAAATGTGTTATATTCATGTGTTCATGTCGTTCATTTACGCTGAGTTTGAAATAATGAATATGCTTTTAAAAGAAAGACTCAAAATATAAGCAGGCATACATACAGGCATCTATATAAATGTTTATTCTTTTAATCAAACTATTGTCTCATTCATTTGAGTCATTTAAGGTTTACTGTATGCTTTGTGTTCTCATTGTTAGTTTAAATACTACATTTACTCACTTTTTACTGTTTACACCCAGATTTCACTAAATGTTTGTAATGGATATTTGGTTTAAAGTCATGGAAAAGTCGTGAAACCCACTGGTCAGGATGTGTCTGAATCCGGAGGGACAGACTGTGAGTTACAGACTGTGAGTTATAGACTGAGAGTCACAGACTGAGAGTTAGAGACTGAGAGTTATAGACTGTGACAGTACATGTTTAGTTCAGAGACGGAGCACTCGCAGTGTTCAGAATAATCTCAGAACTATGTTGTTTCTGCGTAACTTGTTCAGGCGGGGATCTTCAGCATGCACTCCTGTGAGGAAGGATTCGCCACGGGAGGACGGGACGGCTGCATCCGGCTGTGGGACGTCGACTTCAAACCCATCACCAAGATCGACCTGAGAGAGGCCGAGCAGGGGTACAAAGGTCTGTTAGCAGTTATCAAAGACTCTCAAACTAAATGAAACTCACTTCTGCTGACGAGTAGTCAGCAAGAAGTGGAAATTCATAATTTGGTCAGAGTTTTGGTTGGACAGCAGCAAAGTAGATCTGATTATGTGGTGAAGTCACACTGTTGGTCGGTCGACCCATTGGCGGTTCCTCTTTAAGGAGGAACACGTCCGGCTTCAATGCACCTCATTCACACGGCGGCCATTTCCCTGTGTGCTTCCTGTTTCAGGCAGGTGTGCTCTTTGTTTCAGGGTTGTCGATCCGCAGCGTTTGCTGGAAGGCCGACAGGATCCTGGCGGGGACGCAGGACAGCGAGATCTTCGAGGTCATGGTGCGAGAGCGCGACAAGCCGGTTCTGCTGATGCAGGGTCACAGCGAGGGCGAGCTGTGGGCGCTAGACCTGCACCCCAAGCAGCCGGTCGCCGTCACAGGGAGCGACGACCGCTCGGTCAGGTCGGTCTGACCCGCCAATACCGCCAATACCGCCAATACCGCCAATACCGCCAATACCGCCAATATCGCCGCCTGGCTGCTAATCCTCTTCGTGGACCTCTCACCTGTCTGTCTCTCCCCTGTCTGTCTCTCAGGCTGTGGAGTCTTCCTGACCACACCCTGCTGGCTCGCTGTAACATGGAGGAATCTGTCCGCAGTGTTTCCTTCAACAATGATGGCTCTCAGCTTGCTCTGGGCATGAAGGACGGATCCTTCACTGTGCTACGTGTCAGGTGACCTCCCTCACTCGGGCCTCAGGATGGTGTTGATAGTAGTTCAACCAGCTAACCACCAGCTACATTGGATGAAAGTAGATCCCTGAACACATGATCTAGTAGTTAATCCAGCAGGATAGTCACTTGGATGCATGGTTGCTATAGTTTGGGACCTGAAATACTTCTGGCTGGAAGAACACCATGAAAATCTAATGGCATTTGTTCAAAACCTCCGATTGAGGTTTAATTGAATTTGCTGAGGAACTTGCGGTAACAAGCTTTTTTTCTTCAGGGACATGACAGAGGTTGTGCACATCAAGGACAGGAAGGAAGTAATACATGAGCTGAAGTTTTCACCAGATGGTTCCTTCCTGGCGGTGGGATCAAACGACGGTATGGTGGACGTGTACGCCGTCGCTCAGCGTTACAAGAAGATGGGCGAGTGCAGCCGCTCCACCTCCTTCATCACCCACCTGGACTGGTCGGTCGATAGCCGCTTCCTGCAGACCAACGACGGCACCGGAGAGCGGCTCTTCTACCGGATGCCAGGTACCGTCTGATTCTGAGGCTCCAGCACACTGAAACTTAAACATTGTCCCAGTGATTCAAGTAGTACTTTGGGACTTACCTGTCTAAACTTGGACCTGACTTGGGACTTACCTGTCCAGTCTGGGACCTGACCTTCTGACCTTTTGAATCGTCCTGGTCCTGCAGCGGGGAAGCTGGTTCCTAAAGAGGAGGCAAAGGGGATCCACTGGATGACATGGACAGGTGTCATCGGTCCAGAGGTGAACGGCATCTGGCCCAAATACTCCAACGCCTCCAACGTGAACTCTGTGGACGCCAACTACAGCAGCGCCGTGCTGGTGACCGGAGACGACCTCGGCCTGGTCAAACTCTTCAGATTCCCTTGCCTCAAGAAAGGTGGGTGAACCTCGACAGCCTTTCTTCCAGTGAGAGCAGCTGAGGCTCATGGGACTGAACTGTACCGACTCTGTGGGAGTACTTTCTAAAGCGTCCACAACCGTACGGCCACTCTTGATCCTTGGCTTGTACTTATTTATAATGTGAACCTTAACAGATTTGATTGCTTCAGGATTCAGACTCTCTGACGTGCCCCCACCCTCCTCAGTAGCAGACCATCAGTGAGTTGTTTCTCTAAACTCTTTGCGGCTTCGTCCTCAAACAGGTGCCAAATTCAAGAAGTACATCGGCCACTCTGCCCATGTGACAAACGTCCGTTGGTCCAACGACCTGCAGTGGGTCGTCAGCACCGGCGGAGCCGACCACGCCGTGTTCCAGTGGAGGTTCCTGCCCGAGGGCGTCATGAACGGCGTCCTGGAGCCCCTCCTCCAAGGTAGCACCTTTTACTACCGCAGGGTTTATCTGACAAGGACTGGAGTCCCTCAAATCAGAGGTGTTCACTTCCTGTGGCTCCTTTTGGTTATCCTTAAATCACGATCTGTGACAGTATCGTTTGCTATCCCATCTGCAAATTACTATGTATGACTACCTTAAATCACCATTGTGATCCCAGAACTGCTATCTGTAAATAATACATGCACTGGACACGGACCCTGTATCTCATCTGTAAACACAAAAACATTTTAGAAATGAGTTACCATTTGTATCATCTGTAGAACCTCATCCAACAACAATCTATAAACTCTTCATTTGTTATCCCTAAACTTCCATTACCAGCCAATACCTGTGCACCATTTGTATACTTACTTGTCCTCCCTAGATTACCATACTGCCCCAGAATATATAATAATTCATTAATTATCTGATTCAAAGTGTTAGATTACCAGAACTCCACGACCATTGTAATCCATTTAGGGGTGTGGGGGTACATTATTACATTGCTGTCGGTTATCCCTTCAGAGATATTTAGAAACCGCACACATAGAAACACAGATACATCTTCCTTGCTTACTGAAAAACAGAAATTTAAATAAGTAAAAGAATAATGAATGAGTTTTTTCCGTGTTGGTGTGTTCAGAGGGTTACGCCGATTCCAACAGCGGAGAGTCGGACTCTGACGTGTCGGACGTCCCGGAGCTCGACTCAGACATCGAACAGGAAGCTCAGACCAGCTACCAGCGCCAGGTGACCAAACACACCAGTAACTGTCTGTCTGTCTGTCTGTCTGTCTGACTGACTGACTGACTGACTCACCTGTGTCTGTCTGCAGGTGTATAAGGAGGACCTGCCTCAGCTGAGGAACAAGCTGATTGGTTCCCTGAAGCGTCAGAAAGCTCCAGAGGAGGGGCTTCGCCTGCAGTTTGTTCACGGGTAAAAACAGACGGTCAAACAACCCGTTGGGTCCTTTATTGTGGCGGTGCTGTTTCCTGCAGGTACCGGGGCTTCGACTGCCGTAACAACCCGTTGGGTCCTTTATTGTGGCGGTGCTGTTTCCTGCAGGTACCGGGGCTTCGACTGCCGTAACAACCTGTTCTACAGCCAGACCGGAGAGGTCGTGTACCACGTGGCCGCCGTGGCCGTCGTCTACAACCGGCAGCAGCACAATCAGAGGTTCTACCTCGGCCACGACGACGACATCCTCAGCCTCACCGTCCACCCGCTCAAAGACTACGTGGCCTCAGCACAGGTACGGCCAATCAGAACCCAGCATGTGACCGTCAGCCCGACTGAGAGCGTTTCTGATTGGCTGTCTGTGTTTCAGGTGGGCAGAGACCCGGCGGTCCACGTCTGGGACGTCCAGACTCTGAAATGTCTGTCTCTGCTGCAGGGACACCACAGCAGAGGAGTGTGCGCCCTGGAGTTCACAGGTACGCACCTTTGCCTGTAGAGCGCCTACAGGTACGCACCTTTGCCTGTAGAGCGCCTACAGGTACGCACCTTTGCCTGTAGAGCGCCTACAGGTACGCACCTTTGCCTGTAGAGCGCCTACAGGTACGCACCTTTGCCTGTAGAGCGCCTACAGGTACGCACCTTTGCCTGTAGAGCGCCTACAGGTACGCACCTTTGCCTGTAGAGCGCCTACAGGTACGCACCTTTGCCTGTAGAGCGCCTACAGGTACGCACCTTTGCCTGTAGAGCGCCTACAGGTACGCACCTTTGCCTGTAGAGCGCTCTGTAGAGTCTCTGGGAGGTTGTTAATGCAGCTTCTAATGTCTCTCTGTCTCTGTATCTTGTCTCTTTGTCTCTCTGTCTCTTTGTCTCTCTATCTCTCTATCTCTGTCTCTTTGTCTCTCTGTCTCTGTCTCTTTGTATCTATGTATCTTTGTCTGTTTGTCTCTTTGTATCTCTGTCTCTGTCTCTGTCTATCTCTGTCTTTGTCTCTCTGTCTCTCTGTCTCTTTGTCTCTCTGTCTCTCTGTCTCTTTGTCTCTCTGTCTCTCTGTCTCTTTGTCTCTTTGTCTTTGTCTCTCTGTCTCTCTGTCTCTTTGTCTTTGTCTCTCTGTCTCTTTGTATCTCTGTATCTTTGTCTTTGTCTCTCTGTCTCTTTGTCTCTTTGTCTCTTTGTCTCTCTGTCTCTTTGTCTCTCTGTCTCTCTGTATCTTTGTATCTCTGTATCTTTGTCTCTCTGTATCTTTGTATCTCTGTATCTTTGTCTCTCTGTATCTTTGTCTCTCTGTATCTTTGTATCTCTGTATCTTTGTCTCTCTGTGTCTCAGCGGACGGGAAGAGTTTGGTCTCAGTTGGAATTGATGAATTTCACTCCATCGTCATCTGGGACTGGAAGAAAGGAGAGCGACTGGCCAAGGCCAGGTACACCTGTCTGTCTGCTGCTCTGATGCTGCTATGTTTGGACTCAAGCCAACAGTGAACGTATCCTGATAGATCTTCATCAAAACTCCTTCATCGTCATCGTCATCATCATCATCATCATCATCGTCACACATCGTTCATTCTGACTGAAAATAGTCCCAAAAAAACACGTTTTCCTCCTGTTGGTTTGATAACAACTGGAGTGAATGATTGATTAAAAGATTAAAGTCAGACAGGAAGTGAGACCAACATGTCGTCTGTTGATGATGATGATGATGACGATGATGGAACGTAGAATAACTTGTGTCCTTCAGGGGTCACAAAGACAAAACCTTCGTGGTGAAGAGTAACCCGTTCAGGATGGACAAGCTGGTGACGGTCGGCATGAAGCACATCAAGTTCTGGCAACATTCAGGTAGTCCTCTTGTTCCAGAGTTCACAGGTGGTCCTCCTCCTCTTCCTCCTCTTCCTCCTCCTCCTCCTCCTCCTCCTCATCATCACCTTCATCACGAAGCAAACCAACAGCAGTGGAACTGAGAGTGATATTATATTCTGAACCGACACAGAAACCTTTATTACTCCTTTCAACCACATCCTCTCCTTCCTTCTCACCTTTCACAATAAGAGCTCCAGACATGTTTACAGCCGGAGGATTTAATTAGTGAGAGAAACATCACAACAACGTCGTCATCAACAACTGACTGTTCAATTCAATAATTATATTTCAACAATATTTATTGGCAGTTTTCAAATTTAACCTCTAAAAATAGATGAATGTTCAAGTAAAATAACGTCTGCGTTAGAAGCAGCTAGCTTCAGGCTAACGCTGTAATTCAGACGCTGCCTTCCATCCCTTCTCAGACGAAGCGTTTCTGTACATAAATACTGCTCACCGTATGAAGATGATCTCGGGCTTTGTAAACTCCAGTCGCCCCATTTTGACCTCAAAACAAAGAAGAACCTCCGGGGCATCTAACGGGGAGTCTGGAGTTACAGCGCCCTCTTGGGGTCGGTTTCAGGGTCGGCTGATCGGACGCTCCATTGGGAGATTCATCTAAACCGTGTGTACTAAATAAATAAACTTCACTTCATCAAAGAGACTCTAAACATAGTGAGCTGTGATGACTGAGCGTTTGAAGCAGTCTGCTGCGTCATTCTAAGAGATATTCATCCTGGACGTTTTTCCGTCTTTTTCCGTCTTCATTAACCTTTAACCAGTAACACGTATACTGCTATATACACAGATGAAATACTCACAAGGGTTTCTTTATTATAGCCCTTGTGGTTGAGGAGATAACCCCGTTTTTCTATGGGAATGAAAACATTTGCAATTTTGTCGAAACACAGGTGTTTTTCATCAGGTTGTACTAATAACCAAATAAGACCCGGATCAGCATAGTTCTGGTCTCCACCCGCAGCTGAACTAACACACGACCCTCATCGCCTGCAGGCGGCGGGCTCACGTTTAAACGGGGAATCTTCGGGAACCTGGGCAAGCAGGAGACGATGATGTCGGCGTGTTACGGCCGATCCGAGGACCTGGTCTTCTCCGGAGCCACAAACGGAGACGTCTACATCTGGAGAGACACGACGCTCATCAAGACCATCAAAGCCCACGACGGCCCCGTGTTCGCCATGTGCTCCCTGGACAAGGTAACACCTGGGTCACCTGGGACACCTGGGTCACGTGGTACACATATGGGTCACCTGGGTCACCTGGGACACATATGGGTCACCTGGGACACATATGGGACACCTGGGTCACGTGGTACACATTTGGGTCACCTGGGTCACCTGTTACACATTTGGGTCACCTGGGTCACGTGGTACACATATGGGTCACCTGGGTCACCTGAGACACATATGGGTCACCTGGGACACCTGTTACACATATGGGTCACCTGGGACACGTGGTACACATATGGGTCACCTGGGACACCTGTTACACATATGGGTCACCTGGGACACGTGGTACACATATGGGTCACCTGGGACACCTGTTACACATATGGGTCACCTGGGACACGTGGTACACATATGAGTCACCTGGGTCACCTGGGACACGTGTGACACATATGGGTCACCTGGGACACCTGGGACACATATGGGTCACCTGGGACACCTGGGTCACCTGGTACACCTGGGTCACATATGGGTCACCTGGGACACATGGGTCACCAGGGACACCTATGGGTCACCTGGTACACCTGGGACACATGGGTCACATATGGGTCACCTGGGTCACCTGGTACACCTGGGTCACATGGGTCACATATGGGTCACCTGGGACACATGGGTCACCAGGGTCACATATGGGTCACCTGGGACACATATGGGTCACCTGGGACACATAGGTGTCACCTGGGACACATATGGGACACCTGGGTCACATATGGGTCACTTGGGACACGTGGGTCACATATGGGTCACCTGGGACACGTGGTACACCTGGGTCACCTATGGGTCACCTGGGACACCTATGGGTCACCTGGGACACGTGGTACACATATGGGTCACCTGGGACACCTGTTACACATATGGGTCACCTGGGACACGTGGTACACATATGGGTCACCTGGGACACCTGTTACACATATGGGTCACCTGGGACACGTGGTACACATATGGGTCACCTGGGTCACCTGGGACACGTGTGACACATATGGGTCACCTGGGACACCTGGGACACATATGGGTCACCTGGGTCACCTGGTACACCTGGGTCACATATGGGTCACCTGGGACACATGGGTCACCAGGGACACCTATGGGTCACCTGGTACACCTGGGACACATGGGTCACATATGGGTCACCTGGTACACCTGGGTCACATGGGTCACATATGGGTCACCTGGGACACATGGGTTACCAGGGTCACATATGGGTCACCTGGGACACATATGGGTCACCTGGGACACATAGGTGTCACCTGGGACACATATGGGACACCTGGGTCACATATGGGTCACTTGGGACACGTGGGTCACATATGGGTCACCTGGGACACGTGGTACACCTGGGTCACATATGGGTCACCTGGGACACCTGGGACATACAGGTAAAAGCCAGTAAATTAGAATATTTTGAAAAACTTGATTTATTTCAGTAATTGCATTCAAAAGGTGTAACTTGTACATTATATTTATTCATTGCACACAGACTGATGCATTCAAATGTTTATTTCATTTAATTTTGATGATTTGAAGTTGCAACAAATGAAAATCCAAAATTCCGTGTGTCACAAAATTAGAATATTACTTAAGGCTGATACAAAAAAGGGATTTTTAGAAATGTTGGCCAACTGAAAAGTATGAAAATGAAAAATATGAGCATGTACAATACTCAATACTTGGTTGGAGCTCCTTTTGCCTCAATTACTGCGTTAATGCGGCGTGGCATGGAGTCCATGAGTTTCTGGCACTGCTCAGGTGTTATGAGAGCCCAGGTTGCTCTGATAGTGGCCTTCAACTCTTCTGCGTTTTTGGGTCTGGCATTCTGCATCTTCCTTTTCACAATACCCCACAGATTTTCTATGGGGCTAAGGTCAGGGGAGTTGGCTGGCCAATTTAGAACAGAAATACCATGGTCCGTAAACCAGGCACGGGTAGATTTTGCGCTGTGTGCAGGCGCCAAGTCCTGTTGGAACTTGAAATCTCCATCTCCATAGAGCAGGTCAGCAGCAGGAAGCATGAAGTGCTCTAAAACTTGCTGGTATACGGCTGCGTTGACAACGTGGATCCTGTGCCTCTCCTGTCCTCCTCCAGACTCTGGGAGGCACAGGATCCACGTTGCCTGAAGTCTAGTGTAAAGTTTCCCCCATCAGTGATGGTTTGGGGTGCCATGTCATCTGCTGGTGTCGGTCCACTCTGTTTCCTGAGATCCAGGGTCAACGCAGCCGTATACCAGCAAGTTTTAGAGCACTTCATGCTTCCTGCTGCTGACCTGCTCTATGGAGATGGAGATTTCAAGTTCCAACAGGACTTGGCGCCTGCACACAGCGCAAAATCTACCCGTGCCTGGTTTACGGACCATGGTATTTCTGTTCTAAATTGGCCAGCCAACTCCCCTGACCTTAGCCCCATAGAAAATCTGTGGGGTATTGTGAAAAGGAAGATGCAGAATGCCAGACCCAAAAACGCAGAAGAGTTGAAGGCCACTATCAGAGCAACCTGGGCTCTCATAACACCTGAGCAGTGCCAGAAACTCATGGACTCCATGCCACGCCGCATTAACGCAGTAATTGAGGCAAAAGGAGCTCCAACCAAGTATTGAGTATTGTACATGCTCATATTTTTCATTTTCATACTTTTCAGTTGGCCAACATTTCTAAAAATCCCTTTTTTGTATCAGCCTTAAGTATTATTCTAATTTTGTGACACACGGAATTTTGGATTTTCATTTGTTGCAACTTCAAATCATCAAAATTAAATGAAATAAACATTTGAATGCATCAGTCTGTGTGCAATGAATAAATATAATGTACAAGTTACACCTTTTGAATGCAATTACTGAAATAAATCAAGTTTTTCAAAATATTCTAATTTACTGGCTTTTACCTGTATATGGGTCACTTGGGTTACTTGGGTCATCGCTTCTTTTTTTATACTAATAGTCCTTATTTTAGATTTAGTTCTAATTAGGGGTGGGTATCGTTTGGGTTTTTTCCGATACCGGTGCTAAACCGATACTTTTAAAACGATACCGGTGCCTAAACGGTGCCTGAACCCATACTTTTTTATTGCCAAGGCAATTTTTTTTCTTCAAATTGAACAATATTATTAACTGTTTAAAGTATACTATATATATAAATAAATAAGTACATACAAAACACTTGACTTCAAACTACAGCTTCAAACCTTTTAACTTCAAACTATAAAAATATATATTTAAAAAAGAACAGACACAAGCATCATGGCCTGATGGGACCGTGTGCAACAGAACTCAGACTCTGTTGGATCCTAAAACTGCTGCTTTACTGGACTACACGTCACCATTAATATCAACTGGAGAGATTTGTTCCATCAAGCCGAGGACGGCGTTCAAAAGCTCGTGCTCGTGTCTCCAGCGGTCTCTGTGTGCGCGCACTGTGTGTGTGAGCGCTGGAAGCCCCGCCCCCTCGAACCCCGCCCCCTCGAGCCCCGCCCCCTCGAGCCCGGCCCCCTCGAGCCCGGCCCCCTCGAGCCCGGCCCCCTCGAGCCCCGCTCTGCATGCAGGCAGACAGAGAGCAGAGCAGCAGTGCGCTCTGATCCGCTATTTTAATAATCGTTTTTAGCGTGCGGGCACCGCGCTACCTTTTTAGTATCTATATACCGTGCAACTTTACAGAGTAGTGTACAAAAAAAAAAGTATTTAAATCGGCTCAGGCACCGGAAGGAAGCACCGAAATCTGCGTTGCTTTTCGGTCCGGTAGGTACCGGACGCTCGGTACCCAACCCTAGTCCTATTGCAAGAAGATCAAATTGTCATATTATTAGATTACGTTGTAATTTGTCACAATAATATTAGAAAGAGTTGAGACTAAAATATAGTTCCCAGACTTTTCAAATTTTACATTGACACAAAGAGTGGATTATTTTAATCGGAGAAATTATTTTCCAGTTGAATTTTCATTCTTGCAAACATTTAAGTTGAAATATGATTTTAGTTTTGTGGCTTTTATTCACAAACTGAAAAACTGAATTTTATTTAGAGTTTAGTTTGTTTGGATCAGCAGCTCTTTTCTTAGTGTGGATGTTAATAAACTCTCTGACATGTTTCCGTGTGGCGTTCACTGTCCAGGGTTTCGTGACGGGAGGGAAGGACGGCGTGGTGGAGCTCTGGGACGACATGTTCGAGAGGTGTCTGAAGACGTACGCCATCAAGAGAGCCGCTCTGTCTCCGTCCTCCAAAGGTCTCACTGTCTTTCCTTTTCATCATGGTTTTATGATTCACTGTGAACTGCCTTGATGGTCCTGGACTCAATTATGAACTTTGCAACCCTACTGTTCTGCAGTGCTCTAAGCTACTGGTCTTGAGATGCTTAAATTTACATGGAATATTATATGGCTAGGTGGCAAAAAGCATAGTGCATTTGGAGTTTAAAGTACATACAGCTGAATAAAAATGCACTTTGAAATGACATTTACAAAGAGGACCATCCAGGTCCATAAGGGACCCAAAGAGGTTCCTTATGTCCTGACCTCTTCTACATAGAGCCGTGCTCTGTGGTCTCTCGTCCCCGATTCTGTTTTCATGGACAGGATATCAGGGCCCAGGCGGGGGAGGGTAGGGTCTGGTTTGAGGACCTTTAGAACTGTGTCTCGTCTCTTTGCAAATGTTGTTCTGCCGGCTCTGGTCTTGTTGAGATGGAGGATCAGTGAGGAAGACGTAGTCCCTCTGGTCTTGTTGAGATGGAGGTTCATTGAGGAAGACGTAGTCCCTCTGGTCTTGTTGAGATGGAGGTTCATTGAGGAAGACGTAGTCCCTCTGGTCTTGTTGAAATGGAGGTTCATTGAGGAAGACGTAGTCCCTCTGGTCTTGTTGAGATGGAGGTTCATTGAGGAAGACGTAGTCCCTCTGGTCTTGTTGAGATGGAGGTTCATTGAGGAAGACGTAGTCCCTCTGGTCTTGTTGAAATGGAGGTTCATTGAGGAAGGCGTAGTCCCTCTGGTCTTGTTGAGATGGAGGTTCATTGAGGAAGACGTAGTCCCTCTGGTCTTGTTGAAATGGAGGTTCATTGAGGAAGACGTAGTCCCTCTGGTCTTGTTGAGATGGAGGTTCATTGAGGAAGACGTAGTCCCTCTGGTCTTGTTGAGATGGAGGTTCATTGAGGAAGACGTAGTCCCTCTGGTCTTGTTGAAATGGAGGTTCATTGAGGAAGGCGTAGTCCCTCTGGTCTTGTTGAGATGGAGGTTCATTGAGGAAGGCGTAGTCCCTCTGGTCTTGTTGAGATGGAGGTTCATTGTCAGCAGTGAGGAAGACGTAGTACTGGAGTGTGGTGGTGACGAGGGAGCTGAGCCAGGAGACAAAGGTCTGGATTCACCAATGTGTCTTCGATCTCATGTCGTAACATAAAGAATGAGATCGAGGATCCAATCGTCTGAAGGATCTCGTAGGAAGTCTGGACTTAGAGTTAAAGAGAGATGAGTGGACCGCCAGGTCTGAAGAGACCAGCTGAGGATTCAGCATCTGACCAGTAGACCCAGAACAGACCTGGATAAGAGCAAGGTAGTGGATCCATCATGTTTCTGAGGTTCTCCAATGCAGCTGACCTCAGATCAGTCAGACTGATAATGGAGACACTCGGACTACATGGGATCTGACAAAGACTTAGAACAGCTGATCAGCTTCAAAGGGTTTGTCTCCGTTTAGCATCCATCAGAAACAATACACTATAAATGTCACATGACTGAGATCCACTTGCAGACACAAGATGTATCAATATAATACACAATATAATAATAATAACCTGTTCTGATGGTCAGGTCTGCTGCTGGAGGACAACCCGTCCATCAGAGCCATCACTCTGGGTCACGGACACATCCTGCTGGGAACCAAGAACGGAGAAATCCTCGAGATCGACAAGAGTGGACCGATGACGCTGCTGGTTCAGGTGAGACGGGAAGTATCAGTCATGGTCACCTGATCACTGGGTCTCCTGATCACCTGGTCACTTGATCACCTGGTCACTGGATCACCTGATGATCACCTGGTCACTGGGTCACCTGGTCACTGGATCACCTGGTCACCAGATCACCTGATGGTCACCTGGCCACTGGGTCACTTGATCACTGGATCACCTGGCCACTGGATCACCTGATCACTGAATCACTTGATCACCTGGCCACTGGATCACCTGGTCACTGGATCACCTGGTCACTGGATCACTTAACCACCTGGTCACTGGATCACCTGGTCACTGGGTCACCTGGTCACTGGATCATCTGACTACTTGATCACTGGATCACTTGACCACCTGGTCACTGGATCACCTGGTCACTTGATCACCTGGCCACTTGACTCTACTTACCTGTAGATGGAGGGCGAGGTGTGGGGGCTGGCGGCTCTACTTACCTGTGTGTTACCTGTGTTTTACCTGTGTGTTGTGTTCAGGGTCACATGGAGGGCGAGGTGTGGGGGCTGGCCGCTCACCCTCTACTTCCTGTCTGCGCCACCGTCAGCGACGACAAAACTCTGAGGATCTGGGAGCTGTCGGCCAATCACCGCATGGTCGCCGTCCGCAAACTCAAGAAAGGTGAGAATATAAATGTGTGTAACACACAGATAACACACACACAGGTAACACACACAGGTAAAACACACAAGTGCTACCTGTGTGTTACCTGTGTGTGTGTGTTACCAGAGTGTTACCTGTGTGTGTCACCAGTTTGTGTCACCAGTGTGTGTTACCTGTGTGTCACCAGTGTGTGTCACCAGTGTGTGTTACCTGTGTGTCACCAGTGTGTTACCTGTGTGTCTTACCTGTGTGTCACCAGTGTGTGTCACCAGTGTGTGTTACCTGTGTGTCACCTGTGTGTGTTTCCTGTGTGTCACCAGTGTGTGTTACCTGTGTGTCACCAGTGTGTGTCACCAGTGTGTGTTACCTGTGTGTCACCAGTGTGTTACCTGTGTGTCTTACCTGTGTGTCACCAGTGTGTGTCACCAGTGTGTGTTACCTGTGTGTCACCTGTGTGTGTTTCCTGTGTGTCACCAGTGTGTTACCTTTGTGTGTTACCTGTGTGTTACCTGTGTGTTACCTGTGTGTCACCTGTGTGTCACCTGTGTGTTACCTGTGTGTGTTACCAGTGTGTTACCTGTGTGTCACCTGTGTGTCACCAGTGTGTGCTACCTGTGTGTGTCACCAGTGTGTGTCACCAGTGTGTGTTGCCTGTGTGTCACCAGTGTGTGTTACCTGTGTGTGTTACCTGTGTGTCACCAGTGTGTGTTACCAGTGTGTGTTACCTGTGTGTCACCAGTGTGTGTCACCAGTGTGTGTTGCCTGTGTGTCACCAGTGTGTGTTACCTGTGTGTGTTACCTGTGTGTCACCAGTGTGTGTTACCTGTGTGTGTTACCTGTGTGTCACCTGTGTGAGTTACCTGTGTGTCACCAGTGTGTTACCTGTGTCACCTGTCAGGTGGGCGGTGCTGTGCCTTCTCTCCTGACGGTAAAGCTCTGGCCGTGGGTCTGAACGACGGCAGCTTCCTGGTGGTGAACGCCGACACGCTGGAGGACATGGTGACCTTCCACCACCGCAGGGAGCTCATCTCAGACATCCGCTTCTCCCAAGGTACCTGAACTCACCACGGAGGTGTGGCACGGGACGAAGACGATTGGCCCGTCTGTGATGAGTCACAGCTCTGTGTGTTTCAGATGCGGGGAAGTACCTGGCCGTGGCCTCCCACGATTCCTTCGTGGACATCTACAACGTCCTGACCAGCAAGAGGGTGGGCATCTGTAAAGGAGCCGGCAGCTTCGTCACCCACATCGACTGGGACTCTCGAGGTGAGGGACTTTAAAACTACACCACGCGTTAGTGAGGAAGAGCATCGCCCTCATCATCCTCACTCCTCGCCCCACTGTGTTCCTGATGAAGAGTCTCCTCGTCCTCATCACTCTGTCTGATGATAAGATGGAGCTTCTAGGTTAAAATCACCAGTTTATGATATTTACAGTTACAACGTTGACATCATATCATTAAAAGATGGCGGCGGGAGGTTGATCCAACCTCCAGTTCTTTACTCATGAACGTATGACTTTCATTATTTAATATCCCCCTTCATGGAGTCTGTCCTTGCTCAGGTAAACTGCTGCAGGTGAACACCGGAGCCAAAGAGCAGCTGTTCTTCGAGGCGCCGCGAGGACGCAAACAGAGCATCAGCGTGGCGGAGGTCAGACTCTGGACGCATGTTCCCGCCTTGTGTTTCCGTTCTGCAGACGAACACGTTTGCTTGTGTGTTCCCAGTTTGAGAAGCTGGACTGGGCCAGCTGGACGTCCGTTCTGGGTCCGACCTGTGAGGCAATATGGCCGCCGCTCAGCTTGGTTAACGCCGCGTCGCTCAGCGGAGACGGCTCGCTGCTCGCCACCGGAGACGACTTCGGCTTCCTCAAGCTGTTCAGCTTCCCGTCCAGGGTGAGGCCCGGTCCTGCACGCCGCCGTCCGGTCCAGTCCTTCTCATTCTGACTTGTCTCCGCTCTGACCTCAGGGCCAGTTTGCCAAGTTCAAGAAGTACGTGGGGCACAGCACCAACGTGACCAACGTCCGCTGGTCCAATGACGACGCCGTGCTGCTGTCGGTGGGCGGGGCCGACACGGCGCTGATGATCTGGACCCGAGAGCCGGCGGGTCACAAAGAGAGCAAAGCTGTGGACAGCGAGGAGTCGGACGATGACGCCGAGGAAGACGGAGGTAACGGAGACCGAAATAGACCTCAGAGACCCTCAGAGACCGAAATAGACCTCAGAGACCCTCAGAGACATCAGCTCCTTTCAATCCAGATGTGCTGTTGCCTTTAATTGAACCGGATTCAAGGATTTTAATTAACTTCTGCATCGCATTTTATTTCTTAACCTGCAACTTTTATTCTATTTTTAGCTTTTTAATACTGACTGTTTTTAACGTTCTAATGAATGTTCTTAATTGTTTTTAAATCTTCTTTTCTTGTCGTTTTGATGCTTTAAATGGTTTTATGTGAAGCTCCACAATGAACGCGCTTTGCCTCGTGGTGTTTCCAGGGTACGACAGCGACGTGGCCCGGGAGAAGGTGGTGGACTACGTCACCAAGATCTACTCTGCCAGCATCAGGAACATGTCAGGAACCAGACCTCACCTGCAGCTCAAAGAGCTACCTGTGGAGGAGAGGTGACCAGATGACACACACACACACACACACACACACACACACACACACACACACACACACACACACACACACAGTGTTTCACCATCTGAACTGGTTCTGGACCGGCTCCTGTCCAGGCCTCCTGTGAGCCGAGCCGCCCCGCTGCCAGACAAGCTGCTGAAGAACAACGTGACCAAGAAGAAGAAGGCGGTGGAGGTCAGTCTGGACCTCCTCTGCAGCGTCCGGTCCACTGGCGGTGACTTCCCCTCAAACAGCTGCTGTGTCTGGTTTCAGGAGCTGGTGCTGGAGCACGTGTTTGGCTACAGAGGCTTCGACTGTCGCAACAACCTGCATTACCTCAACGACGGCGCTGACATCATCTTCCACACCGCGGCCGCCGTGGTTATCCAGAACCTGTCCGCCGGTCAGTGCAGCCCTCAGACCGGCCTCTAGTGTTGCATGTTGTTGTTGATGATGACGTCACAACACCTGCTTCCCGTCCCGACAGGAACCCAGAGTTTCTACCTGGAACACACCGACGACATACTCTGTCTGACCATCAATCAACACCCAAAGTACCAAAACATCATCGCTACGGGACAGATCGGTGAGTAAAGACTGGACTGTGTTCATGCTATCTTCTTACAAACAGTAAGTAGCTTTAATATCTGCAAAATCTTTTCAACTGCAGAAGACCACAAAGAGACTTAAAACAACCACAAATAGACACTTAACAACCACAAAGAGACTTAAAACAACCACAAATAGACACTTAACAACCACAAAGAGACTTAAAACAACCACAAGGAGATGTAAAACAACCACAAGGAGACGTAAAACAACCACAAGGAGACGTAAAACAACCACAAGGAGACACTTAACAACCATAAGGAGACACTTAACAACCACAAGGAGACACTTAACAACCACAAGGAGACGTAAAACAACCACAAAGAGACACTTAACAACCACAAGGAGACGTAAAACAACCACAAGGAGACACGAAACAACCACAAGGAGACTTGAAACAACCTCAAAGAGACACAAAACAACCACAAGGAGACTTAAAACAACTACAAAGAGACACTTAACAACGACAAGGAGACTTAAAACAACTACAAAGAGACACTTAACAACCACAAGGAGACGTAAAACAACCACAAAGAGACTTCAAACAACCACAAGGAGACACGAAACAACCACAAGGAGACTTGAAACAACCTCAAAGAGACACAAAACAACCACAAGGAGACTTAAAACAACTACAAAGAGACACTTAACAACCACAAGGAGACGTAAAACAACCACAAAGAGACTTCAAACAACCACAAAGAGACACTTAACAACCACAAAGAGACACTTAACAACCACAAAGAGACACTTAACAACCACAAAGAGACTTAAAACAACCTCAAAGAGACACGAAACAACCACAAGGAGACTTGAAACAACCTCAAAGAGACACAAAGAGTTGGCACAAAGGGAAGGGAACAGTTTAGAGTGGGGATACAACAGATGAACAGTTGTGCTCATGCATGACCGCACTGCTTTTTGCCCATTGCACTTCTTTTCTTTTCCACTGCTTCCTCATTGTCACTCCTCACCTCACCTCCAGGCGACATGGCCGACCTGCCAGGTAAGTCTGCTGTCACTCAGCATCCCGATCATCCACACACACATTCTGTTGACGTGTGGGAACTGTGTGTTTGACGTGTTGGTGTCGTGTGCAGAGGCTGAAGTGTCCGGTGAGTATCTGCAGTCAGGATCCAGTTCAGGTCTGGTTCTTCTGTGTAGCTCCACCCCCAGTCTGTCACAGACCAGGTCCACACTAACGTGGATTCAGATGAAAACACAGCTTCTTTGTGGAATCCATTCACAATAAACCAAAGACCCCGTCAGCTCTGATCCTGGAGACTTCTTTCTTCCTTTGGATAAATCGTGGTCCAAGTAATAAAAGTCTGAAGACAACCAGACTGGACCACTGGCAGTGCTTTGAGCCGGAGCAGCGGGGGAAACGTGTGAACGTTCATTCTAGAAAGTTCTTTAAACGAGTTGATAGTTTTGTTGTGATGTCGCAAGAAGGAAACCAGACGGTGAAGCTGTGACGAGGCCTTAAAGGGCTCAGAGGGGAATTCATTGAATGTTTCCAGGATTAGAGTTCGACGCAGTTACTGTGAACTTAATGGACCATTCAGAGCTTCCTGTGGAGGAAGACGAGGAAGAGATTAATATCATACAAACAGCAATCTGAAGCATTAGTGTGGATGGAGAACCTTTTTGTAAACGGTGTTTTCAAATGAGTCCACTTCAGAGTGAGCGTGGCAGGAGAGAAACTAAAGCAACCACGCCTTGCTTAGCAGCTCCTATTAGCATGTCAACATGGGCTGCTGCTGGTGACACTGTGATTCAGAGCTGCTGGACCCGGACCTCTGGTACTGATGCAGGAGATCTCAGGGATCTTTCATCACCCGGTCTGATTCAACTCGACAGCCGTGATCACACCCTTCATTTACTGGAGATGTTCACGGTCCCCAGAGGAGGAGTCTAATGAAAGAACATTATAAATGTACAAACACAGATATTCACAGTCCCCAGAGGAGGAATCTAATGAAAGAACATTATAAATGTACAAACACAGATATTCATGGTCATCAGAGGAGGAATCTAATGAAAGAACATTATAAATGTACAAACACAGATATTCACGGTCCCCAGAGGAGGAATCTAATGAAAGAACATTATAAATGTACAAACACAGATATTCATGTTCCTCAGAGGAGGAAGCTAATGAAAGAACATTATAAATGTACAAACACAGATATTCATGTTCCTCAGAGGAGGAATCTAATGAAAGAACATTAGAAATGTACAAACACAGATGTTCATGGTCATCAGAGGAGGAATCTAATGAAAGAACATTATAAATGTACAAACACAGATATTCATGGTCCTCATAGGAGGAATCTAATGAAAGAACATTATAAATGTACAAACACAGATATTCATGGTCATCAGAGGAGGAATCTAATGAAAGAACATTATGAATGTACAAACACAGATATTCATGGTCATCAGAGGAGGAATCTAATGAAAGAACATTAGAAATGTACAAACACAGATGTTCATGGTCCTCATAGGAGGAATCTAATGAGAGTACATTAGAAATGTACAAACTAAGAAATGAGATATACAACTTAATGATGTTAACTGAAGGGACTAAACAGAAGTAGGTGGCCACAGCTGAAGGAGGGGTGGACCGTTTAAAGGTCCGATCACATTTGGAGGAGAACCTGATGACTCGAATAGACGTCGAAGAGGAATTACGGACATTGGAGATGGAAGCTGCTCTGACGCTTCTAAATACACAACTGGTCCCAACTGGCCGACTTTAGCCTTCAGGTCATGTGACTATGACACAAGGTGGAGGGGAAAACAAGCAGTTTGTACTCTGAATCAAAACAGTCTCTTACCAGACGTTCTCTGTTGAGTCAGCATGTCAGTGCCAGATAGAAGACTGATCCCCTATCTCCTCAACTCCTGTTTCCTAGCCTGTTCTCCCTGATACTCTCCTCACTGCCTTTTGGTTCCCGCTATCCTTTTCTTCAACGGTTCCTTACCTCTTCAGTCCATTGTTTCCATTATTATTTGGTGTTTTGCATCCTTGATTCCATGGCTTTTTGGTTATTTGGTCCATCAACTCCTTGATTCCATGATTCTCTGTTTCTAATTGTTCTGCTGTTTCTCTGTTCTTTGCTTCCTCTTGGTTCCCTTATTACCTTAAGTCCTTGATTCCTTGTGTGTTGCTTCCACATTGCCTAGGACCCTCTAGTCCTGTGCTCCTTGGTACTGTGGGTCTTAGGTTCCTTTGTTCTACTGTTCTTTGAATCCTCGATTCAACAGTTTCAAGGATCCAAGCAAATAACCAACGATGGTGCTGAACAGCTAAGGATGGTTCCTTGGCTGCCTTAATGCCGTTGGTCCTTGGTACCACAGTCCCTGGGATTCTTGGTTCCTTGATACTGTGACATTTAGGTTCTTTGGATCTTATGGTTCCTCAGCTTCCTTACTGTCTCATGGACTTAGGCCTTTGGTTCTATATTTTCTGGGTTGCGAGGGTCTTTGCCTGCAACAACAAATCGATTAAATTGACTAAACTCAATTCTAAAAATAGTTGGCAATGAATTTCATCATCAATTGGTTGGGTCAATGTTACGATGCCGTGGAGCCAGCCAATGAGGAGCTCACATGTTGAGCTGTTCTCTTGTCTCATGAAGCTGTTTTAAAGTTAACACTGGATGAAGCTAACGCCCTGATCAACCTTTTTAATGTTATTAGATTCATAATCGATTAATCAAAGTAATAATTGACAGAATAGTTGACTATCAAAATAGTTGTTAAGTGCAGCACTAGATAGGTCCTTTGGTTCATTGAGTCCTGGACTACCACAGTACCTCAGGTCTCTGGTTCTACTGTTCCTTGGCCCATTGGTACTGTAGTTCTTAGGTTCCTATGTGCTATGGTTCCAGGGCTACCTTACTGCCTCAGGTCTCTGGTTCTACTGTTCCTTGGCTCCTTAGATGAGTTGCCTTGGTTCTGTGGCTCCTCAGTTCTTTGGTTCCTACATATCTGGTCTCCTCTATCAGGCCTTGCTCCGTCCATCCATGTATGGGATGCCATGACCAAGCAGACGTTGTCCATCCTCCGCTGTTCCCACGCTAAAGGTGTCGGCTACGTCAACTTCAGCGCCACAGGAAAGCTGCTGCTGTCAGTGGGAGTGGAGCCTGAACACACCATCACCGTGTGGAGGTGGCAGGAAGGTACATCGGTCTTCTTTATCACTTTTAGGACGGCTGTGGTTCAGGAGGTAGAGCGGTCACCATTAGGATGCAAGAAGAACCCCAAAGAGTGAATGTTAATCACTCCTGAAGGGTGTGTGTGTGTGTGTGTGTGTGTGTGTGTGTGTGTGTGTGTGTGTGTGTGTGTGTGTGTGTGTGTGTGTGTGTGTGTGTGTGTGTGTGTGGACTGTCACAGGACATGTCTGTTTGTGGCTAATAAACACACAAATGTAAAAAATTGCTTTATTTTCATACATTAAGCAGTTTTAAGGATATTTTGACCAGTAAGGACTAACGTGAAGCAAAGAGCCTTTCTACATGTAACACCAACAGAGTTCACTGTGACTTGAGACGTGACCTTTGACCTCTCTGCCAGGCACCAAGGTTACCTGTAAAGGTGGCCACGCTGAGCGGATCTTTGTGGTGGAGTTCAGACCGGACTCCGACACCCAGTTTGTGTCGGTGGGAATCAAACACATCAAGTTCTGGACTCTAGTCGGAGGTTCGCTCGTGTACAAGAAAGGCGTGATCGGCTCGGTGGAGGACGGCCGCATGCAGACCATGCTGTCTGTCGCCTTCGGTGCTGTAAGACCACAACCTAGCTTTGGCTCACCTTCTAAAATAAGATGTTGAAATCCGGATATTGAGCCAGTGTTTTTGTCTCCAGAGCAACCTGACGTTCACCGGCGCCATTAACGGAGACGTTTACGTGTGGAGGGAGCACTTCCTGGTTCGAGTGGTGGCGAAGGCGCACAGTGGTCCGATCTTCACCATGTACACCACCCTGAGGGACGGACTCATCGTCACCGGAGGGAAGGAGCGGCCGTGAGTACCCTGGAATCAACGGGCTTGACCCCAGCTACAGTTAGAAGTCACAGACCAGTTCGCTTTCAGTGGTAACTTCTGATCCACCTCACTGAGGGCAGCGGTTCTCATTGAGCTAGCTATAACATAACAGTGCATTACCTCCATCTTTGAATCCCAGTTATGTTGAGGCTGACTCTGGGGGGCCAGCAGGTTGAGTTCCAGGTGACAAACTGTGGCTCTTGACTCCTGTGATGGGTCAAGATGATTAGAGATAACTGTGACAGGACTATGGACATGAGGGCCAACTCTTTGTTTCGGGTGAAAGACCAGACCATTGGTTCTTTCCTGACTCCCATATTTGGTTGAAGCAGGAATAGGGACAACCGGAAACGTGGGGGGGCAGTTGGTTCAGTTCTTCTGGATCCACAATGGCTGCTGATGTTCCTGGCGGTTCATCTGGCAGCATGGGAGCAAAGGGATTGGCTTTTATGACACATAGAGAAGCAGTGCACTGAGAACTGTCTGTTGGTGCATGTGACAGAACTAAAGAGGGCGGCGCTGTGAAGCTGTGGGATCAGGAGATGAAGCGCTGCAGAGCCTTTCAGCTGGAAACCGGCCAACCGGTGGAGAACGTCCGGTCTGTCTGCAGAGGGAAGGTACGAGGCAGTGGCAACAACCACTGCAATGTGAAGACGAAATAGTCAAAACGTTCTAGAGCAGTTGGTAGCATTATATAGAAGGTCTTTGTAGGAATAACTAATGGGTTAACATTTTATTTACCAAGTTTCTATCTGCTCGATGTACTCAAGGAGACATCTGTGTGAAGTAGCAGCAACTGATTTTTAGCTTCGCTAAATGATACAATTCAGAGATTTCTTTAAAAAAAAAGTGGTTTGAAAGAGGGAAGACTAATTCTTCAGCCGCAGGCAGGATGATCTTAAATGTCGTCACTGAAACAACAATCGCAAACCTTCCGTGTCCTTTGTCCCCGGGGATCCAGGGTAAGATCCTGGTGGGCACCAAAGATGGCGAGATCATCGAGGTTGGAGAAAAGAACGCCGCCTCCAACACCATGATCAACGGACACACTCAGGGAGGGATCTGGGGTTTGGCAACTCATCCTTTCAAAGACGTCTTCATCTCCGCCAGCGACGACGGGACCATCCGGATATGGGACCTGGCCGACAAGGTAGCGGCCCGAAGGCTGACACGGAGACGTCTGTTCAACAGCTTAACAGTCTTCTCACTCGGTCTGTTCTTGGTTTTCTGTGTCAGAAACTTCTGAACAAGGTGAGTTTGGGTCATCCCGCCAAGTGCACCTCCTACAGTCCCAACGGAGAGATGGTGTCCATCGGCATGGAGAACGGAGAGTTCATCGTGCTGCTGGTCAACTCCCTCACCGTCTGGGGCAAGAAGAGAGACCGCAGCGTGGCCATCCAGGACATACGGTACGACATTGGGTCTTTAGCGCCTCTGTGTTGAACCTGAACCGACTACACATGTCTCTGGGGTCTGGGGTCTTTGTGGTTCAGGTTCAGTCTAGACAACCGGTTCTTGGCGGTGGGTTCAGTCGAGAGCGCCGTGGACTTCTACGACCTTTCTCTGGGGCCGTCCCTGAACAGGATCGGCTACTGTAAGGACATCCCCGGCTCCGTCATCCAGATCGACTTCTCGGCCGACAGCAAACACATCCAGGTTAAAAAGACTACAATTCTGAGAATTATGACACATTATGACGGGCTCAGTTTCGTCAGGAGCAACGGTTTGGGCTGTGACCTCTGACCTTTCACTAACAGCTTCTTGTTATGTGGTGGAGGTGCCTTTACTACAGTTAAGCTCAGTGAAACTCTTTCATGAGATCTGCATCAGTGAACTGACTACAGCGTGAACTCCTTCATTCCCTCCCCAGGTGTCCACCAGCACCTACACTCGGCAGGTGCATGAAGTTCCCTCAGGAAAGATTGTCACGGAGCAGTCTGTATTTGAGAGGATCACCTGGGCTACCTGGACCAGGTGAGGCTGTGGCACAAAACCAATGCTCTATTCTACTGTGTGGTGTGTTGCGTTTAGGGAACATGCTGCTGGGCCTCAGGAACGTATGGAAGAACTTATCCTGCGGTGCTAAAGGAAAAGATACTAGTGGAAATACACTTTCTTTACACCTTACAACTGGAACTAAACGCTAGACGCGGTTCATTTGATTCAGGACCGACCATGAAGATCAGTTCACATATTGTAGAACTAATGAGAGAAATACACCATGCAGGCAAAAGAACATCATGTAGAGATCAGGGAACCGTAGAACATGCTGGGGAAAGTTTTAGGGAACATGCTGGGGAAAGTTTTAGGGAACATGCTAGAGAACATGCTGGGGAAAGTTTTAGGGAACATGCTAGAGAACATGTTCGGGACCATGTTGAGGAACATGCTAGAGAACATGTTAGAGAACATGCTAGGGAACATGTTAGAGAACTTGTTGGTTCCCCTACTGACCCTGACCTTGCTGGTTCTGGTGGTTCCTCAGCATCCTCGGGGACGAGGTTCTTGGCGTGTGGCCTCGTAACGCGGAGAAGGCCGACGTGAACTGTGCGTGCGTTTCCCACGACGGCCTCTACCTGGTGACCGGGGACGACTTCGGCCTCATCAAGCTCTTCGACTTCCCGTGCACCGACAAGTTTGTGAGTGACCTCTGTTTGTGAGTGACCTCTGTTTGTGAATGACCTCTGTTTGTAGATGGCCTCTGTTTGTAGATTACCTCTGTTTGTAGATTACCTCTGTTTGTGAATGACCTCTGTTTGTGAATGACCTCTGTTTGTAGATGGCCTCTGTTTGTAGATTACCTCTGTTTGTAGATGACCTCTGTTTGTGAATGACCTCTGTTTGTGAATGACCTCTGTTTGTAGATGGCCTCTGTTTGTAGATTACCTCTGTTTGTAGATGACCTCTGTTTGTGAATGACCTCTGTTTGTGAATGACCTCTGTTTGTAGATGGCCTCTGTTTGTAGATTACCTCTGTTTGTAGATGACCTCTGTTTGTGAATGGCCTCTGTTTGTAGATTACCTCTGATTGTAGATGACCTCTGTTTGTGAATGACCTCTGTTTGTGAATGACCTCTGTTTGTGAGTGACCTCTGTTTGTGAGTGATCTCTGTTTGTAGGTGACCTCTGTTTGTGAATGACCTCTGTTTGTAGATTACCTCTGATTGTAGATGACCTCTGTTTGTGAATGACCTCTGTTTGTGAATGACCTCTGTTTGTAGATGGCCTCTGTTTGTAGATTACCTCTGATTGTAGATGACCTCTGTTTGTGAATGACCTCTGTTTGTGAATGACCTCTGTTTGTGAATGACCTCTGTTTGTAGATGACCTCTGTTTGTGAATGACCTCTGTTTGTAGATGACCTCTGTTTGTAGGTGACCTCTGTTTGTGAGTGACCTCTGTTTGTAAATAAACTCTGTTTGTAGATGACCTCTTTTTGTAGGTGACCTCTGTTTGTAGGTGACCTCTGTTTGTAGATGACCTCTGTTTGTGAGTGACCTCTGTTTGTAAATGACCTCCATTTGTGAGTGACCTCTGTTTGTAAATGACCTCTGTTTGTAAATTACCTCTGTTTGTAGGTGACCTCTGTTTGTAGGTGACCTCTGTTTGTGAGTGTCCTCTGTTTGTAGGTGACCTCTGTTTGCAACTGACCTTTGTTTGTAAATGACCTTTGTTTGTAGATGACCTCTGTTTGTAACTGACCTTTGTTTGTAAATGACCTCTGTTTGTAGATGACCTCTGTTTGTAGATGACCTCCATTTGTGAGTGACCTCTGTTTGTAAATGACCTCTGTTTGTGAGTGACCTCTGTTTGTGAGTGATCTCTGTTTGTAGGTGACCTCTGTTTGTAAATGACCTCTGTTTGTAAATGACCTCTGTTTGTAGGTGACCTCTGTTTGTAAATGACCTCTTTTTGTAGGTGACCTCTGTTTGTAGATGACCTCTGTTTGTAAGTGACCTCTGTTTGTAGATGACCTCCGTTTGTAGATGACCTCTGTTTGTAGATGACCTCCGTTTGTGAGTGACCTCTGTTTGTGAATGACCTCTGTTTGTAGATGACCTCTGTTTGTAGATGACCTCTGTTTGTAGATGACCTCCGTTTGTGAGTGACCTCTGTTTGTAAATGACCTCTGTTTGTGAGTGTCCTCTGTTTGTAGGTGACCTCTGTTTGTAACTGACCTTTGTTTGTAACTGACCTTTGTTTGTAGATGACCTCTGTTTGTAACTGACCTCTGTTTGTAAATGACCTCTGTTTGTAGATGACCTCTGTTTGTAGATGACCTCCGTTTGTGAGTGACCTCTGTTTGTAAATGACCTCTGTTTGTGAGTGACCTCTGTTTGTGAGTGATCTCTGTTTGTAGGTGACCTCTGTTTGTGAGTGACCTCTGTTTGTAAATAAACTCTGTTTGTAGATGACCTCTTTTTGTAGGTGACCTCTGTTTGTAGATGACCTCTGTTTGTAGATGACCTCCGTTTGTGAGTGACCTCTGTTTGTAAATGACCTCTGTTTGTGAGTGACCTCTGTTTGTGAGTGATCTCTGTTTGTAGGTGACCTCTGTTTGTGAGTGACCTCTGTTTGTAAATAAACTCTGTTTGTAGATGACCTCTTTTTGTAGGTGACCTCTGTTTGTAGATGACCTCTGTTTGTAGATGACCTCCGTTTGTGAGTGATCTCTGTTTGTAGGTGACCTCTGTTTGTAAATGACCTCTGTTTGTAAATGACCTCTGTTTGTAGATGACCTCTGTTTGTAAGTGACCTCTGTTTGTAGATGACCTCTGTTTGTGAGTGATCTCTGTTTGTAGGTGACCTCTGTTTGTAAATGACCTCTGTTTGTAGATGACCTCTGTTTGTAGATGACCTCTGTTTGTGAATGATCTCTGTTTGTGAATGACCTCTGTTTGTAGATGATCTCTGTTTGTGAATGACCTCTGTTTGTAGGTGACCTCTGTTTGTAAGTGACCTCTGTTTGTAGGTGACCTCTGTTTGTAGGTGACCTCTGTTTGTAGGTGACCTCTGTTTGTAAATGACCTCTGTTTGTTGGTGACCTCTGTTTGTAAATGACCTCTGTTTGTAGGTGACCTCTGTTTGTAGGTGACCTCTGTTTGTGAGTGACATCTGTTTGTAGGTGACCTCTGTTTATAAATTACCTCTGTTTGTGAGTGACCTCTGTTTGTAGGTGACCTCTGTTTGTAGATGACCTCTGTTTGTAAGTGACCTCTGTTTGTAGATGACCTCTGTTTGTGAATGACCTCTGTTTGTGAATGACCTCTGTTTGTAGATGATCTCTGTTTGTGAATGACCTCTGTTTGTAGGTGACCTCTGTTTGTAGGTGACCTCTGTTTGTAAATGACCTCTGTTTGTAGGTGACCTCTGTTTGTAGGTGACTGCTGTTTGTAAATTACCTCTGTTTGTAGGTGACCTCTGTTTGTAAGTGACCTCTGTTTGTAGGTGACCTCTGTTTGTAGGTGACCTCTGTTTGTAAATGACCTCTGTTTGTTGGTGACCTCTGTTTGTAAATGACCTCTGTTTGTAGGTGACCTCTGTTTGTGAGTGACATCTGTTTGTAAGTGACCTCTGTTTGTAAGTGACCTCTGTTTGTAGGTGACCTCTGTTTGTAGGTGACCTCTGTTTGTAAATGACCTCTGTTTGTAGGTGACTGCTGTTTGTAAATTACCTCTGTTTGTAGGTGACCTCTGTTTGTAAGTGACCTCTGTTTGTAGGTGACCTCTGTTTGTAGGTGACCTCTGTTTGTAAATGACCTCTGTTTGTTGGTGACCTCTGTTTGTAGATGACCTCTGTTTGTTGGTGACCTCTGTTTGTAAATGACCTCTGTTTGTAGGTGACCTCTGTTTGTGAGTGACATCTGTTTGTAAGTGACCTCTGTTTGTAAGTGACCTCTGTTTGTAGGTGACCTCTGTTTGTAGGTGACCTCTGTTTGTAGGTGACCTCTGTTTGTGAGTGACATCTGTTTGTAAGTGACCTCTGTTTGTAAGTGACCTCTGTTTGTAGGTGACCTCTGTTTGTGAGTGACCTCTGTTTGTAGGTGACCTCTGTTTGTAGGTGACCTCTGTTTGTAGGTGACCTCTGTTTGTAGGTGACCTCTGTTTGTGAGTGACATCTGTTTGTAGGTGACCTCTGTTTATAAATTACCTCTGTTTGTGAGTGACCTCTGTTTGTAGGTGACCTCTGTTTGTAGGTGACCTCTGTTTGTAGGTGACCTCTGTTTGTGAGTGACATCTGTTTGTAAGTGACCTCTGTTTGTAAGTGATCTCTGTTTGTAGGTGACCTCTGTTTGTGAGTGACCTCTGTTTGTAGGTGACCTCTGTTTGTAGGTGACCTCTGTTTGTAGGTGACCTCTGTTTGTAGGTGACCTCTGTTTGTGAGTGACATCTGTTTGTAGGTGACCTCTGTTTATAAATTACCTCTGTTTGTGAGTGACCTCTGTTTGTAGGTGACCTCTGTTTGTAGATGACCTCTGTTTGTAAGTGACCTCTGTTTGTAGATGACCTCTGTTTGTGAATGACCTCTGTTTGTGAATGACCTCTGTTTGTAGATGATCTCTGTTTGTGAATGACCTCTGTTTGTAGGTGACCTCTGTTTGTAGGTGACCTCTGTTTGTAAATGACCTCTGTTTGTAGGTGACCTCTGTTTGTAGGTGACTGCTGTTTGTAAATTACCTCTGTTTGTAGGTGACCTCTGTTTGTAAGTGACCTCTGTTTGTAGGTGACCTCTGTTTGTAGGTGACCTCTGTTTGTAAATGACCTCTGTTTGTTGGTGACCTCTGTTTGTAAATGACCTCTGTTTGTAGGTGACCTCTGTTTGTGAGTGACATCTGTTTGTAAGTGACCTCTGTTTGTAAGTGACCTCTGTTTGTAGGTGACCTCTGTTTGTAGGTGACCTCTGTTTGTAAATGACCTCTGTTTGTAGGTGACTGCTGTTTGTAAATTACCTCTGTTTGTAGGTGACCTCTGTTTGTAAGTGACCTCTGTTTGTAGGTGACCTCTGTTTGTAGGTGACCTCTGTTTGTAAATGACCTCTGTTTGTTGGTGACCTCTGTTTGTAGATGACCTCTGTTTGTTGGTGACCTCTGTTTGTAAATGACCTCTGTTTGTAGGTGACCTCTGTTTGTGAGTGACATCTGTTTGTAAGTGACCTCTGTTTGTAAGTGACCTCTGTTTGTAGGTGACCTCTGTTTGTAGGTGACCTCTGTTTGTAGGTGACCTCTGTTTGTGAGTGACATCTGTTTGTAAGTGACCTCTGTTTGTAAGTGACCTCTGTTTGTAGGTGACCTCTGTTTGTAGGTGACCTCTGTTTGTAGGTGACCTCTGTTTGTGAGTGACATCTGTTTGTAAGTGACCTCTGTTTGTAAGTGACCTCTGTTTGTAAATGACCTCTGTTTGTAGGTGACCTCTGTTTGTAGGTGACCTCTGTTTGTAGGTGACCTCTGTTTGTGAGTGACCTCTGTTTGTAGGTGACCTCTGTTTGTAGGTGACCTCTGTTTGTAGGTGACCTCTGTTTGTAGGTGACCTCTGTTTGTGAGTGACATCTGTTTGTAAGTGACATCTGTTTGTAAGTGACATCTGTTTGTAAGTGACCTCTGTTTGTAGGTGACCTCTGTTTGTAGGTGACCTCTGTTTGTAGGTGACCTCTGTTTGTGAGTGACCTCTGTTTGTAGGTGACCTCTGTTTGTAGGTGACCTCTGTTTGTAGGTGACCTCTGTTTGTAGGTGACCTCTGTTTGTGAGTGACATCTGTTTGTAAGTGACATCTGTTTGTAAGTGACCTCTGTTTGTAGGTGACCTCTGTTTGTAGGTGACCTCTGTTTGTGAGTGACATCTGTTTGTAAGTGACATCTGTTTGTAAGTGACCTCTGTTTGTAAGTGACCTTAGCGTGCCGGTGGTTCCTCGACGTGCGCGGGTTCCCTCACGGCTCTTTGTGCTTCCTCCCGGTTCCACAGGCCAAACACAAGCGCTACTTCGGCCACTCGGCTCACGTCACCAACGCTCGCTTCTCCTGCGACGACAAGTTCGTCATCAGCGCCGGAGGCAGCGACTGCAGGTGAGATAAACACCTGAGGCCTCGGAACACCTGAGACCCAAACACTCACATACTCATTGAAAAAAACGCTGCTAACGTTACTAGCTCTCCTCCTGTTGGTTCTCCATTAGCGGTGCTGCTAATGTTACTAGCTCTCCTCCTGTTGGTTCTCCGTTAGCAGTGCTGCTAACGTTACTAGCTCTCCTCCTGTTGGTTCTCCGTTAGCGGTGCTGCTAACGTTACTAGCTCTCCTCCTGTTGGTTCTCTGTTAGCGGTGCTGCTAACGTTTCTAGCTCTCCCTCTGTTGGTCTAAACACTGATTGGTTGTTCACAAAGTCACATGATCAGAGATCAGAGACTAGAGAAACATCCATGATACTGGATACTGGAGGATAAAACCGTATTTACACCCTGATGGTTAACGTTTTTTCTGTTTCTTCCCTTCAGTTTATTCGTGTGGAAATGTCAGTGAGATCCACAAGAACCCTTCTGGGTCCTCCACCTGGGTCCTCCACCTGGGTCCTCCACCTGGGTCCTCCACCTGGCCCTCCGGAGCCGGCGGTGCTGTGTTTTATTGTGACGTAGCTCAGATGCATTTCATGTGAAACTGGTTCATGTTTCAGGTCTGTGTTCCTTTGTGTTGTTAAAGTTTTCTGGTTGAACCGGTTTGAACGAAGTGGAATCTGTTTCATGTGTTATAATAATATGTGTATTATATGGTATATAATGTGTATACTATGTGTATTATATATTATATATAATACACATAGTATATTCCATGTTTCTGTTTGTCAGGATGTGCCTTTTTCACAAACTCTGACCAAACATTTGATACAACTTTATTTATAATGGTGCTATGAAACGTGATCATTTAGGGCTTTTTACAGATGTTGTATTGTTTTGTATCTTGTACTGTGATGAAGATGAAGTTCTATATTACTGCACTGAGTACTGAAGTGAAGAAGATGGATCTGAGTTTGATCCCAGTGGGAAAAAAGTCTTTCTACCTCAAAATGCATAATGTGAAACTTATAGTAAAAAAGATTTAAGGTAGAAAATATTAATTAAATTCATTGAGCAGAACAGAGACTTGGGAACGTTTTCTATCCACAGAACCGTGTTCTCTCTGAGCAGAACCGTGTTCTCTCTCTGGTGTTTCTAAACGTGAAGAAAGTGAACGCTGCTTGTGAACGAGGATTTAAAGAGAAACACCAGCGGGTTAATTACCTGATGATCCTCTGTCCTGTCAGGAACCGTTCTATATGGAGCTGTTCTGTAAGCAACTGTTCTGTTTTAATCTGTTCTATAAGGATTTGTCCTGTCAGGAACCGTTCTATAAGGTACCGTTCTATAAGGTACCGTTCTATAAGGTACCGTTCTCTAAGGAACCCGTGCAACAACAGATATGTATCCTTGAGTCCATGACGTTTACGTTCTGTCTGTCAAACTGCTTTGAGTTATTTACCTAATGATCCTCTGTTCTGTAAGAACTGTTCTGTAAGCAACTGTTCATTAAGGAACCGTTGTCTAAGGAACTGTTCTCTAAGAAACCGTTGTGTAAGGAACCGTTGTGTAAGGAACCGTTGTGTAAGGAACTGTTGTGTAAGGAACCGTTGTGTAAGGAACCGTTGTGTAAGGAACTGTTGTGTAAGGAACCGTTGTGTAAGGAACCGTTGTGTAAGGAACTGTTGTGTAAGGAACCGTTGTGTAAGGAACTGTTGTGTAAGGAACCGTTGTGTAAGGAACCGTTGTGTAAGGAACTGTTGTGTAAGGAACCGTTGTGTAAGGAACCGTTGTGTAAGGAACTGTTGTCTAAGGAACTGTTGTGTAAGGAACAGTTGTCTAAGGAACTGTTGTGTAAGGAACCGTTGTGTAAGGAACCGTTGTGTAAGGAACTGTTCTCTAAGAAACCGCTATGTTAACCATTGTGTAAAGAACCGTTGTGTAAGGAACCCGTGCAACCACACAAAGAGTCCACAATGTTACGGTTCAGGTCAGGAGGGAAGTTAACGGGTTCTAAATGTAAATCTCTGTTTGGATCTAAACTTCATGAACAAACTGCTCCACTAGTCCTGTTCATCTTTAGACTTTAGTGGAACTCAAGAATATAAATACTCGTATGTATAGGACTGGTTTGGTAAAGGACTGGTTTCTGGTAAAGGACTGGTTTCTGGTATAGGACTGGTTTCTGGTAAAGGACTGGTTTGGTATAGGACTGGTTTCTGGTATAGGACTGGTTTCCGGTAAAGGACTGGTTTGGTATAGGACTGGTTTCCGGTATAGGACTGGTTTCCGGTAAAGGACTGGTTTGGCATAGGACTGGTTTCCGGTAGAGGACTGGTTTCCGGTATAGGACTGGTTTGGTAAAGGACTGGTTTCTGGTAAAGGACTGGTTTCTGGTAAAGGACTGGTTTCTGGTATAGGACTGGTTTCTGGTAAAGGACTGGTTTGGTATAGGACTGGTTTCTGGTATAGGACTGGTTTCCGGTAAAGGACTGGTTTGGTATAGGACTGGTTTCCGGTATAGGACTGGTTTCCGGTAAAGGACTGGTTTGGCATAGGACTGGTTTCCGGTAGAGGACTGGTTTCCGGTATAGGACTGGTTTGGTATAGGACTGGTTTCCGGTAAAGGACTGGTTTCCGGTAGAGGACTGGTTTCCGGTATAGGACTGGTTTGGTATAGGACTGGTTTGGTATAGGACTGGTTTCCGGTAAAGGACTGGTTTCCGGTAGAGGACTGGTTTCCGGTAGAGGACTGGTTTGGTATAGGACTGGTTTCCGGTAAAGGACTGGTTTCCGGTAGAGGACTGGTTTCCGGTAAAGGACTGGTTTGGTATAGGACTGGTTTCCGGTAAAGGACTGGTTTGGTATAGGACTGGTTTCCGGTAAAAGACTGGTTTGGTATAGGACTGGTTTCCGGTAGAGGGAACCGTCGTCTTCATAAGTTATGGCAGAACATTAATGTTGGGACTTTGAGGCTGTAAACAAAGAAACGGGGAACCACTTCAGAGCTTCTGGGTCGTACTTGTGGAGCTCCACAGGGTTCTGTGTTGGGTTCCGTGTTCTTGTGTTCTCTTACTTCATTATTTACGTGAACAAACATGAGAACGTCAAGGTAACCATGGCAAAATGTTAAACACGGAGACCGTGATATTATAGAGATTTAATTATGAACGTCAAGGAATTAGTAAAAAAATGAAAGAGATGACGTCTCTTTATATAATATAATAATATAATGTCTTTACTTTGTAGAATCAAAGGTGGAAGCTGTTGAGTGATTAATAAAGTAAACTTGACTTGACGAAAAATGTCTGACCGTATTAATGTGTTTGTGGTTCATTCAAAAAATGAGATTTTCACAGTTTGATGACTTTACAGCAGTTTGATCACTTAACAGGAGTTTCCCAACAGATTATTGAAAGTTCATCTAAACATTTCCAAGTTATGCCCACGGTTAATTTTATGATCTGCGTTTGTCTTCATGATCGTTTGTTCTCGTGACTGGCCGAATGATACGTCACTTTAAATTACCACAGAATTACCTCTAGTACAGGAAGGTATGGTGTTTCCTATGCTAAAGGAGCTAGTAAAGGAAGGTACAGTGTTTCCTATGCTACAGGAGCTAGTAAAGGAAGGTACAGTGTTTCCTATGCTACAGGAGCTAGTAAAGGAAGGTACAGTGTTTCCTATGCTACAGGAGCTAGTAAAGGAAGGCACGGTGTTTTCTATGCTAAAGGAGCTAGTAAAGGAAGGAACGATGTTTCCTATGCTAAAGGAGCTAGTAAAGGAAGGAACGATGTTTCCTATGCTACAGGAGCTAGTAAAGGAAGGAACGATGTTTCCTATGCTAAAGGAGCTAGTAAAGGAAGGCACGGTGTTTTCTATGCTAAAGGAGCTAATAAAGGAAGGTACGGTGTTTCCTATGCTAAAGGAGCTAATTAAGTAAGGTACGGTGTTTCCTATGCTAAAGGAAGGTCCAGTGTTTCCTTTGCTAAAGGAGCTAATAAAGGAAGGTACGGTGTTTCCTATGCTAAAGGAGCTAATAAAGGAAGGTACGGTGTTTCCTATGCTAAAGGAAGGTCCAGTGTTTCCTTTGCTAAAGGAGCTAATAAAGGAAGGTACGGTGTTTCCTATGCTAAAGGAGCTAATTAAGTAAGGTACGGTGTTTCCTATGCTAAAGGAAGGTCCAGTGTTTCCTTTGCTAAAGGAGCTAATAAAGGAAGGTACGGTGTTTCCTATGCTAAAGGAGCTAGTAAAGGAAGGCACGGTGTTTTCTATGCTAAAGGAGCTAATAAAGGAAGGTACGGTGTTTCCTATGCTAAAGGAGCTAATTAAGTAAGGTACGGTGTTTCCTATGCTAAAGGAAGGTCCAGTGTTTCCTTTGCTAAAGGAGCTAATTAAGTAAGGTACGGTGTTTCCTATGCTAAAGGAAGGTCCAGTGTTTCCTTTGCTAAAGGAGCTAATTAAGGAAGGTACAGTGTTTCCAATGCTCAAGGAGCTAAAGGAAGCAGGTCCGCTCCAGACCAGCAGGAGGCGCTGTCGGTCTGGAGCGGACCCGTCCCGGAGAGCAACTGTCATGGCGGCGCCCTGTCGGACTTCACGGTGAAACTGAAGCAGCGGATGAACAGGAGTTCGTTTCAGGATGAGCTGAAGGAGAAGCGCGTGACCGTGAGGTGAGACACCGTTCACCTGCGAGCTGTTCCTGTGCACGCGCTCACTGTTACTGTCCGCGCGCTCCCTGCTCCCGTGCACGCGCTCCCTCTGACTCTGAGCCCACACACACGTCCCTCGCACCAGACTCCACTGCCGCTCTGCGTGCTTCAGTGCCGGCAGGTAAACGCACCTGCGCGAGCTCCACCCCGACAGGGTTTCTGAAACTTGTGTTTCTAATAATGGATTCGGCCCTGAACTAATCCACCAAACACCTGTAATCTCAGGTGAGCGTCAGGATTTACGGGAGCCTGGTCTCAGAGAGCTGCTGGCATACGTCACAGGTGAAGGACGTGACGTCACGTCCTTCACCTGTGCATCGCAGAACTCTTTCATGGTTATTGATTAGGACACCTGCTGGAACCAAAGGTTGGTCCACACTTCATTATTCATATACTTCAGCTGGAGGTTCAACAGTGAACAGACTGAACTTCCTGTGTTTTATTTTGAAAAGTCTCATTAATATGTTTTCATGTTGAGATTCTTTGTTCACCAGAGCACCAATCAGAGAGCAGCTCCCTTTCTGCACCTGTGCCTCTGCAGGTATGAGTGTGATGTCATCAGTGATGCGGGGGGCCCGCCGCCTCGTCCTCGCAGACCACTTCCTGTCTGTGCCCCGCCTCTGTCCTGCTGGAAGCCACGCCCCCCTGCTCTCCGGTCAACACAACAGGAAGTTCGCCTCCAAACAGGTGAGTGCGCCTGACGCGCCCGTCTGCTATTGGCCGATCTCAAACTGCTCGTGATGCCATTGAAACATCTGTCGGATTACATATGAAATTAAACACATCGACATTATATTTCAACATGTTGTGTGTCTGCAGGTCAAAGGTCAGAGGAAAGATCAGAAGAACCAGAAGGTCAAAGCCAAAGTGGACAAACAGGAAGTGGAGATCAGACAGAGGATGACGGTGGCGTCTCTCGCCGAGGCCATGAACAAAGACTTTGGTAAGAAACGATACATTTATTTAATGTGTTGAGTATTTGTAGCTTAATGTGTATTCATGTGTTGAGTCTTTGTAGCTTAATGTGTATTCATGTGTTGAGTCTTTGTAGCTTAATGTGTATTCATATGTTGAGTCTTTGTAGCTTAATGTGTATTCATGTGTTGAGTCTTTGTAGCATGGTGTGTATTCATGTGTTGAGTCTTTGTAGCTTAATGTGTATTCATGTGTTGAGTCTTTGTAGCTTAATGTGTATTCATGTGTTGAGTCTTTGTAGCTTAATGTGTATTCATGTGTTGAGTCTTTGTAGCTTAACGTGTATTCATGTGTTGAGTCTTTGTAGCTTAACGTGTATTCATGTGTTGAGTCTTTGTAGCATGGTGTGTATTCATGTGTTGAGTCTTTGTAGCTTAACGTGTATTCATGTGTTGAGTCTTTGTAGCATGGTGTGTATTCATGTGTTGAGTCTTTGTAGCATGGTGTGTATTCACGTGTTGAGTCTTTGTAGCATGGCGTGTATTCACGTGTTGAGTCTTTGTAGCATGGCGTGTATTCACGTGTTGAGTCTTTGTAGCTTAACGTGTATTCATGTGTTGAGTCTTTGTAGCATGGTGTGTATTCATGTGTTGAGTCTTTGTAGCATGGTGTGTATTCATGTGTTGAGTCTTTGTAGCATGGTGTGTATTCACGTGTTGAGTCTTTGTAGCATGGCGTGTATTCACGTGTTGAGTCTTTGTAGCATGGTGTGTATTCACGTGTTGAGTCTTTGTAGCATGGTGTGTATTCATGTGTTGAGTCTTTGTAGCATGGCGTGTATTCATCGTTTCCTGTCTTTAGACCACGTCTTGGAGGCTCTGCTGAACACCTCTGTGGATCTGGACTCTCTGGAGCCGGACTCGGTTCTGGAGGAGAGGTGGATTAAGGAGGTGGTGACTCGATCAGGGATGAAGTTCAGATGGGCCAAACTGAGTGAGAGCAGAGTGAAACCCAACAGGGACGTCCACAGGAAGTAGGAATCCTCCTTTCACATCACATGATTTCATGATGTTCATTCTTGTTGTTGCACATCCAATGAGAAGAGGACTAGACGACAGAACAGGAAATACCATAGCAAAGATAAACTAGATTAAATGATGTGGATCCTGGTTCTGGTTCTGGTGTGAAGCCCAGCTGCTGAGTTCTGTAGTCGGAGGAGATGAAAGCATCAACAATAGTTTCTCTTCTCTTTACAGTATTTCTCAGCTCCATGTCGGTGTGTTCGGTTTGTTCTGTTGTGTTTCAGTAGAAGAAGAGTCTGTTATGTAGAGAACCAATGAACGGGTTCAACAGAACAATGAACAGGGATGACGTGTAGGGACCACTAAGTGACCCTTGATGGACACCATACCGAGACACGGAACCGATCGAGTACAGTACCAGAGACGAAAACCAGATGAAAAAGCTTCAGAATACAAACCAACCAATCACAACATAGCAGGAAGTGATGCAGAATACACTAAAGCTTAGCTGTTGATTGATCACCACTCATATTATCATATAATCAATATAATCAGTTTGAGACTTTGACCTCTGACCTGTCAGGCCTCTAGCAGACCCGTCTCTCCTGGCGCCGCGCAGCCCGGTGGTCACCATCATGGGTCACGTGGACCACGGGAAGACCACCCTGCTGGACAGTCTGAGGAAGAGCCAGGTCGCCTCCACGGAGGCCGGAGGGATCACTCAGCACATCGGGGCCTTTCTAGGTAACGTCCCCCGAAGGGTCTCGTCTGATGTTCTAGTTCCCCCGAAGGGTCTCGTCTGATGTTCTAGTTCCCCCGAAGGGTCTCGTCTGATGTTCTAGTTCCCCCGAAGGGTCTCGTCTGATGTTCTAGTTCCCCCGAAGGGTCTCGTCTGATGTTCTAATTCCCCCGAAGGTTCTAGTTCCCCCGAAGGCTCTAGTTCCCCCGAAGGCTCTAGTTCCCCCCCGAAGGCTCTCGTTCCCCTGAAGGCTCTCGTTCCCCTGAAGGCTCTCGTTCCCCTGAAGGCTCTAGTTCCCCCCTGAAGGCTCTAGTTCCCCCCTGAAGGCTCTAGTTCCCCCCTGAAGGCTCTAGTTCCCCCCTGAAGGCTCTAGTTCCCCCCTGAAGGCTCTCGTTCCCCCGAAGGCTCTAGTTCCCCCCTGAAGGCTCTAGTTCCCCCCTGAAAGCTCTAGTTCCCCCCTGAAGGCTCTAGTTCCCCCCTGAAGGCTCTAGTTCCCCTGAAGGCTCTAGTTCCCCCCTGAAGGCTCTAGTTCCCCCGAAGGCTCTAGTTCCCCTGAAGGCTCTAGTTCCCCTGAAGGCTCTAGTTCCCCCCTGAAGGCTCTAGTTCCCCCCTGAAGGCTCTAGTTCCCCCCTGAAGGCTCTAGTTCCCCCCTGAAGGCTCTAGTTCCCCCCCGAAGGCTCTAGTTCCCCCCTGAAAGCTCTAGTTCCCCCCTGAAGGCTCTAGTTCCCCCCTGAAGGCTCTAGTTCCCCTGAAGGCTCTAGTTCCCCTGAAGGCTCTAGTTCCCCTGAAGGCTCTAGTTCCCCCCTGAAGGCTCTAGTTCCCCTGAAGGCTCTAGTTCCCCCCTGAAGGCTCTAGTTCCCCCCTGAAGGCTCTAGTTCCCCTGAAGGCTCTAGTTCCCCCCTGAAGGCTCTAGTTCCCCCCTGAAGGCTCTAGTCCCCCTGAAGGCTCTAGTTCCCCCCTGAAGGCTCTAGTTCCCCCCTGAAGGCTCTAGTTCCCCTGAAGGCTCTAGTTCCCCCCTGAAGGCTCTAGTTCCCCCCTGAAGGCTCTAGTTCCCCTGAAGGCTCTAGTTCCCCCCTGAAGGCTCTAGTTCCCCCCTGAAGGCTCTAGTCCCCCTGAAGGCTCTAGTTCCCCCCTGAAGGCTCTAGTTCCCCCGAAGGCTCTAGTTCCCCCCTGAAGGCTCTAGTTCCCCCCTGAAGGCTCTAGTTCCCCCCTGAAGGCTCTAGTTCCCCTGAAACGATTGTTTTTATTATCTGTTTTCTTGAATTGTTCTTGAATACATTTTTTATTAAATGTTTTTTTAAAAGCTCACATTCAAATTCAGCATTATTTCTTTATTATATTGTATATTTTCTGTCGATTTTAAATGATTTATGGACTGTTTTGGCTCTAGTGTGTGTGTGTGTGTGTGTGTGTGTGTGTGTGTGTGTGTGTGTGTGTGTGTGTGTGTGTGTGTGTGTGTGTGTGTGTGTGTGTGTGTGTTTTTCTGACGTGTCTATAAAACCAGACTGGTGGGTTTTGTCTTCCAGTCCAGCTCCCAACTGGTGAGAAGATCACCTTCCTGGACACTCCGGGTCACGCTGCCTTTTCCTCAATGAGAGCCCGCGGGGCCGACGCCACCGACATAGTCGTTCTGGTGGTGGCGGCCGACGACGGCGTCATGAACCAGACGGTCGAGTCCATCCAGCATGCCAGGAGAGCCAAAGGTATGGGCTCCACCTGGCGGTTCAAACTGAGGGACTGTTTCCACTGTTTGCGCCCCATTTCCACTGTTTGACCCCGTTTCCACTGTTTGTTGTGTTTCAGTTCCGATAATTGTGGCGGTGAATAAGTGCGATAAGCCTCAGGCCGACCCTCAGAGAGTCAAACAGGAGCTGTTGGCTCATGATGTCGTCTGTGAGGAGTTTGGAGGAGACGTTCAGGCGATCCACGTCTCAGCTCTCAAGGTGAACTCAATATAAATACATTTTGTTTAGTCTTAAAGCTGCATTCTCTCTCCTGACCACCAGGGGGCGACTCCTCTGGTTGTATAGAAGTATATGCTTCATGTGTTAAAGCTGCATTCTCTCTCCTGACCACCAGGGGGCGACTCCTCTGGTTGTATAGAAGTATATGCTTCATGTGTTAAAGCTGCATTCTCTCTTCTGACCACCAGGGGGCGACTCCTCTGGTTGTATAGAAGTCTATATAAATGACTACTTCTCTTGATGTATTCCCTCAGTAAACATGAGTTTATGTCTCAATCTCTAGTTTCAAGTCTTCTTCAATACAGCATGATGTTCATTTAGATTCATGTAGATTATTGAGCAATAACCAAGAGGGAGACGGACAACAAACTCAAGGCTTCAGATTAGATTAAATAATGTAATAATATATGTAATAGTTCTCAAACCAATGGGTGATGTCACGGAGTCTAGGCCACTTCATACACGTCTACGTTCAGGATGGTGACATCGTTGTCGGTGTTCTAGGGAGACAACCTGCTGGCTCTGGCCGAGGCCACGGTGGCGCTGGCCGAGGTTTTGGAGCTGAAGGCGGAGCCTAGCGGTGCCGTGGAGGGGCTGGTCATCGAGAGTCGCACCGACAAAGGCAGAGGGTGAGTTCTCTGGGTCCTACGTACCTCCACTTACATGTAACTGATTCTCTGGGTTCTACATACCTCCACATACCTCATGTAACTCTGGTTCTCTGGGTTCTACATACCTCCACATACCTCATGTAACTCTGGTTCTCTGGGTCCTACATACCTCCACATACCTCATGTAACTCTGGTTCTCTGGGTTCTACATACCTCCACATACCTCATGTAACTCTGGGTTCTACGTACCTCCACATACATGTATCTCTGGGTTCTACGTACCTCCACATACATGTAACTGGTTCTCTGGGTTCTGCCCCTCAGCCCCGTGACATCGGCCATCGTCCAGCGTGGCACGCTGCGGCGCGGTTCTGTCCTGGTGGCGGGGAGGAGTTGGGCTAAAGTCCGTTTCCTGTTCGACGAGAACGGGCGCGCGCTGACGGAGGCGGGGCCGAGCACCGCGGTGGAGGTGGTGGGCTGGAAGGAGCTGCCGTCGGCCGGAGAGGTCATCCTGGAGGTCGAGTCTGAGGTGAGACGGAAACCACGACGCACCGGCGGTTCGATCCCCGCGTAGCTCTGAGTTGGGGCTGGGCGGTATGGCCAAAAATTCATATCACAGTATTTTTTTGTCCTGTTTTTTGTTCACCTACATTCCCCTGGGTCCAAAGTCCCTTCTTGGTGTGATAGTGGGCGAGCTGTACCCAGCATGCAGTTAGGCGTACATGTATACATTTATCAATGACGAGTGTTCACGTTGGTTCTGGTCTCGTTGGGTTTTTGGCGAGCAGCAGCGAGCGAGGGAGGTGGTGGAGTGGAGGATCTACGCGGAGGAGCAAGAGAAGCTGCAGGAGGAGCAGAGCGCCATCGAGCTCAAAGCGACACTGCACCTGTACGAGTACCGGAAGGAGAGGGCGGGGCTAGCGCACCTGAGCTGGCGGCAGAGGAAGGCGGCGCTGTACCGAGCCAACAAGTCCAAGTTCGCCACGCGGACGAGCGAGAGGACGCAGAGGGACGAGCCCAACCTGTCGCTCGTCATCAAAGGTACACGCCCACTGGGCTCTGATTGGCTGCCCAGAGTTATTAAAGCACACCTGGTGGATGGTTTATGATGCGTTATGAGTTACTAAAGCTCCGCCCCCTGCAGGAGACGTGGACGGCTCGGTGGAGGCGGTGCTCGGCATCCTGGACGGGTACGACCAGCAGCAGCAGTGTCGGCTGGAGCTGCTTCACTTCGGCCTCGGGGACGTTTCAGAGAACGACGTCAACATGGCCGACGCCTTCGCAGGTAACGGCGGCCCGGAGGCGGGGCCAGACCCGTGACCCAGACAGGAAGTGACCCGTGACCCAGACAGGAAGTGGCCTGTGACCCTGACAGGAAGTGGCCTGTGACCCTGACAGGAAGTGACCCAGACTCTGACAGGAAGTGACCTGACAGAAAGTGACCCGTGACTCTGACAGGAAGTGACCCAGACAGGAAGTGACCCGTGACCCTGACCGGAAGTGACCCGTGACTGACAGGAAGTGACCCAGACAGGAAGTGACCCGTGACCCTGACCGGAAGTGACCCAGACTCTGACAGGAAGTGACCTGACAGGAAGTGACCTGTGACTGACAGGAAGTCCTCCTGACGCTCCGCCTCTCAACAGGTTCCATCTACGGCTTCAACGTGGCAGCCAGCAAGTCCATCCAGCAGCTGGCGGCGGCGCGTGGCGTCTCGCTGAGGCTCCACCGCGTCATCTACAAGCTCATCAACGAGCTGAAGGACGAGCTGAGCAGCAAACTGCCGCCGCTGCGCTCGGAGAACGTCGTCGGTGAGGAACCTTAGACCTGTGGAACCTGCCTCCAAGATCCTGTTCTGTAGTTCAGGAGATGTTCTAACTAAACTCTGTTTAGTACCTGATGCGTCCTTCATGTCAAGAACCAGGACACCAACAGGAAGTGTTTTCTCCCCAGGGGAAGCCACGGTCCTCGCCATGTTTGACGTCTCCGTGGGGAAGAAGAAGGTTCCTGTTGCCGGCTGCCGGGTCCAGAAAGGTCAGCTGGACCGGCGCCTGAAGTTCAGACTGATCCGAGGCCGAGACACCGTCTGGGAGGGTGAGTCAGACCTGGACCCGTCACCCAGTACTGTCTGCCCTTGGACCAGGAACTAGTTAGGACAGGAAGTAACGCTGTACTGGTCCAGAACAGCTTTACTTCCTGTCCTAACTAGGCCAGTAAAGCTGTACTGGTCTAGTGTGTTCCCTCACTTCTTCCTCCCCGCGTTCCCTCACTACTCCCTCTTCGCCTTCCCTCACTACTCCCCCTTCGCGTTCCCTCACTACTCCCTCTTCGCCTTCCCTCACTACTCCCTCCACGCGTTCCCTCACTACTCCCCCTTCGCGTTCCCTCACTACTCCCCCTTCGCGTTCCCTCACTACTCCCTCCACGCGTTCCCTCACTACTCCCTCCACGCGTTCCCTCACTACTCCCTCCACGCGTTCCCTCACTACTCCCTCCCCGCGTTCCCTCACTACTCCCTCCCCGCGTTCCCTCACTACTCCCTCCCCGCGTTCCCTCCCCGCGTTCCCTCACTACTCCCTCCCCGCGTTCCCTCACTACTCCCTCCCCGCGTTCCCTCACTACTCCCTCCACGCGTTCCCTCACTACTCCCTCCCCGCGTTCCCTCACTACTCCCTCCCCGCGTTCCCTCACTACTCTCTCTTCGCCTTCCCTCACTACTCCCTCCCCCTTCCCTCACTACTTCCCCTTCGCCTTCCCTCACTACTCCCTCCCCCTTCCCTCACTACTCCCCCTCCCTTCGCCTTCCCTCACTACTCCCCCTCCCTTCGCCTTCCCTCACTACTCCCCCTCACTACTCCCCCCCCCCGCCTTCCCTCACTACTCCCTCCCCGCCTTCCCTCACTACTCCCTCCCCGCGTTCCCTCACTACTCCCCCTTCGCGTTCCCTCACTACTCCCCCTTCGCGTTCCCTCACTCTTCCTCCCTGCTTCCCCAGGTTCTCTAGCGGCGTTGAAGCACCACAGAGACGAGGTGCCGGTGGTGAAGTTGGGCGTGGAGTGCGGCGTGTCGGCGGTCGGCGACGTGGACTTCAGACCCGGCGACGTCATCGTCTGCTACGAGGAGCTGGAGGCTCGGCAGGTCACTTCCTGGGACCCCGGCTTCTAAACACCGCTTCCGACAGCTCAACAGACTTAACTGATGTAAACGTGATAATTTTCTTTGTTTGGACAAATCATCTGCAGCATAACATCACTGGTCTGCTGGTTTAATGGCTTACTGGGATGAAACCAGTTCAAACTAATGAATCAACAGCTGTTTTTCTTTCAGAAACATTTTAATGCAAATTTTAATGTGACAGTTGCAAAGAAAATCAATAAACCAAATAGGCGTTACAATATTTAAAAAGTGAATCCTGCATTCTGATTGGACGAGGCCGGCGCTGTGACCTCACTTCCTCCTGGCCGGCTTGGCGAGCAGCGCCGGGGGGATCTGGGTCAGACCCCGGACAGAGAAGAGCCGCTCGGCGCGCTCCTTCAGGGTCCCGCCACACTTAAGACCCCGAGACATCAGCTCCTCCTTCAGGAGGTCCAGACCCAGAGACTCCAGCTGGGCCACGGAGGACTGGTCCACCTGAGCCCGGCCCTGAGGAGGAAGACTGCAGGTTTAGGAATGGACCACCTCTGGTGAACTCTGATATTATGGGATGGACTACTGACCTGCTGCTGAGACAAACTCTGGTCCTCTGAGGATCTGCTGGTCTGGTCTTTTGGAGTTTCTGGGAGACCCTGGTCCTCTGAGGGTCTGCTGGTCTGGTCTCTAGGGGCGTCTGGGAGACCCTGGTCCTCTGAGGGTCTGCTGGTCTGGTCTCTAGGGGCGTCTGGGAGACCCTGACCCCCTGCAGGTCTGCTGGTCTGGTGGTCTGAGGACGAGCTGGAGGAGACGGTGATTTCAGTGAATAATAAATAGGTGTAAATGTTTGTGGTACTGAAGTGGATCTGGACTCTACCTGCCGCTCTGCTTGGGGTCCTCCGCCGCCGCCTCCTCCTCATAATCATCATCCTCATCCTCTGAGCTCAGCATCTCACCGACCCCTGTCCTGTAACAATGGCAACGTGTATCAATATAGTGACGCTAATCAATATTAATATATAATTATGCTGCCAATTAGGCGCGTCACGCTACAGGCGCGTCACGCTACAGGCGCTAGACCGCAGGCGCGCCACGCTACAGACTACAGATGCTACAGACTACAGGCGCGCCACGCTACAGGCGCGCCACGCTACAGGCGCTACAGACTACAGGCGCGCCACGCTACAGGCGCTACAGACTACAGGCGCGCCACGCTACAGGCGCTACAGACTACAGGCGCGCCGCGCTACAGGCGCTACAGACTACAGGCGCGCCGCGCTACAGGCGCTACAGACTACAGGCGCGCCGCGCTACAGGCGCTACAGACTACAGGCGCGCCGCGCTACAGGCGCTACAGACTACAGGCGCGCCACGCTACAGACTACAGGTGCGCCACGCTACAGGCGCGCCACGCTACAGGCGCTACAGGCACTACAGGCGCGCCGCGCTACAGGCACTACAGGCGCGCCGCGCTACAGGCACTACAGGCGCGCCGCGCTACAGGCACTACAGGCGCGCCGCGCTACAGGCACTACAGGCGCGCCACGCTACAGACTACAGGCGCTACAGACTACAGGCGCTACAGACTACAGGCGCTACAGACTACAGGCGCGCCGCGCTACAGACTACAGGCGCGCCGCGCTACAGGCGCTACAGACTACAGGCGCGCCACGCTACAGGCGCTACAGACTACAGGCGCGCCACGCTACAGACTACAGGCGCGCCGCGCTACAGGCGCTACAGACTACAGGCGCGCCATGCTACAGGCGCTACAGACTACAGGCGCGCCGCGCTACAGACTACAGGCGCGCCGCGCTACAGACTACAGGCGCGCCAGACGCTACAGGCACTACAGGCGCGCCAGACGCTACAGGCACTACAGGCACTACAGGCGCGCCAGGCACTACAGGCGCGCCAGACGCTACAGGCACTACAGGCGCGCCAGACGCTACAGGCACTACAGGCGCGCCAGACGCTACAGGCACTACAGGCGCGCCAGACGCTACAGGCACTACAGGCGCGCCAGACGCTACAGACTACAGGCGCGCTGCGCTACAGACTACAGGCGCGCCAGACGCTACAGGCGCGTCATGCTACAGACTACAGGCGCGCCAGACTACAGGCCCGTCACGCTACAGGCGCGCTACAGACTACAGGCACTACAGGCGTGTCACGCTACAGGCGCGGCATGCTACAGACTACAGGCGCGCCAGACTACAGGCCCGTCACGCTACAGGCGCGCTACAGACTACAGGCGCGCTACAGACTACAGGCGCGCTACAGACTACAGGCCCTACAGACTAGCGCGTTAAAGAACTAGGTGTTAAAGAACTAAAGAGTCTCACCAGAAACAAGCTGCAGCTGCCGTGTTCTTCTTCTTCTTCTGCGGCGGCTGCTCGCTCTGATCAGAGTTTGGTCTCTTTGCTGCAGAGACGTCGTCCACCTTCACCTGAGAGCTGGAGGACGCCTGCAGACCTGAGAGGAGGGCACACGACCCGTTAGTATCGATAGAGCAGCGGTTCACAAACTTTTTAGGCCACGCACCCCCCTCTACATCCCGACCGGGTTCACGCACCCCCAATCCCCCACACCTTAAAGAAAAACGCAACAGAGCTTATTTATAGCCGCATAAAATCGGACCAATGCGAGAACTGTTTGCTCTCGCGTGGCGTTTGTTACAAGATTTAGTCCGCTGTATAAATGTCAGTTACACAAGGCGTCACTTTTAAAGAGCAATAAGGATGGCGAGGACACACACACAGGCTCAGAGGCAGATTGCATTTCACATTTATTTACTTAAACACAGTAACCACGTAAAGAACAAAGAGTGGCACATGATAGGCTCAGAAACAGATATAAATAAAAAAGAGGCTCCAGGGGTGCGCACCACACTTTGGGAATCCCTGGTGTAGACCCAACACGTGGATGAGACTGCAATTGTTTTTGGCTGTTTTGTTTTGTCTTCCAATGTGGATCTAAAAATGTAAGGGGCTTCTGACTTGCACTGGCATGCTTGGTGTTCAGGTGGCGGCGCAAATAAGAGGCTTCAGACAGCTGTTAGCCAGAACCTCACTGCACAACACGCACTGTGGCTTCGGGCAATCTGCATTCCAATCCAAGTGAAGCCCAGACCCAGAGAATTGTCATCATGTTTCCTCTTTTTTCCCAGTCTGATGCTCACTCTCGTCTCCTCTTTCTTCACCTTGACTCTTCGATGGGTCTCTGTGCTCCCGGTTTGTCTGATGTCTCTTCCTCCTTCTCGGTCTCCTCCGTCTCCTCTTTCTCCGACTCCCGGTCGGTTTCTTCTCCCGGTCTCTCCCCAACGCACCTCTCTGTTTCTCTCCCTCCGGTTCCTCCCTCTCTCTCTGTCCCTCTCCTCTTTTATTACTGATAGCTTCAGATGTCCCACCTGACAGCTTCCCTGATTTCAGCCAGTTTCACATGTTTTCATGGATGTTGCTGAATGAATGAAATGACGTTAGGTGCACAAGCTAGGCTAGCTAGTGTGTACTAAAAGACAGTCTGTCGGCCGGACCGGAAGTGCATCTATTTATTAAATTGTACGTTTTTAATTGTAATTAAATGTAAATCTTACAAAGGGAATTTTTATAATTAAAAAAAAAAAATCCTACTTATTTTTTTTAAATTATGTTTAATATTAATTATTACACCATTAGACCACCATTACATTTTTCCTCTCGCGCACCCCCTAGAGGCAGCTCACGCCACACTTTGGGAATCCCTGGATTAAGATATGGTTTACAAAGAGTAAATGAGTCTGACCTTGGAAAATGGCTTTCCCACACTTTGGGAATCCCTGCGATAGAGGACGCCTGCAGACTGAGGAGGACGGGCCATGTGCCCTCCTCAGTCTGCAGGCGTCCTCTCTCGATACTAACGGGTCTCGCCTGCAGACCGAGAGGAGGGCACACAGAGGGTCTTCCTCACCCTTCATCACAGAGTCCTCCAGCCGCTCTGACAGGTCGTGGCACTGCCTCTGGTACTCCGGGTCGGTGAAGTGGTGTTTGGGTTCAGACAGTTTCCTCTGGAGTCGCTCCACGCGGCGCTGCTCCTTCTCCGCCTCGCGCTCCGTCGTCTTCTTCAGCCACTCCGCCATCCTAAACACCACAGAAGAAGAGTTACTTACTTCAACCCTAACCCTGGAGGAGGATCAGCAGAAGCCTCAGAAGAAGAATCAGCAGCCTCTTCACTCACTCCTTCTCGTGGTTCACGTCCCTCAGCCTCCTCCCGCTCAGGTCCCTGCAGGCTTCTCTGTTGGTGGTTTTCTCGATCTGAGCGCCCAGCGCTCGCAGCATGGAGCCGAACCCTGAACACCACAGAAGAAGAAGTTTGTCTCCCGGGCTCTTTGTTTGAGAGTTAGTTTGTGTCTATTTCCTGGAACACACCTCCCTTCCCCCCGCGCAGGCGGGGCTCCAGGTGATAGACGGCTCCACAGTGCAGAGGATCCTCCAGAGGAGACAGGCGGCCATTACGCACCACGTAGAAGTCTGCAGAAGAAGCAGCTCCCTGAAGACAACACACACAGTTTACACACACAACACACACAGTTTACACACACAACACACACACAGTTTACACACACAACACACACACAGTTTACACACACAACACACACACAGTTTACACACACAACACACACACAGTTTACACACACAACACACACACAGTTTACACACACAACACACACAGTTTACACACACAACACACACACAGTACACACAGTTTACACACACAACACACACACAGTTTACACACACAACACACACACAGTTTACACACAACACACACACAGTTTACACACCCTTGATACAAGTTAACTTAGAACTTCCCGTTTCATCGAATCAAAAACACTGTGTTTGTTAGCTAACGTTAGCATCACTAGCTAACTGCCATGCTAGCTTTAGCATCAGGGCGCTCTACATAGCATCCTTGAGCCGTTTGCTTCAGGTTTCCCGCCTCCACCTGCCGGTGACACTCACCTGCTGCCGGACGAACCGGGTCAGCACGTCCCGGACCAGAGACCCGTCCGGAAACACGCAGTGAGAGAAGCTGGACCCCGGAGCGCTCACGAACACCTCCATGTTGTTAGCTACAGCACAAGGCGCATGCGCTGTGCTGCCACTTCTTATGCGCTCCTGGCAAGAGAGGCGGCGTCTTACGTCATCACGTTACCACGACGCTCCCTCCTAACGTCTGATAAGCACGTCGTGACGTGTTCTGCTTATACGCGCAGGATCGTTTTCTACCGCGGAATGCGTCTTATTTATTATTTATATATATATATATATATATATATATATATATATATATATATATATGCATATGCATATATATATATATATATATATATATATATGCATATATATATATATATGCATATATATATATATATATATATATATATATATATATATATGCATATATATATATATATATATATATATATATATATATATGCATATATATATATATATATATATATATATATATGCATATATATATATATATATATATGCATATATATATATATATATATATATATGCATATATATATATATATATATATGCATATATATATATATATATATATGCATATATATATATATATATATATATGCATATATATATATACATATATATATATATATATATATATATATATATATATATGCATATATATATATATATATATATATATGCATATATATATGCATATATATATATGCATATATATATATGCATATATATATATGCATATATATATATATATATATATATATATATATATATATATGCATATATATATATATGCATATATATATATGCATATATATATATGCATATATATATATATATATATATATATATATATATATATATGCAGACAGTTTTCATGTGTTTTCATGTTCCATCTTTAATCCCTGATGTTGTAGATGTATTCTATCACGTGTCTCTTTGTTTACCTTTGTTTACGTCTTCATGCTTCCATTGGGATCTGCGTGTTTAACGTCACATTGCTATGAATTGTGGGTAATTTCCTTAGGCAAAGGGATCATAAAGAGTCAACATGGAATGGTAATGCACCTTAAAACCCCAAAAGAAGATTAAGTCAAATACAATTACATTAAATTAAAAATTAAAATATTAAAATTAAAATTAAATACGGCTCTATTCTATTATTGTTTTGTAAACCGGACGTGACGATGTTACTTCTATACCGGAAGTGACGGTGTTCAGCGTCCTGGTGTGGAGACAACATGGCGGCACTGTGAGGGCATGTGTAAACAGGAAGTGACGGTGTTCAGCGTCCTGGTGTGGAGACAACATGGCGGCACTGTGAGGGCATGTGTAAACAGGAAGTGACGGTGTTCAGCGTCCTGGTGTGGAGACAACATGGCGGCACTGTGAGGGCATGTGTAAACAGGAAGTGACGGTGTTCAGCTTCCTGGTGGGGAGACAACATGGCGGCCCTGAGGAAGGTTGTTTCCAGCTCCTGGTGGAGAGTCCGGCTCAGCTCCTGCAGGTTCTCCAGACCCTCCTTCAGCTCGGACTCCGGCAGAGACCAGACCCCCGCGGACATACCCCGGTCCCCCGCGGACATACCCCGGTCCCCCGCGGACAGACCCCGGTCTGGCTTCGCTGCGGCCTTCGACGTGCAGGCGGAGCTCCGGCGGGAGGCGGAACGCTCCTCGGCCGGCGGCAGCGCCTCCTCCCCCGGACACGAGCAGAGCTTCGCCTCGCTGCTGCGCCGGTCCCCGCTGGTCCAGATGGGCCCGGCTAAAGACCGGGTGGTGGTCGGGAGGGTGGTGCGCGTGGTCCGGGACGACCTGTACGTGGACTTCGGGGGGAAGTTCCCCTGCGTGTGCCGGCGGCCGGCCGACGCGGAGCCGCTGCAGCGGGGCAGCAGGGTCCGGCTGCGGCTGCAGGACCTGGAGCTCACGGCCCGCTTCCTGGGGGCCGAGGCCGGCACCACGCTGCTGGAGGCGCAGGCCGTGCTGCTGGGCCCGCTGGAGGCCCGGGGGGGCCGGGAGCAGAGCCGGGACCAGAACCAGGACCAGAACCAGGACTGAGCCGGACCGTCAGACCGCCAGAGACTATAGCACATGCAGTACTTCGTCAGTCCACAGGGGGCGCCAGAACACTCTGCAGCCCGT
>NC_136594.1:247500-295000 GCF_910589615.1 Taurulus bubalis | reverse complement strand
CGTCCGCTGAGATCTCCTCCTGCAGAGAAGAAGAACCACGGCAAGGTCAAAGGTCATCCCGACACAGAGCCCCTTACTTCTTACTATGATAAGGTAAATGTCAACGTTCTACAGAACCGGACGATGAACGAGGAACCTGAGATACGTTTGAATATCGAGCGGTTAAACCGGAACGTTTGTGTTCTGTTGACTAAAGAGAGGAAAGATGAACGTCATGACCAACAGAAGAGGAAGACCATTCCTCACCTCTTCGTCAAAGTTTGCCACCACGTCGTCGTCCATCTCCCTGCAGAGAAGCCCAGCGTCAGAGAAAGTCCACATTCAAGTCCTCACTGGGATCACAAAGCTCCCACACACTCACTCGGTCTCGGACTGTTTCTCGGTGAAGACCCTCAGGACGAAGTCAGCCTCCTTCGAGGGCTCGAAGGTCGACGGGACGATCAGGTATTCGCCTGGCGGGAGGCGGAGCCTGGCGCTCACCTCCCGCAGGTTGATGAAGGTCTCTGAGCGAGCGCAGGAGGACTGACGCAGGAAGAAGTCCTTCTTCAGGTGGACGCTCGGCCCACCGCGGTGCTGCCGGACAGACGCTCACGCTCAGCTGGGGTTCCGTTACGTAAGACTAGCTAGCTGGTCTTACGTAACGGAACCCCAGCTGAGCGTGAGAGGAACGTTTCATGTGTTCTGAACTCACTCACCTCCTCAGGAATCTGTGAGGAAGACGAGAAACACAAAGAAGAAGAGTTGCGAAACAGAAAGAGCGTCTCTGATAGCATGCTAACGTGCTAATGTGCTAATCATGGTTACGAACGCATTACCAGCTGTTGGGATGCTTTGAGGTAGCTCCTACTGTCGCTAGGTGCTTTTGAATGTTAATAACACGAATAATAACAATAATTAAAGCTGCGAGCAGCTGTGACTGGGCCCTCGTTTCAAGCACGTCGGGGACGCCGGCGGGTCGCCGACTCTCCCGGCCTCGAACATCCGCCTGGCAGGCGAACGTTCTCGGACGGACGAGCCGGCGACCCTTCACCGTTTTTCACCGAGGGCCACAAACAGAAAAAAATATATGAAAGTCTGGGCTACTCAGGTGAGGTATATGGCCAAATGAATCAAATGAGGTAAATTATGTATGTATGTATGTATGTATGTATGTATGTATATATATATATATTTATAAATCACATCAGAGGAAATTTGGCCTTTTCCAAGCTCCAGTAGAAGTCGGTAGGGAGAGAAACTGAAGCTGGTTCTTCAGAGATTCATCACTGCATCTCCATCAGTTCTAGTTCAGACTCTCTTCACTTCTTCTGCATCATCAAGAAGGGAGGCGAGAACAGCTTGAATTCGTTCTCAATAGCAGAAAGATCTGGGAAGCGCAGACTGAGTTCTGTCATTTGATGTGATGACAGACACATATTTCCTCTTTTTCGCAGAAAGGTTGACCTCTGGAAAATGGAATATATGTATATATATTTTGTACATGTAAATATATATATATATATATAAAAGATAAAAATATGTATTAAAAGTGATCAAAAGCTTGAGGTTTCATGGAACGGCGTGGAAGTGGTGTGACGACTATTGCATGTGGTTCGTGATCATGCAGCAAGCTGTTGTAACTCCACTGTACTTTGTCAAAACTGTTCCAAAGTTAACATGCTTTATGAGAGGCATGGCTGGAAGACTTCTGCATGCCAATGTGAACTCATAGTCAGAGCGCCACCTACTGGGAAACTATGGCAATTTGAACTGGAAATGAAGGACGAAAATGAAATTGGCCGACTTCTGGTACGGTTTAGAGCATGGTCCCAAGAGACTTATTTTTAAGTTTATATGTGGTACATACGCCCATCAAATATTGTATATCTATGTTGAACGTACTGCGAGGGCTGCTTTGTTGAATTTAGTTGAATTTACCCCTACGAAGTTAATGGGTCCTTTTCTTTTGAACACAAAGAGATACAAACAAGCTTTTGATGTATTGTGATGAAATTGAACCTTTAATGATCCACAGAGAATTTTGTAAAAATCGAAGCCAGCGTTTAGGAAGATTTGAGGAAAAAATTGTTTTTATCAAAATTCAAAATGGTGGAAATTCTAAGTAGGCGGACTTTAGTGCGACCATATACTTTTTTGTAGAGCAGACACAACCGTACATGTGTGCCAAATTTCAGGTCAATTGGTGATAGGGGGCGAAAACTGTGGGCTTTCACAACTCACAGATTGTCAAAAAAAACACGTTTTTTTAGGGGGCGCTATCTGACTTCCTGTACGGTTTAGAGCATGGTCCCAAGAGAGTTATTTCTAAGTTTACATGTGTTACATATTCCTAGGAAGTTTCATACATGTAGGTCAACCGTAGCGCTGGGGCTGATTAATTGAATATTTGTAGGGGGCGCTATCGAGCCGAAGTTCCAGTTTTGAGTCATTCAAGTCATATCGGGCAACTACATCTTTGCCTTTAAATGTGTGTGCCAAGTTTAGTTACGTGTCGAGCATGCTTAGTCCCTCAAAAGTACCTTCGTTGTTGACCGCGAAGGATGGGGCGCCACGGCAACAGCGTTACACAAAAATCAAAAGCTTTAGGGGCTCACATCATGAAAGTCTTATGTTTGTCTAGAAGTAATTGGAAGTTGATCTGATTGACCGACTAAGAGAAGCAAGCCAAAGTATAGAAATATTTACTTCATGTTGCCATTAGGTGGCGCTATGACTCTAATTAAAAATTAGACTGCACATGTCTTCAGGCCTGGAGGCTGATCAAACATGTGAAACCTGGAAAGGATCTTATCATGTGGAGTCGAGTTACATCGGTTTATTCGGTCATGGCGAAGAAACGAACTTCTGCGATGGACCGACGCTACGCCGTTCAACGGATCCTTACAATCTTCAAGGTGATGCATTATCAATGTCTTAAGTCTGTTCCGACTCATTTTGAGAGGGATCTGAATAATCTGTGAGGAGCACGGTGTACAAGTAGAAAACATGTAACTTCCTGTTGCCTCTAGGTGGCGCTATGACTAGGATGACAATTGATCATATGGATGTCTTCAGGGTCAGGAGGTCATGGCATATGAGAAATATGGAGTAGATTCCATCATGTACGGCCGAGTTAAAGCAACTTCCATTTTCATGGAAAATGGTGTCTCTTTGCCGCTGCTCTGCGCTCACATAGTTCGATATTTTGAAAATCCTGAAATAACTTTTCCCTGCAAAGGTCTCAACATCATATTGCCCGAATCTGAAATCAATCGTGTGTAATCTCTAGGAGGAGTTCGTCAGAATACAACGCCTGAAAACAAGGAAAATGCCAAAATTGAGCGGTTCACTGCAGCGCCCTCTAGTGTTTGAATATTATGAAACAATTTGTGTACGTTAAGGGACACGATGTTGACATATGCTACAAAGTTTGTGAAGATAGGCCAAGTAATTAGGAAGTTATGTGTATTGACACATTGAGCCACGCCCCTAAGAGGTTAATTGGTTAATAACTTCTGAACGCAATGAGATATCAACACGGTTGACAATACCGTTTGATTACATTGAGCCAATGATGATTCACAGAACATTTCGTAAGAAACGGACCCAGCGTTTAGGAGGAATGGGCAAAAATGTGTTTTTTACAAAATTCAAAATGGCGGAAAATCTAATTAGGCGCATTTTAATTTCACGGATGAGTTTTTTGTAGAGCAGTCCCACCCGGACATGTGTGTAAAATTTCAAGTCAATCGGTCAAAGTTCGCAAAAACTGTGGGCTTTCAGCCTAAAGGGGGCGCTATAGAGACATTTTCTCAGACTTTTGGTCGACACCCAAATTATATTAAAATTTTCGCCGAGTCTGATGGGTGTGCAAAGTTTGAAGAATGTAGGTTTATCCCAAGCACCTCTTTTCCATGCAAATAGGTCGGGAATAATAATAATAATAATAATACTTCGCATTTCAATAGGTCCTCGATCTGACTACGTCAGTACTCGGGCCCTAATAATAATAAGGGCTTTGAGTCATAGGACTAAAATATAATGAGCCTTTAAGACAGATGCTGGGTCTCTGAGTTGGGTGGTCTCTAGTGGATTTCTAGTGTGTTTGGGTGGTCTCTACTGTGTTTGGGTAGTCTCTAGTGTGTCTCTACTGTGTTTGGGTGGTCTCTTGTGTGTTTGGGTAGTCGCTAGTGTGTTTGGGTAGTCTCTAGTGTGTTTGGGCTGTCTCTCGTGTGTTTGGGCTGTCTCTAGTGTGTTTGGGTAGTCTCTAGTGTGTTTGGGATGTCTCTACTGTGTTTGGGTGGTCTCTAGTGTGTCTCTAGTGTGTTTGGGTAGTCTCTACTGTGTTTGGGTAGTCTCTAGTGTGTCTCTACTGTGTTTGGGTGGTCTCTAGTGTGTTTGGGTAGTCGCTAGTGTGTTTGGGTAGTCTCTAGTGTGTCTCTACTTTGTTTGGGTGGTCTCTAGTGTGTCTCTAGTGTGTTTGGGTAGTCTATACTGTGTTTGGGTAGTCTCTAGTGTGTCTCTACTGTGTTTGGGTGCTCTCTAGTGTGTCTCTACTGTGTTTGGGTGGTCTCTAGTGTGTCTCTAGTGTGTTTGGGTGGTCTCTAGTGTGTCTCTACTGTGTTTGGGTAGTCTCTACTGTGTTTGGTGGTCTCTACTGTGTTTGGGTAGTCTCTACTGTGTTTGGGTAGTCTCTACTGTGTTTGGGTAGTCTCTAGTGTGTCTCTACTGTGTTTGGGTAGTCTCTACTGTGTTTGGGTGGTCTCTAGTGTGTTTGGGCTGTCTCTAGTGTGTTTGGTAGTCTCTAGTGTGTTTGGGTGGTCTCTAGTGTGTCTCTGCTGTGTTTGGGTGGTCTCTAGTGTGTCTCTAGTGTGTTTGGTAGTCTCTAGTGTGTTTGGGTGGTCTCTAGTGTGTTTGGGCTGTCTCTAGTGTGTCTCTAGTGTGTTTGGGTAGTCTCTACTGTGTTTGGGTGGTCTCTAGTGTGTCTCTAGTGTGTTTGGGCTGTCTCTAGTGTGTTTGGGTAGTCTCTAGTGTGTTTGGGTGGTCTCTAGTGTGTCTCTGCTGTGTTTGGGTGGTCTCTAGTGTGTCTCTAGTGTGTTTGGGTGGTCTCTAGTGTGTCTCTACTGTGTTTGGGTAGTCTCTACTGTGTTTGGGTGGTCTCTACTGTGTTTGGGTAGTCTCTAGTGTGTTTGGGTGGTCTCTAGTGTGTCTATACTGTGTTTGGGTAGTCTCTACTGTGTTTGGGTAGTCTCTAGTGTGTCTCTACTGTGTTTGGGTAGTCTCTACTGTGTTTGGGTAGTCTCTAGTGTCTCTACTGTGTTTGGGTGGTCTCTACTGTGTTTGGGTGGTCTCCACTGTATTTGGGTGGTCTCTAGTGTGTCTCTACTGTGTTTGGGTGGTCTCTAGTGTGTCTCTAGTGTGTTTGGGTAGTCTCTACTGTGTTTGGGTGGTCTCTACTGTGTTTGGGTGGTCTCTAGTGTGTCTCTACTGTGTTTGGGTGGTCTCTAGTGTGTCTCTACTGTGTTTGGGTAGTCTCTAGCGTGTTTGGGCTGTCTCTAGTGTGTCTCTGCTGTGTTTGGGTGGTCTCTAGTGTGTTTGGGTGGTCTCTAGTGTGTCTCTAGTGTGTTTGGGCTTTCTCTAGTGTGTCTCTGCTGTGTTTGGGTAGTCTCTAGTGTGTCTCTAGTGTGTTTGGGTAGTCTCTAGTGTGTTTGGGCTGTCTCTAGTGTGTTTGGGTAGTCTCTAGTGTGTTTTGGTGGTCTCTAGTGTGTCTCTAGTGTGTTTGGGCTTTCTCTTGTGTGTCTCTGCTGTGTTTGGGTGGTCTCTAGTGTGTTTGGGTGGTCTCTAGTGTGTCTCTAGTGTGTTTGGGCTTTCTCTAGTGTGTCTCTGCTGTGTTTGGGTAGTCTCTAGTGTGTCTCTAGTGTGTTTGGGTAGTCTCTAGTGTGTTTGGGCTGTCTCTAGTGTGTTTGGGTAGTCTCTAGTGTGTCTCTAGTGTGTTTGGGCTTTCTCTAGTGTGTCTCTGCTGTGTTTGGGTAGTCTCTAGTGTGTTTGGGCTGTCTCTCGTGTGTTTGGGCTGTCTCTAGTGTGTTTGGGTAGTCTCTAGTGTGTTTGGGTGGTCTCTAGTGTGTCTCTAGTGTGTTTGGGCTGTCTCTAGTGTGTTTGGGCTGTCTCTAGTGTGTTTGGGCTGTCTCTACTGTGTTTGGGTGGTCTCTAGTGTGTTTGGGTAGTCTCTAGTGTGTTTGGGCTGTCTCTAGTGTGTTTGGGCTGTCTCTAGTGTGTTTGGGTGGTCTCTAGTGTGTTTGGGTAGTCTCTACTGTGTTTGGGTAGTCTCTAGTGTGTTTGGGCTGTCTCTACTGTGTTTGGGCTGTCTCTAGTGTGTTTGGGTAGTCTCTACTGTGTTTGGGTAGTCTCTAGTGTGTTTGGGCTGTCTCTAGTGTGTTTGGGTAGTCTCTAGTGTGTTTGGGCTGTCTCTACTGTGTTTGGGCTGTCTCTAGTGTGTTTGGGTAGTCTCTAGTGTGTTTGGGTAGTCTCTAGTGTGTTTGGGCTGTCTCTACTGTGTTTGGGCTGTCTCTACTGTGTTTGGGTAGTCTCTAGTGTGTTTGGGTGGTCTCTAGTGTGTCTCTAGTGTGTTTGGGTGGTCTCTAGTGTGTTTGGGTAGTCTCTAGTGTGTTTGGGCTGTCTCTAGTGTGTTTGGGTGGTCTCTAGTGTGTTTGGGTAGTCTCTAGTGTGTTTGGGCTGTCTCTAGTGTGTTTGGGCTGTCTCTAGTGTGTTTGGGCTGTCTCTAGTGTGTTTGGGTAGTCTCTAGTGTGTTTGGGTGGTCTCTAGTGTGTCTCTAGTGTGTTTGGGCTGTCTCTAGTGTGTTTGGGCTGTCTCTAGTGTGTTTGGGCTGTCTCTAGTGTGTTTGGGTAGTCTCTAGTGTGTTTGGGTGGTCTCTAGTGTGTCTCTAGTGTGTTTGGGCTGTCTCTAGTGTGTTTGGGCTGTCTCTAGTGTGTTTGGGCTGTCTCTAGTGTGTTTGGGTAGTCTCTAGTGTGTTTGGGTGGTCTCTAGTGTGTCTCTAGTGTGTTTGGGCTGTCTCTAGTGTGTTTGGGTAGTCTCTAGTGTGTTTGGGCTGTCTCTAGTGTGTTTGGGCTGTCTCTAGTGTGTTTGGGCTGTCTCTAGTGTGTTTGGGTAGTCTCTAGTGTGTTTGGCTGTAGCTCAGGGGGGATGAGTGGTCGTCCCGCAACCACAAGGTAGCCAGCTCGATCCCCAGTCCCCCCATAGCTCACATGTCGAAGTGTCCCTGAGCAAGACACCCAACCCCCAGCTGCTCCCCGGGCGCCTCTCAGGGCTGCCCACTGCTCCCTATCCAGGGATGGGTCAAATGCAGAGAAGAATTTCCCCAAGGGGATAAATAAAGGATACTTTCTTCTTCTTTCTAGTGTGTTTGGGTGGTCTCTAGTGTGTCTCTACTGTGTTTGGGCTGTCTCTACTGTGTGGACGTCTCCTTGACCTTGACCTCTGACCTCGTAGATGGCGAAGCCGATTGTGTGCGTGTCCTGGCCGTGGCGGCGGTGGCGGCGGCGGTCTTTCTGCATCAGAGCCACCAGGAAGCTGCAGGTGTTCTCGTCGTCCTCGGGGTCGTCGTCCTCCTCCAGCAGGGAGATCTTGTACTGAGGGTTGATCCAGAACGTGTCTGCAAGGCGGCAGCCACAGCCAGTGCATCATGGGATATGTAGTTTTCATAACAAAGATGGTGGAATGTGTACAGCTGGGTTCAGGTGCAGGACAAAAGCTCAACTTTGGACACTTGAACTGTATTTAAACTGTGGTATATATATATATATATATATATATATATATATACATATATATATATATATATAACCTATATTATATGTATTATAATTATATTATAATAACTCATTATTAATGGTTGATAACTCATTTTAATGGTTAATAAGTGGTTATTATGAGCGTCCTCACTGGGGTGGTTCCTGCAGCCTCCGGCGGTGCTTCCTCTCCTCCAGCTGCCCTCAAACAGCGTCGTGGTCCAGAACCTGGTGGAGTCCTGGCTCAGGGCGTCCGGGGTCAGGTTACAGATCTCCAGCCGGGAGAACTGACGCAGGAACTCCTGGAACGACATCCTGACAGACACACGGACATTGTTGGCGACATTGTTGGCGACATTGTTGGCGACATTGTTGGCGACATTGTTAGCGACATTGTTGACGACATTGTTGGCGACATTGTTGGCGACATTGTTGGCGACATTGTTGACGACATTGTTTGCGACATTGTTGACGACATTGTTGACGACATTGTTGGCGACATTGTTGGCGACATTGTTGGCGACATTGTTGACGACATTGTTTGCGACATTGTTGACGACATTGTTGACGACATTGTTGACGACATTGTTTGCGACATTGTTGGCGACATTGTTGACGACATTGTTGTCGACATTGTTGGCGACATTGTTGGCGACATTGTTGATGGACACGTCTTCCCTCGCCGACCTACCAGAACTCTCCGTCCTCCATCTTGCAGAGCAGCTCGTCTTTCTCTGCCGAGTCGACGGAGCTCCACTCCGACGAGCTGGAACACAAAGCACATTCGTCTCTAGTGTTCTCAACCCGTCTCTAATGTTCTCAACCCGTCTCTAGTGTTCTCAACCCGTCTCTAGTGTTCTCAACCCGTCTCTAGTGTTCTCAACCCGTCTCTAGTGTTCTCAACCCGTCTCTAATGTTCTCAACCCGTCTCTAATGTTCTCAACCCGTCTCTAGTGTTCTCAGACCGTGTCTAGTGTTCTCAACCCGTCTCTAGTGTTCTAAACCCGTCTCTAGCGTTCTCAAGCGGGTCGTCCGTGTTCTTAGACCCGTGAGCACTGACCTGTCGCTCCAGGCTCCGGTCCACTCCACCTGACCCCACGGGTTCCTGATCCGGATCAGACGTTCATGCCGGCCTCGGTAGTCCACCTGCAGAGGACGGGACAAACAGACGTCCGGAGTCCGACACGGAGACCCGATCCGGATGCAGGTCGGTGCTGATGTGACGAAGGTGAGCTCACCTGCTGGAGTCCGGTCACAGAGTAGGCGTGGCCTTTCACCAGCTTCTTGAAGGTCACCGCCTCCATGTCCAGAGAGCTGGTGATCTGAGGAGACACAGGACAGCAGTGTAGAGAGCCTTGACTTTATTTACCTTAATAATCACTCAATGGTTCAGAGGAGGTCTGAGGACTGACGTCGATGGAGCAGCCCAGCAGGGACTCTCTCTCCAGAGCTTTACTGATGACCCGATGGAGGTCTCTGGGAGCTTTCTTCAGCTCGTACATCTCTGACACTCCGCCGGTGAAGTCCTCGAAACCCTCGGTGGTGCTGCCTCCAGACAGAGCCTCGTAGGACCCGTTGAGCCTGAACATACGCAGAAAAACAACCAGTAAACACTCAGTAAACAACCAGTAAACAACCCGTAAACACTCAGTAAACAACCAGTAAACACTCAGTAAACAACCAGTAAACAACCCGTAAACAACCAGTAAACACTCAGTAAACAACCCGTAAACACTCAGTAAACAACCAGTAAACACTCAGTAAACAACCAGTAAACAACCCGTAAACACTCAGTAAACAACCAGTAAACAACCAGTAAACACTCAGTAAACAACCAGTAAACAACCCGTAAACACTCAGTAAACAACCAGTAAACAACCAGTAAACACTCAGTAAACACTCAGTAAACAACCAGTAAACAACCCGTAAACACTCAGTAAACAACCAGTAAACAACCAGTAAACAACCCGTAAACACTCAGTAAACAACCAGTAAACACTCAGTAAACAACCAGTAAACAACCCGTAAACAACCGGTAAACAACCCGTAAAAACAAACAGTAAACAACCCGTAAACAACCAGTAAACAACCCGTAAAAACAAACAGTAAACACTTAGTAAACAACCAGTAAACAACCCGTAAAAACAAACAGTAAACAACCAGTAAACAACCAGTGAACACTCAGTAAACAACCAGTAAACAACCCTTAAACAACCAATAAACAACCAGTGAACACTCAGTAAACAACCAGTAAACAACCAGTAAACAACTTTCTTACTTGGCGTAGGCCTTCTCCAGCAGGGCGCTCCAGTACTCGCTGCCTTCAGCCGAGTGGACGAACATCAGCTCTCCGTCTTTGACCGGCAGGCGGTCGTCGATCACCACGTCCACCCACTCACCGAACTGCCAGAACTGAGACGGGAGGAAGAGAGAGAGTCCATGTAAAGGTAAAACCTCAGAGGATCTGAGAGTAGAGAGGCTCAGGTAGAAGAGTAGAGACGCTCAGGTAGAAGAGTAGAGAGGCTCAGGTAGAAGAGTAGAGAGGCTCAGGTAGAAGAGTAGAGAGGCTCAGGTAGAAGAGTAGAGAGGCTCAGGTAGAAGAGTAGAGAGGCTCAGGTAGAAGAGTAGAGAGGCTCAGGTAGAAGAGTAGAGAGGCTCAGGTAGAAGAGTAGAGAGGCTCAGGTAGAAGAGTAGAGAGGCTCAGGTAGAAGAGTAGAGAGGCTCAGGTAGAAGAGTAGAGAGGCTCAGGTAGAAGAGTAGAGAGGCTCAGGTAGAAGTGTAGAGAGGCTCAGGTAGAAGAGTAGAGAGGCTCAGGTAGAAGAGTAGAGACGCTCAGGTAGAAGAGTAGAGAGGCTCAGGTAGAAGAGTAGAGAGGCTCAGGTAGAAGAGTAGAGAGGCTCAGGTAGAAGAGTAGAGACGCTCAGGTAGAAGTGAGCCAATCAAAAACGGATAATCAATACAAATGATCAGGAAAAATATCAAAAATATGTCAAATATGACTCTTTAGTGCTTCTTATCAAAGTCAATGCTGTCTCTAAATCATCACGCTCTCCTTTGTTTTTCAGAACCAAAACAAAACTCCTAAGTTCCACTTGAAGTAACAGGTGAGTGGGTGTGGCCTCTGAGCAGGTGAGTGGGAGTGGCCTCTGAGCAGGTGAATGGGAGTGGCCTCTGAGCAGGTGAGTGGGTGTGGCCTCTGAGCAGGTGAGTGGGTGTGGCCTCTGAACAGGTGGAGTCTCACTTGGAAGTGGAAGATGCCGGCGTATTCGTGGTTGAAGTTCTGACCGAGAGGAACAACGCGATGTAGCAGCCGGTCGTTCAGAGTCAGAGACCCGATGGCAGCGAGCAGCCAGCAGTCTCCTGTTGACACACATGAACAGACACACTTCAACTTCCTTCAGAACCAGAGTTAATACAGATGTACAGACACACTTCAACTACCTTCAGAACCAGAGTTAATACAGATGTACAGACACACTTCAACTACCTTCAGAACCAGAGTTAATACAGATGTACAGACACACTTCAACTACCTTCAGAACCAGAGTTAATACAGATATACAGACACACTTCAACTACCTTCAGAACCAGAGTTAATACACATGTACAGACGCACCTGATCCAGACCTGATCCAGAAACAGACCTGATCCAGAACCAGACCTGATCCAGACCTGACCCAGACCTGATTCAGACCTGAAACAGACCTGATCCAGAAATAGACCTGATCCAGATCCAGACCTAAACCAGACCTGAACCAGACCTGATTCAGACCTGAAACAGACCTGATCCAGAACCAGACCTGAACCAGATCTGATCCAGACCTGAACCAGACCTGATCCAGAACCAGACCTGATCCAGATCTGAAACAGAACCAGACCTGACCCAGACCTGAACCAGATCTGATCCAGACCTGACCCAGACCTGATACAGACCTGATCCAGACCTGATTCAGACCTGAAACAGACCTGATCCAGAACCAGATCTGATCCAGACCTGAACCAGACCTGATCCAGAACCAGACCTGAACCAGACCTGATTCAGACCTGAAACAGACCTGATCCAGATCTGAAACAGAACCAGACCTGACCCAGATCTGATCCAGACCTGACCTGATCCAGACCTGATCCAGACCTGAAACAGAACCAGACCTGAATCAGACCTGATCCAGAACCAGACCTGAACCAGACCTGAACCAGACCTGATCCAGAACCAGACCTGATCCAGACCTGAAACAGACCTGATCCAGAACCAGACCTGAACCAGATCTGATCCAGACCTGATCCAGACCTGATCCAGATCTGAAACAGAACCAGACCTGATCCAGACCTGATCCAGACCTGACCTGATCCAGACCTGATCCAGACCTGATCCAGACCTGAAACAGAACCAGACCTGAACCAGACCTGAAACAGACCTGATCCAGAACCAGACCTGAACCAGACCTGAACCAGACCTGATCCAGACCTGAAACAGACCTGATCCAGAACCAGACCTGAACCAGATCTGATCCAGACCTGATCCACACCTGACCTGATCCAGACCTGATCCAGACCTGATCCAGAACCAGACCTGAACCAGACCTGAACCAGACCTGAAACAGAACCAGACCTGACTGATCAGGATCATACTGATCAGAATCATACTGATCAGTATGATCCTGATCAATATGATCCTGATCAGTATGATTCTCCCCATCATCTGGTTCAGGTCTGGATCATACTGATCAGGATCTGGATCATATTGATCAGGATTATACTGATCAGGATCATATTGATCAGGATCATACTGATCAGGATCATACTGATTAGGATCATATTGATCAGGATCATATTGATCAGGATCATACTGATCAGGATCAAATTGATCAGGATCAGGCCCCTGATTGGAGGAGAAGATGTTTCCAGGAAGCGTTAGCTTGTTAAGTGAACATCAGCTGACTCATTGTTCTGAAGAAGCACTCTGACGGTCTGTGGGGACGCACTAATGCTAAGCTAACGTCAGCAACAACATGGTGCTGCTAATGTTTCCGGCTAATGGAGTTTCCACCCATTCACTGATCAATAAACTGATCAATACAAGGTCAGAGCTGATGGACTGAGTGCTGCCTTCAGGTGCTCCTCGTGAGGTCTGTCAGGGTCTATGTACATCATGTGTGTATATATATATACACAATATTTACATAGTTTTATATACATATTTACATAGGTTTCCATCTGTTGAACTCCATGTTTACTCTCTGACAGTCAGCTGGTCTCTTAGCAACCGTCGTCAGGGAAGTCACATGACCAGGACTCACCCAGCGCTCCCTGGCAGATGTCCGTCCTGGTGGCTCCGCCCACAATGAACTGGGGGTTCTCTGTTAGCTCCTGAAACGACCAATCAGAGACAAGCGTGACATCATCATCATCGTCTCTGTGCTGATGGTTATTGTCTCATATATATATATATATATATATATATATATATATATATTTATATATATATATATATATATATATATATATATATATATAACTAGTATTGAATATACACATATATATATATATATATATAACTAATATTAAATATACACATATACACACACTGCCCTGAGGACCTGATTGAAGACAGGAGGACTGACTCAACGTAACACACTGACCTCCACTGAGTTAGTGAATGTATTATTTATGTATGTATTATTCATTATGTATTATGTATTATACATTATGTATGTATTATTCATTATGTATGTATTATTCATTATGTATTTATCACCCTGGGTTACGTTATATTCTCTAAACACGTCAACAGGCTCAATCTGGGGTTAAACTGATATTCTCAGTTTGATTCTTCACTTCCTGCCACAAACAGGAAGCAGTGCCTGGTCCTGCGAATCACAGCCCTGATTGTGTTCAGTGGTGCCCTGCAGTGTGTCTGCCAGGCTCATGGACAGGATCAGGGTTTGGGTTCTCACCGTGGGTCTCTTTGCCCTGCAGCCTGTCTGACAGTCTCATGGACAGGATCAGGGTTTGGGTTCTCACCGTGGGTCTCTTTGTCCTGCAGCCTGTCTGACAGGCTCATGGACAGGATCAGGGTTTGGGTTCTCACCGTGGGTCTCTTTGCCCTGCAGCATGTCTGGCAGGCTCATGGACAGGATCAGGGTTTGGGTTCTCACCGTGGGTCTCTTTGCCCTGCAGCATGTCTGACAGGCTCATGGACAGGATCAGGGTTTGGGTTCTCACCGTGGGTCTCTTTGCCCTGCAGCATGTCTGCCAGGCTCATGGACAGGATCAGGGTTTGGGTTCTCACCGTGGGTCTCTTTGCCCTGCAGCCTGTCTGACAGGCTCATGGACAGGATCAGGGTTTGGGTTCTCACCGTGGGTCTCTTTGCCCTGCAGCATGTCTGACAGGCTCATGGACAGGATCAGGGTTTGGGTTCTAACCGTGGGTCTCTTTGCCCTGCAGCATGTCTGACAGGCTCATGGACAGGATCAGGGTTTGGGTTCTCACCGTGGGTCTCTTTGCCCTGCAGCATGTCTGACAGGCTCATGGACAGGGTCAGGGTTTGGGTTCTCACCGTGGTTCTCTTTGCCCTGCAGCATGTCTGACAGGCTCATGGACAGGATCAGGGTTTGGGTTCTCACCGTGGGTCTCTTCCACTCCACCCCGCTGGTTTTGGCGGTAAACGGTCCGAGTTCCTTGAAGCCCAGGGAGGCCGGTTCTGCGGGGAACATTGGGTCCTGGAACAGGGATCCGTTCTGCTGACAGTCCTCCTTCAGGGCCCGGAAGTCCTGGTTCAGGTAGACTACAGCCTGCTGGACCGAGCCCAGACCTCCAGCCCTCTGCCGGTCCTTCTGGATCCGCCCAGACACGCCTCCAAACATCCTGACCCACAATACACCAGAGTAATCAGCATGTTAGCATGCTAACACCTGGTAGACATTAATCAGCATGTTAGCATGCTAACACCTGGTAGACATTAATCAGCATGTTAGCATGCTAACACCTGGTAGACATTAATCAGCATGTTAGCATGCTAACAACTGATAGACATTAATCACTATGTTAGCATGCTAACACCTGGTAGACATTAATCACTATGTTAACATAGTGATTAATGTTATCTGTTATCAGAGACATAAATATAAACATGCAGGTGTTTGTACCTGGTTTCCGTCCAATGGGCTCGCAGGACGCTGACGGGAAACAGAAGTCTGGTTAGTTCATTGGATACTGGACCAACAACACATCAATAAAGCCATTTTATTGTATACGGGTAGCTCATACAGGTATGAGAACACTTGTATACAGGTATGAGAACACCTGTACACAGGGATGAGAACACCTGTATACAGGGATGAGAACACCTGTACACAGGGATGAGAACACCTGTACACAGGGATGAGAACACCTGTATACAGGTATGAGAACACCTGTACACAGGGATGAGAACACCTGTACACAGGGATGAGAACACCTGTACACAGGTACGAGAACACCTGTACACAGGGATGAGAACACCTGTACACAGGGATGAGAACACCTGTACACAGGTACGAGAACACCTGTACACAGGGATGAGAACACCTGTACACAGGGATGAGAACACCTGTACACAGGGATGAGAACACCTGTACACAGGGATGAGAATCAGATCAACGACTGAGAGCAGCTGACTCAGCACTCTGAAAGCTGTGTTTCCTGGCACCACCATCCCAGACTGGTACCAGACTCTGCTCCCAGTTCCAGACTGGTTTGATTCCATTTCAGAAGGTCTTAATTTAATAACTGGATTAATTTTCTCCCCTGAAGCTCAACATGAATATTAAAGTAAATAAATATTGTTTATGACGCTTTGTTTGACCAGGAATTCATATTTTACTAATAATAACAATATAATAACAATAATAATAACATAATAACAACAATATGATAATAATATAATAACAACATAATAATAACAATATAATAATAATATATAACAACATAATAATAACACTATAATAAACACAGCGTTCTCTTTCTCCATGGCTCTCCTGATGAAATGAAACAGGTTTGATGTTATTTCATAATCCATAATTTACTTACAGGCTCTGCTCTGATGACGCAGCAGACTTCTGATTGGTTCACAGACCTGAGACCAGAGCACGCGCTCAGAGACTTCACTCACCGGGTCTCCTGCGGGTCTCCTGCGGGTCTCCTGCGGGTCTCCTGCGGGTCTCCTGCGGGTCTCGGTCCGGGTCTCCGTGCGGCTGCTGGACTCTCAGTGCAGCACTACAGGGTGCTGTGTGGTGCTGTGTGGTGCTGTGAGATGTTATGGAGCTCTGCTGCAGGACGAGCCCCGCCCGGCGGCAGGGGCGGGGCTACACCACCACCATCATCATCTTCATCTTCTTCTTCTTCATCATCATTATAAGCTATTAGGCTCGTTCGAGACGAGCCAGTTCTGCGCAGAATCGATCGGCGGCGATCGGCGCGCAATGCATGCCGGTTAGATTTGTGTCCGACTTGCTCCCGACTTGCTCTGACGTCATGCACACGTGGTCAACGATACTCTCACGAGACTAAGTCGCTTTCGATTTCAGAGGCAGGTGCTGCAGTGGCTCTCCCCCGACTGCTCGGCCCAGTGCATGATGGGAAACGCCTGGCTGTCGCCACTTCAGAGAGCTGATTGGCTCTTAGATCTGACAGCAAACACCACGTGTTGTAGAAAATTTTTATTTCATGTGTAGTTGTAATACTTAACGCTGGATTATTGACTATTAGTCTCATGTTTGATCTAAAAACATTTATTGTGTGGTTGTTAATACAAAATCGTATTTATACAACACACATCAAAACTACTAGTAATGTATTTCACAGGCAGACATCAAAAGACCAAAGGATGCAGCTACACACTCATTTTTACATAAATATATATTTATAAACACATATAATAAAACCAAACGTGATCTGTAAACTACAAGTAAACAAAAGTTCGGAACTAACAGGAAGTACTTTTTTCTGTGACTTCCTGCGTAAACACAGCTGACAGCTGACAGACTTGATTGCAGTTTTTTGTCAACGCCTCCTGCTGCAAACGAGCCTATTGTGTAGTGTGGCTTTTATTGTGAAGGGGAAAACGGCAATATATAATAATGTGTATGATCTATATTATTATGATTATAGTAAATTAGGGCTGGGCAAAGTTGAAAAAATTTAACTGATTAATCGCATAATTTTTCTGAGATTAATCTCATTATGCGCCAAATTCAATAATGAAGTAAAAACTAGTGTATGTACAATACTAGTATTGCAGCTTTTATTTTAAAGTAATGTTATCAGAACAATATAACACTCTGGAGCAACAGCAACTTAACAACAGAATATAAATATAAAATATATGCCAGGGAAGAAAAAAAAAACATTTTATTTCTTTAATGCTTCTATATGACTGGTCATTCCATTAAATATTGTATTTATTTTCAGATGTTATAGACTATTTTATTCTAATGTAAAACAGCTTAATATCAAGCTGAAGAAGAAACATTTGTCTTTTATCAGGAAACAACATAAACAGTCTGTTCAGTAGTAAGGGTCCCTGTGAGGGACAAGCCCCTCCTTCTTTTGTCATGTTCAGTAGTAAGGGTCCCTGTGAGGGACAAGCCACTCCTTCTTTTGTCATGTTCAGTAGTAAGGGTCCCTGTGAGGGACAAGCCCCTCCTTCTTTTGTCATGTTCAGTAGTAAGGGTCCCTGTGAGGGACAAGCCCCTCCTTCTTGTGTCATGTTCAGTAGTAAGGGTCCCTGTGAGGGACAAGCCCCTCCTTCTTGTGTCATGTTCAGTAGTAAGGGTCCCTGTGAGGGACAAGCCCCTCCTTCTTTTGTCATGTTCAGTAGTAAGGGTCCCTGTGAGGGACAAGCCACGCCTTCTTTTGTCATGTTCAGTAGTAAGGGTCCCTGTGAGGGACAAGCCACGCCTTCTTTTGTCATGTTCAGTAGTATGGGTCCCTGTGAGGGACAAGCCACGCCTTCTTTTGTCATGTTCAGTAGTAAGGGTCCCTGTGAGGGACAAGCCACGCCTTCTTTTGTCATGTTCAGTAGTATGGGTCCCTGTGAGGGACAAGCCCCTCCTTCTGTTGTCATGTTCAGTAGTAAGGGTCCCTGTGAGGGACAAGCCACGCCTTCTTTTGTCATGTTCAGTAGTAAGGGTCCCTGTGAGGGACAAGCCACTCCTTCTTTTGTCATGTTCAGTAGTAAGGGTCCCTGTGAGGGACAAGCCCCTCCTTCTGTTGTCATGTTCAGTAGTAAGGGTCCCTGTGAGGGACAAGCCACGCCTTCTTTTGTCATGTTCAGTAGTAAGGGTCCCTGTGAGGGACAAGCCACGCCTTCTTTTGTCATGTTCAATTTGTTGCTTACCTTAAAGATGTATGTTAAAGAGCAGCAATTGATTCACTTTATACAAAAGCAATCAGTGCTTTTGATCTTGTTCAGTCGTTCTTACTCAGTGAGAAAAGTCCAGTCTGTGTTGTCTTGAACAAGAGCATGAAGTCTGGTTGGACGAGGTGGAAATGTGAAGGACAGCTGACAGGTATCTCAGCGGCGGCTTTGCGCGATTAATGTTCATCTGAATTAATGTTCATCTGGATTAATATTCATCTGGATTAATGTTCATCTGGATTAATGTTCATCTGAATTAATATTCATCTGGATTAATATTCATCTGGATTAATGTTCATCGGCAGCACCCGCTGCTCGCTGAGGACAGAAACTACAGAACAAGACGTGCTTCAGTCTGTTGGCAACAAGCCGGTCCTGAGGCTGTGGAAGCGCGCGCACATAAATCACTTCAAAGTAAAAGCAGAGCTGTTGTATTGCATTCATGGCGTGTATCTTATTTATTTTTATTTTTTTATTGACCTCACGCGGGCCGGACTGGGAGCTGTAAGACGCCCAGGTCTGAACTACGCCGTCTGGGAGAGATTTAAAGTGCAGCGCCTGTGCGGCAGCATTAAGACCCTCCAATGCACAAAAAAATAACTTTACGCATGATCTAATAATTAACGCCTTTAATAGTTTGCTGCATTAACGCGTTTTAACGCGTTACCGTGCCCAGCCCTATATATATTATTATATGATATAAACACATTATATGTATTATTATATAATCTGATATTACTTACGAGTCCTTGTTTGAACTTTATTTACGTGATAAATCTTTTGAGTTATGAAATTAATTCATAAATGAAGACTGAGAAGTTATGTGTTGTCTCTAGTGATGAAGAGGAGGAACCAGAATGAGAGTGTCTCAGTCTAAAGACGGAGCCCAGAACAAAGGATTGTGGGTAAACTTTATTGATATGATGAACTTTATTGATATGATGAACTTCATTGATAATATTGACGTTACAGAGAGATCAGATGAAACTCAGGAGGACCAGGATCAGGAAGCTCTGGACTCAGATCATCGCAAAGTTCAACCACTGAGGAAGACAGAGAGACCGGGTCAGAGGATGGACCTGGTGGGGCCCAGGCTCTGGGCCAGGCTCTGGGCCAGGCTCTGGACCAGGTTCTGGGCCAGGCTCTGGACCAGGCTCTGGACCAGGTTCTGGACCTGGTGGGGCCCAGGCTCTGGGCCAGGCTCTGGGCCAGGCTCTGGACCAGGTTCTGGGCCAGGCTCTGGACCAGGCTCTGGACCAGGTTCTGGACCTCGTGGGGCCCAGGCTCTGGGCCAGGCTCTGGACCAGGTTCTGGACCTGGTGGGGCCCAGGCTCTGGGCCAGGCTTTGGACCAGGCTCTGGGCCGGGCTCTGGACCAGGCTCTGGACCTGGTGGGGACCAGGTTCTGGACCAGGTTCTGGTTCTGCAGACCTGCATGTGTTTAACAGCGCTCTGGGCTCACCTGGGTGAAGTCAAGCTCGATGGAGCCGCTGTCGTGAGCGTCCAGCTTCTTAAAGATCTCTGAGGAGGAAGAGGAGGAAGAGGAGACACATGTTGAAGCTGCCAGCTAGCTCGCTAGCTCATTAGCTCGTTAGCTCGCTATTCAAAATGGAATTATTGACACTGTATCTGACTCATCAGGTTTTGTGGACAGGTCCAAATACGACAATGAGCCTATGCTGCTAACAGGTAGAACATAGAGAACATGAGAACGTAGAGAGAGGAACCCACTGAACATCATCTCCAGCCTCATCAGACATCCGGTGAAGTTGTCGAAGTCGATGGTCATGTCGGGGTCCGAGTAGCGAGCCACCAGCAGCTGGTAGATGCAGTTGTTGAGAGAGAACCCTGCAGGAGAACCAGGGTTATGTTCATGCATATATATATATATATATATATATATATATATATATATATATATATATATATATATATATATATATATATATACATACATACATACATATAAATATATATATATATATATATATATATATATATATATATATATATATATATGTATATATACAGGTTGTTTATGCTCATACAGTAATATAAGAACCAGGGTTATGTTAATAAAGTAATATATTAACCATGTTTATGTTAATAAAGTTCCTGTTTCCTGCTTCCTCAACAGGAAACAGGAAACAGGTGTGATGCAGCAGGAAAACAATCACTCATTTCCTCATGACTCACTTTCAGCCCTGAACACGTTTAACTGTTCCTCTGGAGAAGCAATGAGGACGGAGGACTAACTAAGTCTCATTATAACAGGACTGTACTAACTTTAGTCTGTGTAGGAGGAAGAGGAGGAGGAGGAGGAGGAGGAAGAACTGACCTGCGTCTTTGAAGGCCACTCTCATCTCTGGAGTGCTCATCGTTCCTGAGTTATCAGTGTCATTCTTCTTGTAGATGGTCTGCACACGCACACACACACACACACACACACACACACACACACACACACACACACACGTTGGTGTCTGTCCTCAGGTGAGTGCAGGTGTAGAGGTCAGAGGTCACAGGTCTTACCAGGTATCTCTGCACCTTCTTCCACAGAGTGGCGAACTCACCGAGGCCCAGCTTCCCGTTGCCACTGTCCTGCTGAGCCGTTAAGGAACAACAACAACAACAAGAAGGTCTGTCCACCTCCATGTGTTTACAGGAACAACAACAACAACAACAAGGTCTGTCCGTCTCCATGTGTTTACAGGAACAACAACAACAACAACAAGGTCTGTCCACCTCCATGTGTTTACAGGAACAACAACAACAACAACAAGGTCTGTCCACCTCCATGTGTTTACACGAACAACAACAACAACAACAAGGTCTGTCCACCTCCATGTGTTTACAACAACAAGGTCTGTCCACCTCCATGTGTTTACACGAACAACAACAACAACAACAAGGTCTGTCCACCTCCATGTGTTTACACGAACAACAACAACAACAACAAGGTCTGTCCACCTCCATGTGTTTACAACAACAAGGTCTGTCCACTTCCATGTGTTTACAGGAACAACAACAACAACAACAAGGTCTGTCCGTCTCCATGTGTTTACAGGAACAACAACAACAACAACAAGGTTTGTCCACTTCCATGTGTTTACACGAACAACAACAACAACAACAAGGTCTGTCCACCTCCATGTGTTTACAGGAACAACAACAACAAGGTCTGTCCACTTCCATGTGTTTACACGAACAACAACAACAACAACAAGGTCTGTCCACCTCCATGTGTTTACAGGAACAACAACAACAACAACAAGGTCTGTCCACCTCCATGTGTTTACACGAACAACAACAACAACAACAACAAGGTCTGTCCACCTCCATGTGTTTACACGAACAACAACAACAACAACAAGGTCTGTCCACCTCCATGTGTTTACAGGAACAACAACAACAAGGTCTGTCCACCTCCATGTGTTTACACGAACAACAACAACAAGGTCTGTCCACTTCCATGTGTTTACAGGAACAACAACAACAAGCTCTGTCCACTTCCATGTGTTTACACGAACAACAACAACAACAACAAGGTCTGTCCACCTCCATGTGTTTACAGGAACAACAACAACAACAACAACAAGGTCTGTCCACTTCCATGTGTTTACAGGAACAACAACAACAAGGTCTGTCCACCTCCATGTGTTTACAGGAACAACAACAACAAGGTCTGTCCACCTCCATGTGTTTACAGGAACAACAACAACAACCACAAGGTCTGTCCACCTCCATGTGTTTACAGGAACAACAACAACAACAACAAGGTCTGTCCGCCTCCATGTGTTTACAGGAACAACAACAACAACAACAAGGTCTGTCCATCTCCATGTGTTTACAGGAACAACAACAACAACGACAAGGTCTGTCCACCTCCATGTGTTTACAGGAACAACAACAACAACGACAAGGTCTGTCCACCTCCATGTGTTTACAGGAACAACAACAACAACAACAAGGTCTGTCCACCTCCATGTGTTTACAGGAAGAACAACAACAACAACAAGGTCTGTCCACCTCCATGTGTTTACAGGAACAACAACAACAAGGTCTGTCCACCTCCATGTGTTTACAGGAACAACAACAAGGTCTGTCCACCACCATGTGTTTACAGGAACAACAACAACAAGGTCTGTCCACCTCCATGTGTTTACAGGAACAACAACAACAATGTCTGTCCACCTCCATGTGTTTACAGGAACAACAACAACAACAACAACAAGGTCTTACCACCTCCATGTGTTTACAGGAACAACAACAACAAGGTCTGTCCACCTCCATGTGTTTACAGGAACAACAACAACAACAAGGTCTGTCCACCTCCATGTGTTTACAGGAACAACAACAACAACAACAGCAACAGGATACGTCCATCAGGTTCACCATCACCCTGCAGGTCTCCAGGCTGAAGCCGTCCGTCTTTATGTCGGTTCCTGTGAAGAAGACACGACAGGGCTTACCCACAATGCAACAGGGGGCAGGTAGGTCAACAACATCACCTGTCCTCTTACCCACAATGCAACAGGGAGCAGGTAGGTCAACAACATCCCCTGTCCCCTTACCCATAATGCAACAGGGAGCAGGTAGGTCAGGTGAACAGGTAAAGAGATAAACAAGTGAACAGGTGATCAGGTGAACAGGTGAACATGTGATCAGGTGAACAGGTAAACAGGTGAACAAGTGATCAGGTAAACAGGTGATCAGGGATACAGGTGAACAAGTGATCAGGTAAACAGGTGATCAGGTGAACAGGTGACCAAGTGAACAGGTGAACAAGGTAAACAGGTGATCAGGTGATCAGGTGAACCGGTGAGCCGGTGATCAGGTAAACAGGTGATCAGGTGACCAAGTGAACAGGTGATCAGGTGACCAAGTGAACAGGTGATCAGGTAAACAGGTGATCAGGTAAACAGGTGAACAAGTGATCAGGTAAACAGGTGAACAAGTGATCAGGTAAACAGGTGATCAGGTAAACAGGTGATCAAGTGAACAGGTGATCAGGTAAACAGGTGAACAGGTGATCAGGTGACCAAGTGATCAGGTAAACAGGTGATCAGGTAAACAGGTGATCAAGTGAACAGGTGATCAGGTAAACAGGTGACCAAGTGAACAGGTGATCAGGTGACCAAGTGAACAGGTGATCAGGTAAACAGGTGATCAGGTAAACAGGTGAACAAGTGATCAGGTAAACAGGTGAACAAGTGATCAGGTAAACAGGTGATCAAGTGAACAGGTGATCAGGTAAACAGGTGATCAGGTGAACAGGTGATCAGGTGATTAGGTAAACAGGTGAACAGGTGACTAAGTGAACAGGTAAACAGGTGAACAAGGTAAACAGGTGATCAGGTGAACAAGGTAAACAGGTGATTCGGTGAACAGGTGATCAGGTGAACAGGTGATCAGGTGAACAGGTGAGCAGCTGGACTCACGTTTGGCTACGATCTTGTTCAGGATGGTCTTCAGCTCCGGTGCAGAGATCTCCATGTCCTGAAACACAGAGGTTTGTAGAGGATCAGCCAGGACTCTGCTCTGATTGGCCCCCGCCATACAGGAAGTGATGTCATACTTACGGCTCCGGCGAGTTTGGCGAAGAGGCCTCTGAACGCTGCGTCCACCTCTTCATCTGACACGGTCTCCTAGAGACAATCACCACGGCAACAGTAACAACGTTAACAATACACTTCATTTAAAAACGCATGCACCTGTAATCCATTATTGTGTAAACTATCGCTAATACGTCTGAACCACTTTCTGGAAATCATAATTAATAAATGATTTAAACTGAGTTCATAGTTCATGTTCCACATCGTTGGTTCTGGTTCTGTTGATGGATCAGAAGGTAAAACACCAGAAGTACTCACGTCCTCTAGCTCTGCACTGACAGGGTCATCGCACGGTCTGAGGAGGAACAGTGAGAACAGTTAGAACCCAGTGAGAACCGTTAGAACACAGTGAGAACCCAGTGAGAACACAGACTCCAGGTCTTTGAAGGTTTATGAGGTGTTTGAGGACCACAGAACAGAGAAGGAACCGTTAAATCACAGTCAGAACCCAGACTCCAAGACTATGAAGGTTTAAGAGGCGTTTGAGGACCACAGGACAGAGAAGGAACAAAGAGAACTCAGTGAGAACACAGTGAGAACCCAGACTCCACGACTATGAAGGTTTAGGAGGCGTTTGAGGACCACAGGACAGACCGTGGACCTGAGACTGAGCAGGACGGGGTCTTACACGGTCTCGGTCTGCTTCTCGGAGAACACCCGGATGCAGAAGTCCCCGTTGAGGTGCGGCTCGAAGGTGGACGGGACCACCAGGTACTCCCCGGGCGGCAGCTTGAAGCGCGTGCTGACCTCCCGCAGGTTGATGAAGGTCTCGGACTTGGCGGTCTGAGCGTGAGTCAGGAAGAAGTTCTTGTCCAGGTGCACCTCCCTCTGCCCGTAGAACTGAGGGGACAACGGCCAATCAGACGACGGGTCTCGGCCAATAGGAACGTTCTTAAAGAACGCTCAGACCTCGTGTTCTTAACATTCTCTTCACATCAGGTGTTTTACATGAAAGCTCTCTGATGGTGCTTTTACAGACCCTCTGATGTCTGAGCTTTAACAGGTCAGCTGAGGAAAAGTGACTTCCTTAAACCTCTTTAGGCCCAAGCCACCCAGTGCCTCTTTTTGAAAACAAAACAAAACAACAGAAACTTTAGCCCCCATTTGGGGGGCTTTGGGTCTCAGAAGGTTAATTAAAGGAACAGTTCCACATTGAGATAAATCCTTGAGAGTCAGAAGTCCAGATTGATGTCTGTGCAGCAGCTGGTTATCTTAGCTTAGCATAAAGGTGCCAGAAAGGACATTTCTTGATTTTCAACTCAACTCTTTGATTTTGTTTGCATATTTGAAGAGAAGATATTGATTATCGATCGATCTGAAGACGACTGAATGCTAAATACTAAAACAGCATTATCATGACATCATCACATCATCACCACGGCAACGAGGCAAAGCTTCCTCTTCACCCCCTTTATTAAAGACATGGATTTAAAAGTGGGAGGAGCTTGACCTTTGACCTGCAGGTGGCGGCGGCGGCCAGAACTCACCTGTTTTGGAACCTGAAGAAAAGCACAAGACGAGAGACCAACGTTACTGGAGAACGAACCTCATCACGTCTTCGTCTGATCCGGTTCTCTACGGGTTCTCTCCGGTTCTCACCTCGTAGATGGCGAAGCCGACGGTGTGCATGTCCTCTCCTTGTTTACGGAGCTTCCGCCGGTTCTTCTGGATCAGACCGACCACGAAGCTGCAGCCCACCTCGCCATCCTCCGGGTCGTCGTCCTCCTCCTCCAGCCGGATCACAAACTGAGGGTTCATCCAGAAGGTGTCTGCAGAGGGTCAGGGTGAGGTCTGATCAGAGGGGTCCCCCAGACCAGGTCTCTGATCAGACCTTACCCTGAGAACAGTGCAGTACTGTACAGTACAGTACCTTCTGTACAGTACCTTCATCCAGAAGGTACTGTACAGTACCTTCAGTATAGTGGATGAAGGGTTCATCCAGAAGGTGTCTGCAGAGGGGGGCCCCTCTGATCAGACCTCACCCTGACCCTGGCACAGGTACCTGTAAGTACCTGGTACAGGAACCGGTACTTACAGGGATTGTTCCTGCAGCCTCCGGCGGTGGACCCTCTCCTCCAGGTGCCGTCAAACTTGCTGATGCTCCAGTGCTTGACGGAGTCGTCGTCGATGGTGTCGGGGGTCAGAGTGCAGACCTCCACACGGTTGTAGTGCCGCGAGAACTCGCTGAAGGACATCCTGCAGTGATAGGAAAGAGAGGAGCTCTCACTCTGCAGCAGGAAACACCAGCACCACCACGTCACTGCGGCGACTACCCACCAGAACTCTCCGTCCTCTGCGTTGGCGTGGGGACAGTCTCCCTGCACGGAGTTCCACTCAGACGATCTGTACGAGCATAAAAATACAAATTATAATAATAACGAGAAGACAGGAACCCACTAAAACCAGCAGATGGTCTGCAGGTCCACGGTGAGACCGGCTGGCCCCTCTCTTCTGGTCTCATCACGTCTCAGTTTGTCTTAATCTGATCTGGATTATGATGTATTGAGTGTTCTGATAAATTAAAAGCTTCAATGAGAAAGACCTTCGTGAGGTGATCGGTTTCATTGGTTCTGACAGATACTCATAGAACCTAAGGTTATTATTGTGGGTCCGTATCCTCCTGATCTACTTTGGAGAAAGGAAGAATTCATATAGAAGGTTAAACATGTGTGTGTGTGTGTGTGTGTGTGTATTTACCCGTCGCTCCAGGCTCCGGTCCACTCCACCTGACCCCATGGGTTCCTGACCCTCACCAGCTTCTCCATCCGGCCGCGGTAGTTCACCTGGACACAAACACAACGTTTTATTCTGCTCTCCTTTCATCTGTTCTTCTACTCCTCCTTTCATCTGCAGGAAGTGACCTCACCTCCACGGCGCCGGTCAGCGAGTAGGCGTGGCCTTTCACCAACTTCTGACGGGTCACGGCCTCCGAGTCCGAAGCGCTTGTGATCTGCAACGAGGTTTAGTCATCAATCGTCCAAGCTCCGAAAACAAAACAGATCAGGTCTATGTGGTCTCGGGTCTACGTGGTCTTGAATCTACGTGGTCTCGGGTCTACGTGGTCTTGGGTCTACGTGGTCTCGAATTTACGTGGTCTCGGGTCTATGTGGTCTCGAATTTACGTGGTCTCGGGTCTACGTGGTCTTGGGTCTACGTGGTCTTGGGTCTACGTGGTCTCGAATTTACGTGGTCTCGGGTCTACGTGGTCTTGGGTCTACGTGGTCTTGGGTCTACGTGTTCCCGGGCCTACGTGGTTTCGGGTCTACTTTGTCTCGAATTTATGTGGTCTCGGGTCTACATGGTCTCGGGTCTACGTGGTCTCGGGTCTACGTGGTCTCAGGTCTACGTGGTCTCGGGTCTACGTGGTCCCGGGTCTACGTGGATGACTCACGTCGATGGAGCAGCCCAGCAGCGCTCCAGCCTCCAGGGCCTTCTTGATGATCTGGAACAGGTTGGAGGGCGGGCGTTGGAGGTCAAAGTTCTCGGCGATGCCTCCGGTGAAGTCCTCAAAGCCCTCGGTGGTGGAGCCTCCGGACAAGGACTCATAGCAGCCGTTGACTCTGAGAGGAACACAGCCGGCCTTAGAGGGAACCAGACTCCACATGTATGCAGACGACTTACTTCTGTTCATACGCTTCCTGCTTTATTATATATATATATATATATATATATATATATATATATATATATATATATATATCTTACTTGGCGTAGAACTTCTCCAGGAGGGGGCGCTTCATATGTTATATATATATATATATATATATATATATAATATAATAAATATATCTCTTACTTGGCATAGGCCTTCTCCAGCAGGGCGCTCCAGAACTCCCGCCCCTCCGCCGAGTGGACGAACAGCAGCTCTCCGTCTTTGACCGGCAGGCGGTCGTCGATCACCACGTCCACCCACTCACCGAACTGCCAGAACTGAGGCGGGAGTCAAGAACAAACACTGATGAAAGTCTTCCTTAGTGGTCTGAATTCTTATTTCTGTCTCCAGCTTTTCAAATAATTTACTTAATTCTTTATTCTGTCTTATTTTGAGAAGTATAAAACAAACTTTCAATAAGAAACATCTCTATGACCTCTAAGAAACGTCAGTGTCCTTAGAGATTACAAGCAGTCTTAAGTAATTACTTAGTTGATTGCAACCTGCTCTCGGCCCTCATGTCCAGGAGCTTCACCTTCCAGCTCGTTTAGTTCATGCTTCATTACAGATGTGCAGGTTCTCCTCTGTGGAGAGATCCGCTCTGCCAGAGGTTCCACTGAGAACGTCCAAACCTTCGAGATCATAAAGTTTCCAACTGGCCTAATAGGAACTCTTATAGTTTGGCATCCACATGGAGGATGTGAGCTAAGTGAGTCAGAGCCACGGGTGAGTCAGAGCCGCTGGAAGCTTCCGTTCTGAAGAACCGGGTCACCAAGTTGTGGAAACGTAATCGTTGTCTCTAGAGTGTGAATCACATTAGTTGTGGAATTCCACAGGGTTCAATGTTGGGTCCCATGTTATTTTACTTTATCATGGTTGCACCTACGAATGGCTGCAAAGAGTCTAACTTCTGCTCTAAATCAGAGCTGAAGGTTTATCTGCAGGTAACCATAGCAGGTAACCATAACAGGTAACCATAGCAGGTAACCATAGCAGGTAACCATAACAGGCAACCATAGCAGGTAACCATAGCAAATAACCATAGCAGGTAACCATAACAGGTAGCTATAGCAGGTAACCGTAGCAGGTAACCATAGCAGGTAACCATAACAGGAAACCATAGCAGGTAACCATAGCAGGTAACCATAGCAGGTAACTATAGCAGGTAACTATAGCAGGTAAGTATAGCAGGTAATCATAGCAGGCAACCATAACAGGCAACCCTAGCAGGTAACTATAGCAGGTAACCATAACAGGTAACCATAACAGGTAACCATAACAGGCAACCATAGCAGGTAACCATAGCAGGTAACGATAACAGGTAACTATAGCAGGTAACCATAACAGGTAACTGTAGCAGGCAACCATAACAGGTAAGTATAGCAGGAAACCATAACAGGTAATTATAGCAGGTAACCACAACAGGTAAGTATAGCAGGTAAACATAACAGGTATCTATAGCAGGTAACCATAGCAGGCAACCTTAGCAGGCAACCATAACAGGTAACCATAGCAGGCAACCATAGCAGGTAACCATAGCAGGTAACCATAGCAGGTAACTATAGCAGGTAACCATAGCAGGTAACTATAGCAGGTAACCATAGCAGGCAACTATAGCAGGTAAGTATAGCAGGCAACCATAGCAGGTAACCATAGCAGGTAACTATAGCAGGTAGGTATAGCAGGTAATCATAGCAGGTAACCATAGCAGGTAACTAAAGCAGGTAACCATAACAGGTAACCATAGCAGGTAACTATAGCAAGTAACCATAGCAGGTAACCATAGCAGGTAACCATAGCAGGTAACGATAACAGGTAACTATAGCAGGCAACCATAACAGGTAACCATAACAGGTAACCATAACAGGTAAGTATAGCAGGTAACCATAGCAGGTAACCATAACAGGTAAGTATAGCAGGTAAACATAGCAAGTAAGTATAGCAGGTAACCATAGATAGCAGGTAACTATAGCAGGTAACTATAGCAGGTAAATATAGCAGGCAACTACAGCAGGTAACCATGACAGGTAACCATAGCAGGTCACCTTCCATAAAGTCCAGACTTTCTGGGCGTGTACATACTTAAAGTGTTAACGACTCGTTCCATTACCTGGAAGTGGAAGATGCCGGCGTAGTCGTCACCAAAGCCCTGGTCCGTGGGCACGACTCGGGCCATCACATACTCATTCAGCGTCAGCGAGGCGATGGCCGCCAACAGCCAGCAGTCACCTGGACGGACAAGAGAACACCTGAAGACCTTCACACACAACCTCCTGATGATCTACCTGATCTCAGATGAGGATGCACTGTTTGTCCTGAGGGTGACTTTAACTCTGAGCGCAGACTAGTTAATGCTCTGAGAGAGACTAGTGAACGCTCTGAGAGAGACTAGTTAACACTCTGAGAGCAGACTAGTTAACACACTGAGAGCAGACTAGTTAACACTCTGAGAAAGACTAGTTAACACTCTGAGAGAGACTAGTTAATACTCTGAGAGAGACTAGTTAACGCTCTGAGAGAGACTAGTTAGCGGGGAGCGAGTGCATCAAACCGGAAACTAAGATGAGGAATTTTCTCTGTCGCTGAAATGCGATACACAACGTTTGGTGGCTACAACTATTTTGTGCTGAAAGGGAGCTTACTATTACTATTTATAAAGTCACAGGTACCCGTATTATAAAAGCAATAAGGTACTCGAGGCAGTACTGTATCTACAATAATGTACAGTTCTAGGGTGCTGTTAAACCCTTGAACTGTACATTATTGACAATATAGTACTGCATTATTGCTTAACTATCATACACTTCACTGTATATATTATATATATTATACATCATACACTTCACTGTATATATTATATATCATACACTTCACTGTGTGCTATATATTATATATCATACACTTCACTGTATATATTATATATCATACACTTCACTGTATATATTATATATATTATACATCATACACTTCACTGTGTGCTATATATTATATATCATACACTTCACTGTATATATTATATGTATTCTATATCATACACTTCACTGTGTGCTATATATTATATATCATACACTTCACTGTATATATTATACATCATACACTTCACTGTATATATTATATATATTATACATCATACACTTCACTGTGTGCTATATATTATATATCATACACTTCACTGTCTATATTATATATCATACACTTCACTGTGTGCTATATATTATACATCATACACTTCACTGTATATATTATATATATTATACATCATACACTTCACTGTGTGCTATATATTATATATCATACACTTCACTGTATATATTATACATCATACACTTCACTGTATATATTATACATCATACACTTCACTGTATACATTATATATATATATATTATACATCATACACTTCACTATATATATTACATCATAACTCCATAACACCATAACTCCTATATATGGTTTCGTCGTCATGGAGACTCTTCTGTTCTTTCACCACAAACATTCACTGAGTTTAACGCACTGAGAGAGAGGTTTCACTCTGGACTAAAGTCCTGGACCGAGCAGCTTCACTTCCTGTGTGTGTGTGTGTGTGTGTGTGTGTGTGCGTGCAGGGTGTGTCCTCATTGGTTCACAGCCCATATCCTCTAACAATAGCTGGCAGCCTCTTTACAGCAGATCCTCCTCTCAGCCGGCTCTCATTAAGTTCTCCAGTCAGCAAAGGTTCTGCTGTAAACACGGTGGGTTCTCATTAAGTTCTCCAGTCAGTAAAGGTTCTGCTGTAAACACGGTGGGTTCTCATTAAGTTCTCCAGTCAGAAAAGGTTCTGCTGTAAACACGGTGGGTTCTCGGTGGGTTCTCCGGTCAGTAAAGGTTCTGCTGTAAACACAGTGGGTTCTCATTAGGTTCTCCGGTCAGTAAAGGTTCCGCTGTAAACACGGTGGGTTCTCAGTGGGTTCTCAGAGCTGAAAGGACCGCATCTGTTCTGTGGTGTGTTCAGGGACAGTGAGGAAAACTCACCTAGCGCTCCCTGGCAGATGTCGGTTCTGGAGGCTCCGCCCACAATGAACTCAGGATTAGAGACCAGTTCCTAAAGGGGTCGAGACCAGAGGCCGGATCAGAACCACTAAAGATACTCTCATACTGCTAGTACTACTATCATACTGTTAGTACTACTATCATAGTGCTAGTAATACTATCATAGTGCTAGTAATACTCGACCCAGAACAGAGTACTCTGTGTACTACTAAGTACCTGTAACTGTGTACTAAGTACCTGTAATGTGTACTAAGTACCTGTAATGTGTACTGTAATGTGTACTAAGTACCTGTAATGTGTACTCTAATGCTTCATGGTGAACTGTTTGTGTTCTTTATATGAATGTTGAGGAGCAGCTCTGTTCATGAGAGCCTAGTGACTCATCTCTGTGCTATTCAGGATCTCTGATGACTCATTGTATTCCTCCTCTAACACGTTCCTCAGATATGTCATGTGATCTAGACACAAGAACATATGAATATCTAACATGTTCCTCAGATATGTCAAGTGATCTAGACACTAAAACATATGAATATCTTAATAATGTAGTATCTATTTGACTAGATCCTATGCATGTGTGCTTTATCCAGTATTGATATTCATTATGCTGAAAACTCAAGTTCAGATGATGTTGAATATAACATCTGTATATATAACACATGTATATATATAACATCTATATAACATCTGTATGTATAATATATGTTGTATATACATATGTTATATATATACATGTGTTGTATATACAGATGTTATATACAACATCTGTATAAATATACAGATGTTATATACATACAGATGTTGTATATATATATAACATTTGTTTATATATATATATATACAGATGTTATATATAAATATATACAGATGTTGTATATATATAACATCTGTATATATATATACAAATGCTATATATATACAGATGTTGTATATATATACATGTGTTGTATATACAGATGTTATATATATAACATCTGTATATATATACAGATGTTGTATATATACAGATGTTGTATATATACATGTGTTGTATATATATATATATATATATATATATGTGTTGTATATACAGATGTTATATACATACAGATGTTGTATATATACATAACATCTGTATATATATATATATATATATATATATATATATATATATATATACAGATGTTATATATACAGATGTTGTATATATATACATGTGTTGTATATACAGATGTTATATATATATATACCATCTGTATATATATATACAGATGTTATATACACTCACCTAAAGGACTACTAGGAACACCATACTAATACTGTGTTTGACCCCCTTTCGCCTTCAGAACTTAATTCTATGTGGCATTGATTCAACAAGGTGCTGAAAGCATTCTTTAGAAATGTTGGCCCATATTGATAGGATAGCATCTTGCAGTTGATGGAGATTTGTGGGATGCACATCCAGGGCACAAAGCTCCCGTTCCACCACATCCCAAAAATGCTCTATTGGGTTGAGATCTGGTGACTGTGGGGGCCATTTTAGTACAGTGAACTCATTGTCATGTTCAAGAAACCAATTAGAAATGATTGGAGCTTTGTGACATGGTGCATTATCCTGCTGGAAATAGCCATCAAAGGATGGGTACATGGTGGCCATAAAGGGATGGACATGGTCAGAAACAATGCTCAGGTAGGCCGTGGCATTTAAACGATGCCCAATTGGCACAAAGGGGCCTAAAGTGTGCCAAGAAAACATCCCCCACACCATTACACCACCATCAGCCTGCACAGTGGTAACAAGGCATGATGGATCCATGTTCTCATTCTGTTTACGCCAAATTCTGACTCTACCATCTGAATGTCTCAACAGAAACCGAGACTCATCAGACCAGGCAACATTTTTCCAGTCTTCAACTGTCCAATTTTGGTGAGCTCTTGCAAATTGTAGCCTATTGTTCCTATTTGTAGTGGAGATGAGTGGTACCCGGTGGGGTCTTCTGCTGTTGTAGCCCATCCGTTGTGCGTGTTGTGGCTTCACAAATGCTTTGCTGCATACCTCGGTTGTAACGAGTGGTTATTTCAGTCAAAGTTGCTCTTCTATCAGCTCGAATCAGTCGGCCCATTCTCCTCTGACCTCTAGCATCAAAAAGGCATTTTCGCCCACAGGACTGCCGCATATTGGATGCTTTTCCCTTTTCACACCATTCTTTGCAAACCCTAGAAATGGTTGTGCGTGAAAATCCCAGTAACTGAGCAGATTGTGAAATACTCAGACCGGCCCGTCTGGCACCAACAACCATGCCACGCTCAAAATTGCTTAAATCACCTTTCTTTCCCATTCTGACATTCAGTTTGGAGTTCAGGAGATTGTCTTGACCAGGACCACACCCCTAAATGCTTTGAAGCAACTGCCATGTGATTGGTTGATTAGATAATTGCATTAATGAGAAATTGAACAGGTGTTCCTAATAATCCTTCAGGTGTGTGCATATACACAGATGTTGTATATATACATGTGTTGTATATACAGATGTTATATATATAGCATCTGTATATATACATATGTTATATATATATATATATAACATCTGTATATACAACATCTGTATGTATAATATCTGTATATATATATATATATATATATATATATATATAACATCTGTATATATATACAACATCTGTATGTATAACATCTGTATATATATAATATCTGTATATGTAACATCTGTATATATATAGCATCTGTATATATAACATCTGTATATATATAACATCTGTATATACAACATCTCCATATATAACATCTGTATATACAACGTTTCCATATATACCATCTGTATATATATAACATCTGTATATACACTACATCTGTGTATATAACATCTGTATAAACATTACATCTGTATATATAACATCTGTATATACAACATTTTCATATATAACATCTGTATATACATAACATCTGTATGTACATCATCTCCATATATAACATCTGTATATCCAGATGTTATATATGGAGATGATGTTGTGTGTATATATATATATATATATATATATATATATATATATATATATATATATATATATTTAGGGTGGAGCAGCAGGTATTCAGCCCCGCCCTTCACACTCATCAAACGAGCCCCCTGGATCCGGGTCTCCCCGGGTCCGGGTCCCCCCGGGTCTCCCCGGGTCCCGGTCCGGGTCCGGGTACCGGTCCGGGTCTTACCGTGGGCCTCTTCCAGCTGACGCCCCGAACCTTGGCGGAGCTGCGGCCCAGCTCTTTGAAGCCCAGCGCCTCGGGCGCGGCGGGGAAGGCCGGGTCGCAGAACAGCTTCCCGGAGGAGCGGCACTGCGCGCGCAGCCCGCAGAAGTCCTGGTTCAGGTACCGGACCGCGTTGGCGTTGGTGCCGAAGCCCGCGGCCAGCGCGCGCCTCTTGGCCAGGGTGGAGGCCACGCCGGACATGATGGAAAAGTTATGAAGTTATGAAGTTATGGAGTTATGAAGTTATGGAGTTATGGAAAGAGAAGCTAGAAACGCTCCGCAGATTTTTCTCAGCAAACTTTTCTTCTCAAACCTCCAGACCTCCGCCCCGAGGAGGAGCCTGTCTGTCAGACGAGGAGGAGCCTGTCTGTCTGACGCGCTGCGCCGCGCCCTCAGCTGTCTGTCTGTCTGTCTGTCTGTCTCCCGCTCTCTCTCTCTCTCTCTCTCTCTCTCTCTCTCTCTCTCTCTCTCTCGCTCTCTCTCTCTCTCTCTCTCTCTCTCTCTCTCTCTCTCTCTCTCTCTCTCTCTCTCTGTCTGAAGTCTGAACAGCATACTTCAGATTCCTGTGTGTTTACTACTTTAAAGCTGTGTTCCTGAGAGAACCAGAAGAGAACCGGAGGAGACCTCAAGGGGAAACAAGAGGGGGGAACCAGACCGGAACCAAAAGAGAACCAGAGGAGGAACCAGTGGGGAAACTAGAGGAGAAACAAGAGGGTGAACCAGTGGGGGAACCAGAGGAGAACCAGGGAGAACCAGAGGAGAACCAGAGGGGGGACCAGAGGGGAACCAGTGGGGGAACCAGATGGGAACCAGAGGAGAAACAAGAGGGGGAACCAGTGGGGAACCAGAGCGGAACCAGAGGGGGAACCAGAGGAGAAACAAGAGGGGGAACCAGTGGGGAACCAGAGCGGAACCAGAGGGAGAACCAGAGGAGAAACAAGAGGGGGAACCAGAGGGAGAACCAGAGGAGAAACAAGAGGGGGAACCAGAGGAGAACCAGAGGGGGAACCAGAGGGAGAACCAGAGGAGAAACAAGAGGGGGAATCAGTGGGGAACCAGTGGGGAACCAGAGGAGAACCAGAGGGGAACCAGTGGGAATCATGACTTCCTGTAAGTGCTCACATCATCATGACTTCCTGTATGAGCTCACATCATCATGACTTCCTGTATGAGCACACATCATCATGATGACTTCCTGTATGAGCTCACATCATCATGACTTCCTGTATGAGCTCACATCATCATGACTTTCTGTATGAGCTCACATCATCATGATGACTTCCTGTATGAGCTCACATCATCATGACTTCCTGGATGTGTTGAAAGCGTTCATAATTATATGACAGTGTTATTAGTACACCATACATATCATTATTGTAGAACATGATTAAGGTAATTGTGATAAGAATACAGAGAATCACACACAATTTATTTTGACTGCTTCAATTGATTGAATTTCTGATTATGAATAATACATACATACTGATCCGCCCATACACATATTCAAACTCCTAGTTATATGGTAATCTACACATACAGTACATATATCCTCATAAGTATATATTTATTCGTATATTACTGCCAGCAGACACATTTAAATAAATATAATCTGATTGATTTGGGTGATGAAGCACTTCAAATTAGCCGATACGTTTTCCCAACACTGACGCATTGAACTTGTCTGATATATTTCCGACGCTTGTGTCTCTCAGTGGGGGCGGTGCTAAGCTGCGTTCACACCAACAACGTTGCAAACGCGTTGCAAATATTCGCAACGCGTTTGCTGTGAATGACTAAGGTAATGACTTCCTCATATGCGTTCATGATCATCTCCAGCTTCTCAGCGGAGAAATAAAAAGAAGTTTCCTCTGAGTTTATTTGCCATTGTACTGTTAGAACATCGTCAGTGCTCCATTATTATCCCTTCTGAAGAGGAACAGGCACACATTTAGCCAGATGACTGACGTCTTGTTAGAATTAACGAGACCGTTTCAGCGCGGATCTTGCGTGGAGAAACCGAGTTAGCCTGACGTCAATCATCTCGCTAATTTAAGCTGGATAATAGGACATTTGCTCGACTTTGTTGAGCCAGGTGCGAGAAATAGGGCCCTGGGCTCTGGGTTGTGTGACCCTTCGTGGTGGGTTGCGTGACCCTGAGCAGCGTCTCAAGGCATAGGGGTTCTTCTATGTACGTCAGGTTCTCTCGACTGGTTTCTGATCTGAACTTTGTCCAAAGGGTGATTTAAAGGAGGTTGAAGAAGTCTTGAGTCTCTGGAGCTGCATCGGGGGTCCAGTTCAGTGCATTGAGGCGTCAGTCAGTGCAGAACCAGGTCCAGGTGGTCTGAGGCTTCTGATTCAGGACTGAACTGGGCTTTTGGGGCTCCCTGGTGCTGAGTCAGTGCCTCCTGGACTTTAGTGAAGTCTGACCTGCAGATCTTGAGACAAAACGTGTTTGTGTGAGTGTTGACACAACACTGTGTTTATCAGACTGTTTGCTCTCTAAATAATTTAGTCAACTGATACCACACTGCTGCTTCAGCTGGACCCAAGCTCCGCCCCTTTACACCTGATCACCTATATACCTGACACACACACACACACACACACACCTCATTGTGGCAGCGACAGCAGCTCTGTCAAAGTCTCAGCAGACATTCGGCAGGCTCTAGATAGACTCTAGATAGACTCTAGATAGACTCCAGATAGACATTAGATTCGGCAGCCTTTAGACAGCCTTTCGGCAGACTTTAGATAGACCTTCGGCAGACTTTCGGCAGCCTTTAGACAGCCTTTCGGCAGACTTTAGATAGACCTTTGGCAGCCTTTAGATAGACCTTCGGCAGACTTTCGGCAGCCTTTAGATAGCCTTTCGGCAGCCTTTATATAGCCTTTCGGCAGACTTTAGATAGACTTTCAGCAGACTTTAGATAGACCTTCGGCAGACTTTAGATAGACCTTCGGCAGCCTTCCGGTAGGCCCTCAGTAGACACACTCTCAGGATGGCGAATGCAGCAGCAGAGGTGGCTCGGAGGAAGGCCCGTATAGAGGACGGGACCGGCAGTCGGGACAACGCCGCCCCCTTCAACCAGCAGAACTTTGAGCAGCTCCAGAAGGAGAGTCTGCAGTCCGGCTCACTGTTCTGTGACCCGACTTTCCCCGCAGACTGGAACTCTCTGGGATACAACCAGCTGGGACGCTACTCGTCCAAGACCATCGGCACACAGTGGAAACGCCCCGCGGTGAGTGTGTGGGATCAGGGTCTCGAGGATGGGGATCATCTTTAATTTATATTTAATTTGATGTCATTGAGTTTATGAAATGTCACGGTGACGTCTTCAAACATGGTGTTTTGTCAGAGATTGAGTTTACTGAGATATGAAACAGAGGAAATGGTCTGATACTTCTTAATCAATAACTAATGAACGGCTGTGGTCCATTGATGTGTGAGACTTGGTGATCTCAACAGCAGCAGTGAGTTAGTTTTGCAGAAGTTTAGGTATTTTTGTTTGTTTGTTTTTTCAAAAATTGATCTTATCTGATCCTCAGCTGATCTGAGTTTAAAAAACTATATATTTCATAAGACAAACAAAGTGCGTTGTATAATTATGGAGAATATGCTCACTGCCTCTACAATTATACTGCTTTACTTCTACCTTCTTTACCTTTCACAATAAAAGCCCTAAACATACGCTGTATTACTGATCACCAGGGGAACTTGAATTATATTTATCTATGTATCTGTCTAAACTAAAGACATTTGTCTTCCTTCATGAGAGTGAGAGGTTCACTTGATTAGCTTTGCTTAGCATAAAGACTGGAGACGGGGGCGACCCCTAGCCTGGGTTTTAATTAATAACGCGCTATATCTGGTTTGTTCCATCGTCTGGAGTTGATGAACAACAGTGTGTGTATGTAGCTCAGCTAGCTCAGGTAGCTCAGCTAGCTCAGGCAGCTACGGTTACCAGTCTTTAGCCCGTTTCAGGATATGAAAGATAAAAAACAAAACACCTCCTGTTGGTTAAATAAAAGTGACTCAGTTTGTGTGAATCATTAACCCGACGACTGTGAACAAACACAGTGTTTTGTTTTAGTGACAGTTTTATATTTAATCTTAATTGTCGTTACATAACAGAACATAAAGAGCTTAAAGAGCATAAATAATATAAAGAACATAAAGAGCATAAAGAACATAAAGAGCTTAAAGAGCATAAATAACATAAAGAACATAAAGAGCTTAAAGAGCATAAATAACATAAAGAACATAAAGAGCTTAAAGAGCATAAAGAGCATAAAGAGCATAAATAACATAAAGAACATAAAGAGCTTAAAGAGCATAAAGAACATAAAGAACATAAAGAGCTTAAAGAGCATAAAGAGCATAAATAACATAAAGAACATAAAGAGCTTAAAGAGCATAAAGAGCATAAATAACATAAAGAACATAAAGAGCTTAAAGAGCATAAAGAACATAAAGAGCTTAAAGAGCATAAATAACATAAAGAACATAAAGAGCATAAAGAGCATAAATAACATAAAGAACATAAAGAGCATAAAGAACATAAAGAACATAAAGAGCTTAAAGAGCATAAAGAACATAAAGAGCTTAAAGAGCATAAAGAGCATAAATAACATAAAGAACATAAAGAGCATAAAGAACATAAAGAGCTTAAAGAGCATAAAGAACATAAAGAGCTTAAAGAACATAAAGAACATAAAGAGCTTAAAGAGCATAAAGAACATAAAGAGCATAAAGAACATAAAGAGCTTAAAGAGCATAAATAACATAAATAACATAAAGAGCATAAAGAGCATAAAGAACATAAAGAGCTTAAAGAGCATAAATAACATAAAGAACATAAAGAGCATAAAGAACATAAAGAGCATAAAGAGCATAAATAACATAAAGAACATAAAGAGCATAAAGAACATAAAGAACATAAAGAGCTTAAAGAGCATAAAGAACATAAAGAGCTTGAAGAGCATAAAGAGCATAAATAACATAAAGAGCATAAAGAACATAAAGAACATAAAGAGCTTAAAGAGCATAAATAACATAAAGAACATAAAGAACATAAAGAGCATAAAGAACATAAAGAACATAAAGAGCTTAAAGAGCATAAAGAACATAAAGAGCTTAAAGAGCATAAATAACATAAAGAACATAAAGAACATAAAGAGCATAAAGAACATAAAGAACATAAAGAGTATAAAGAGCTTAAAGAGCATAAAGAACATAAAGAGCTTAAAGAGCATAAAGAGCATAAATAACATAAAGAACATAAAGAGCATAAAGAACATAAAGAGCATAAAGAACATAAAGAGCTTAAAGAGCATAAATAACATAAAGAGCTTAAAGAGCATAAATAACATAAAGAGCATAAAGAACATAAAGAGCTTAAAGAGCATAAAGAACATAAAGAGCTTAAAGAGCATAAAGAGCATAAATAACATAAAGAGCATAAAGAGCATAAAGAACATAAAGAACATAAAGAGCTTAAAGAGCATAAAGAACATAAAGAGCTTAAAGAGCATAAAGAGCATAAATAACATAAAGAACATAAAGAGCATAAAGAACATAAAGAGCATAAAGAACATAAAGAGCTTAAAGAGCATAAATAACATAAAGAACATAAAGAGCATAAAGAGCATAAATAACATAAAGAACATAAAGAGCATAAAGAACATAAAGAGCTTAAAGAGCATAAAGAACATAAAGAGCTTAAAGAGCATAAAGAACATAAAGAGCATAAAGAACATAAAGAACATAAAGAGCTTAAAGAGCATAAAGAACATAAAGAGCTTAAAGAGCATAAAGAACATAAAGAACATAAAGAACATAAAGAACATAAAGAGCTTAAAGAGCATAAATAACATAAAGAACATAAAGAACATAAAGAGCATAAAGAACATAAAGAGCTTAAAGAGCATAAAGAACATAAAGAGCTTAAAGAGCATAAAGAACATAAAGAGCTTAAAGAGCTTAAAGAGCATAAAGAACATAAAGAGCATAAAGAGCTTAAAGAGCATAAAGAACATAAAGAGCTTAAAGAGCATAAAGAACATAAAGAGCATAAAGAACATAAAGAGCTTAAAGAGCATAAAGAGCATAAAGAACATAAAGAACATAAAGAGCTTAAAGAGCATAAAGAACATAAAGAGCTTAAAGAGCATAAATAACATAAAGAACATAAAGAGCATAAGGAACATAAAGAACATAAAGAGCTTAAAGAGCATAAAGAACATAAAGAGCTTAAAGAGCATAAATAACATAAAGAACATAAAGAACATAAAGAGCATAAAGAACATAAAGAGTATAAAGAACATAAAGAACATAAAGAGCTTAAAGAGCATAAAGAACATAAAGAGCTTAAAGAGCATAAAGAGCATAAATAACATAAAGAGCATAAAGAGCATAAAGAACATAAAGAACATAAAGAGCTTAAAGAGCATAAAGAACATAAAGAGCTTAAAGAGCATAAAGAGCATAAATAACATAAAGAACATAAAGAGCATAAAGAACATAAAGAGCATAAAGAACATAAAGAGCTTAAAGAGCATAAATAACATAAAGAGCTTAAAGAGCATAAATAACATAAAGAGCTTAAAGAGCATAAAGAACATAAAGAGCTTAAAGAGCATAAATAACATAAAGAACATAAAGAACATAAAGAACATAAAGAGCTTAAAGAGCATAAATAACATAAAGAACATAAAGAACATAAAGAGCATAAAGAACATAAAGAGCTTAAAGAGCATAAAGAACATAAAGAGCTTAAAGAGCATAAAGAACATAAAGAGCATAAAGAACATAAAGAGCTTAAAGAGCATAAATAACATAAAGAACATAAAGAACATAAAGAACATAAAGAGCTTAAAGAGCATAAATAACATAAAGAACATAAAGAACATAAAGAGCATAAAGAACATAAAGAGCTTAAAGAGCATAAATAACATAAAGAACATAAAGAACATAAAGAGCATAAATAACATAAAGAACATAAAGAACATAAAGAACATAAAGAGCTTAAAGAGCATAAATAACATAAAGAACATAAAGAACATAAAGAGCATAAAGAACATAAAGAGCTTAAAGAGCATAAAGAACATAAAGAGCATAAAGAACATAAAGAGCTTAAAGAGCATAAATAACATAAAGAACATAAAGAACATAAAGAACATAAAGAGCTTAAAGAGCATAAATAACATAAAGAACATAAAGAACATAAAGAGCATAAAGAACATAAAGAGCTTAAAGAGCATAAAGAACATAAATAACATAAAGAGCTTAAAGAGCATAAATAACATAAAGAACATAAAGAACATAAATAACATAAAGAGCTTAAAGAGCATAAAGAACATAAATAACATAAAGAACATAAAGAACATAAAGAACATAAAGAGCTTAAAGAGCATAAAGAACATAAAGAGCTTAAAGAGCATAAATAACATAAAGAACATAAAGAGCTTAAAGAGCATAAAGAACATAAAGAGCTTAAAGAGCATAAATAACATAAAGAGCATAAATAACATAAAGAGCATAAATAACATAAAGAACATAAAGAACATAAAGAGCTTAAAGAGCATAAAGAACATAAAGAACATAAAGAACATAAAGAGCTTAAAGAGCATAAAGAACATAAAGAGCTTAAAGAGCATAAATAACATAAAGAACATAAAGAACATAAAGAGCTTAAAGAGCATAAAGAGCATAAAGAGCTTAAAGAGCATAAAGAACATAAAGAGCATAAAGAACATAAAGAGCTTAAAGAGCATAAAGAACATAAAGAGCTTAAAGAGCATAAAGAACATAAAGAGCATAAAGAACATAAAGAGCTTAAAGAGCATAAAGAGCATAAAGAACATAAAGAACATAAAGAGCTTAAAGAGCATAAAGAACATAAAGAGCTTAAAGAGCATAAATAACATAAAGAACATAAAGAGCATAAAGAGCATAAAGAACATAAAGAGCTTAAAGAGCATAAAGAACATAAAGAGCTTAAAGAGCATAAATAACATAAAGAACATAAAGAACATAAAGAGCATAAAGAACATAAAGAACATAAAGAGTATAAAGAACATAAAGAACATAAAGAGCTTAAAGAGCATAAAGAACATAAAGAGCTTAAAGAGCATAAAGAGCATAAATAACATAAAGAGCATAAAGAGCATAAAGAACATAAAGAACATAAAGAGCTTAAAGAGCATAAAGAGCATAAATAACATAAAGAACATAAAGAGCATAAAGAACATAAAGAGCATAAAGAACATAAAGAGCTTAAAGAGCATAAATAACATAAAGAGCTTAAAGAGCATAAATAACATAAAGAGCATAAAGAGCTTAAAGAGCATAAAGAACATAAAGAGCTTAAAGAGCATAAAGAACATAAAGAGCTTAAAGAGCATAAAGAACATAAAGAGCTTAAAGAGCATAAATAACATAAAGAACATAAAGAACATAAAGAACATAAAGAGCTTAAAGAGCATAAATAACATAAAGAACATAAAGAACATAAAGAGCATAAAGAACATAAAGAGCTTAAAGAGCATAAAGAACATAAAGAGCTTAAAGAGCATAAAGAACATAAAGAGCATAAAGAACATAAAGAGCTTAAAGAGCATAAATAACATAAAGAACATAAAGAACATAAAGAGCTTAAAGAGCATAAATAACATAAAGAACATAAAGAACATAAAGAGCATAAAGAACATAAAGAGCTTAAAGAGCATAAATAACATAAAGAACATAAAGAACATAAAGAGCATAAAGAACATAAAGAGCTTAAAGAGCATAAAGAACATAAATAACATAAAGAGCTTAAAGAGCATAAATAACATAAAGAACATAAAGAACATAAATAACATAAAGAGCTTAAAGAGCATAAAGAACATAAATAACATAAAGAACATAAAGAACATAAAGAACATAAAGAGCTTAAAGAGCATAAAGAACATAAAGAGCTTAAAGAGCATAAATAACATAAAGAACATAAAGAGCTTAAAGAGCATAAAGAACATAAAGAGCTTAAAGAGCATAAATAACATAAAGAGCATAAATAACATAAAGAGCATAAATAACATAAAGAACATAAAGAACATAAAGAGCTTAAAGAGCATAAAGAACATAAAGAGCTTAAAGAGCATAAATAACATAAAGAACATAAAGAACATAAAGAGCTTAAAGAGCATAAAGAACATAAAGAACATAAATGTATGTTCACATTTCAGACTAGATATTTTGTGTGTAATATGTGATGACATCTCTTATTATTACCGTGGACTTCTAACTGTACACTGCTGATGGTGATGAGGATGAAGATGAGGATGACATCATTAATCACCTGCTTTCCCCTCCAATTAGGAGCTGAGTTCTGATCCTCAGTTCATCGTTGATGGAGCAAAGAGAACAGACATCTGTCAGGGAGTGCTGGGTGAGAACACACACACACACACACACACACACACACACACACACACACACACACACTGTGACATCACAGTCATATGCCCGCTGTGTGTCTGTCAGGTGACTGCTGGCTGCTGGCTGCCATCGCCTCTCTGACTCTGGACCCTCAGATTCTGAGCAGAGTGGTACCTCCTGGACAGAACTTCGGCTCACAGTACGCCGGCATCTTCCACTTCCAGGTCACATGCTCTATTTTAAACACATGACTGAAAACATCAGAGAATTAAAGAAATAAAGGAACAATTATACTTCTCGTTTAAGGTCTTCTTACTAGAATTGTTTCACATCTAATGGCCTTCATCCGTTTATCTTCATACCAACTGAGTGAACCAGTCCTAACTATTGCATTACATATCGTCACCTTCCTAAAATAATGGCCTACGTCATTTTTTGACAAAAATGATTTTCTTGCCTAAATCATCTCCTCATGATACTAGCCACCTCTGGTAACATGTCCTCCATCCTCAGTTGATCATGTGATTCTACCCTGTAGTATAACATGTAAAGAGTGACATTTTATTTGGCCGAGGTCTCAAGACAATCTGACTTAGGCAAATTTACAAGCTTTTTAATAATGCATTTTGAAGCTAGCATTTAAGCTAGCAATGTAGTTAGTATTTTTGAGAGCATTTTTGTCAGTGAAAATCTCACTCGAACATAAGATTAGCAATCATAACATAATTTGACCGTTATTACAGTATGCTGTTGTGCAGTGTCTAGACTCTAGAGGCAGCTTGTGCACCATGGTTACAGTGGTAGTAGTTTGTTGTGTTTTCTGAAAAACATGTAAAAATGACTGAGGCCATTATTTTAGGATATTATTATTATGCTTTTATCCAAAGCGTAATATGGTACTATAAGCTCTCTAGTGGGGTACCATGGTACTATGAGCTCTCTAGTGGGGTAATATGGTACTATAAGCTCTTTAGTGGGGTAATATGGTACTATGAGCTCTCTAGTGGGGTAATATGGTACTATAAACTCTCTAGTGGGGTAATATGGTACTATGAGCTCTAGTGGGGTAATATGGTACTTTAAGCTCTCTAGTGGGGTAATATGGCACTATGAGCTCTCTAGTGGGGTAATATGGTACTATGAGCTCTCTAGTGGGGTAATATGGTACTATGAGCTCTCTAGTGGGGTAATATGGTACTATGAGCTCTCTAGTGAGGTAATATGGTACTATGAGCTCTATTGGGGTAATATGGTACTATAAGCTCTCTAGTGGGGTAATATGGTACTATGAGCTCTCTAGTGGGGTAATATGGTACTATAAACTCTCTAGTGGGGTAATGTGGTACTATAAACTCTCTAGTGGCGTAATATGGTACTATAAACTCTCTAGTGGGGTAATATGGTAATATGAGCTCTCTAGTGGGGTAATATGGTACTATAAACTCTCTAGTGGGGTAATATGGTAATATGAGCTCTCTAGTGGGGTAATATGGTACTATAAACTCTCCAGTGGGGTAATATGGTACTATGAGCTCTCTAGTGGGGTAATATGGTACTATAAGCTCTTTAGTGGGGTAATATGTTACTATAAGCTCTTTAGTGGGGTAATATGGTACTATAAGCTCTCTAGTGAGGTAATATGGTACTATGAGCTCTCTAGTGAGGTAATATGGTACTATGAGCTCTAGTGGGGTAATATGGTACTATGAGCTCTCTAATGGGGTAATATGGTACTATGAGCTCTCTAGTGAGGTAATATGGTACTATGAGCTCTATTGGGGTAATATGGTACTATAAGCTCTCTAGTGGGGTAATATGGTACTATAAACTCTCTAGTGGGGTAATATGGTACTATGAACTCTCTAGTGGGGTAATATGGTAATATGAGCTCTCTAGTGGGGTAATATGGTACTATAAACTCTCTAGTGGGGTAATATGGTAATATGAGCTCTCTAGTGGGGTAATATGGTACTATAAACTCTCCAGTGGGGTAATATGGTACTATGAGCTCTCTAGTGGGGTAATATGGTACTATAAGCTCTTTAGTGGGGTAACATGGTACTATGAGCTCTCTAGTGGGGTAATATGGTACTATAAGCTCTTTAGTGGGGTAATATGGTACTATGAGCTGTCTAGTGGGGTAATATGGTACTATAAACTCTCTAGTGGGGTAATATGGTACTATGAGCTCTCTAGTGGGGTAATATGGTACTATAAACTCTCTAGTGGGGTAATATGGTACTATAAGCTCTCTAGTGGGGTAATATGGTACTATGAGCTCTCTAGTGGGGTAATATGGTACTATGAGCTCTCTAGTGAGGTAATATGGTACTATAAGCTCTCTAGTGAGGTAATATGGTACTATGAGCTCTATTGGGGTAATATGGTACTATAAGCTCTCTAGTGGGGTAATATGGTACTATGAGCTCTCTAGTGGGGTAATATGGTACTATAAACTCTCTAGTGGGGTAATATGGTACTATAAACTCTCTAGTGGGGTAATATGGTAATATGAGCTCTCTAGTGGGGTAATATGGCACTATACACTCTCCAGTGGGGTAATATGGTACTATGAGCTCTCTAGTGGGGTAATATGGTACTATAAGCTCTTTAGTGGGGTAATATGGTACTATGAGCTCTCTAGTGGGGTAATATGGTACTATAAGCTCTCTAGTGGGGTAATATGGTACTATAAACTCTCTAGTGGGGTAATATGGTACTATAAACTCTCTAGTGGGGTAATATGGTAATATGAGCTCTCTAGTGGGGTAATATGGTACTATACACTCTCCAGTGGGGTAATATGGTACTATGAGCTCTCTAGTGGGGTAATATGGTACTATAAGCTCTCTAGTGGGCTAATATGGTACTATACACTCTCCAGTGGGGTAATATGGTACTATGAGCTCTCTAGTGGGGTAATATGGTACTATAAGCTCTTTAGTGGGGTAATATGGTACTATAAGCTCTCTAGTGAGGTAATATGGTACTATGAGCTCTCTAGTGAGGTAATATGGTACTATGAGCTCTCTAGTGGGGTAACATACTATGAGCTCTGACATCTGGTGTTTCTACCTGCAGCTGTGGCAGTACGGCCAGTGGGTGGACGTGGTTGTGGACGACCGGCTGCCCTCCAGAGACGGGAAGCTGCTGTTCGTCCACTCAGCGGAGGGAGGAGAATTCTGGAGCGCCCTGCTGGAGAAGGCCTACGCCAAGTAAGACATAATGTATATATAACATATGATCCGCCCCCTGCTGGAGAAGGCCTACGCCATGTAAGACACAAATTCAGGAAGTGCAACATCTCAACAACTATTATGGGATGGTGATATGAAATTAATTATCATCACGTTATTGATCCTCTTTC
>NC_136594.1:217500-242500 GCF_910589615.1 Taurulus bubalis | reverse complement strand
TATGTATCACACTTTATACATCACACTTTATGTATCACACATCATACATCACACTTTATGTATCACACTTTATGTATCACACTTTATACATCACACTTTATGTATCACACATCATACATCACACTTTATGTATCACACTTTATGTATCACACTTTATGTATCACACTTCATGCATCACACATCATACATCACACTTTATGTATCACACTTTATACATTACACTTTATACATCACACTTCATGTATCACACTTTATACATCACACTTTATGTATCACACTTTATACATCACACTTTATGTATCACACTTTATACATCACACTTTATGTATCACACTTTATACATCACACTTTATGTATCACACTTTATACATCACACTTTATGTATCACACATCATACATCACACTTTATGTATCACACTTTATGTATCACACTTTATGTATCACACTTCATGCATCACACATCATACATCACACTTTATGTATCACACTTTATACATCACACCTTATGTATCACACTTTATGTATCACACTTTATACATCACACTTTATGTATCACACTTTATACATCACACTTTATGTATCACACTTTATACATCACACTTTATACATCACACTTTATGTATCACACTTTATGCATCACACTTTATGTATCACACTTTATACATCACACTTTATACATCACACTTTATGTATCACACTTTATGCATCACACTTTATGTATCACACTTTATACATCACACTTTATGTATCACACTTTATACATCACACTTTATGTATCACACATCATACATCACACTTTATACATCACACTTTATACATCACACTTTATGTATCACACTTTATACATCACACTTTATGTATCACACTTTATGTATCACACTTTATGTATCACACTTTATACATCACACTTTATGTGTCACACTTTATGCATCACACTTTATACATCACACTTTATACATTACACTTTATACATCACACTTCATGTATCACACTTTATACATCACACTTTATGTATCACACTTTATACATCACACTTTATGTATCACACTTTATACATCACACTTTATGTATCACACTTTATACATCACACTTTATGTATCACACTTCATGCATCACACATCATACATCACACTTTATGTATCACACTTTATACATTACACTTTATACATCACACTTCATGTATCACACTTTATACATCACACTTTATGTATCACACTTTATACATCACACCTTATGTATCACACTTTATGTATCACACTTTATACATCACACTTTATGTATCACACTTTATACATCACACTTTATGTATCACACTTTATACATCACACTTTATACATCACACTTTATGTATCACACTTTATGCATCACACTTTATGTATCACACTTTGTACATCACACTTTATACATCACACTTTATGTATCACACTTTATGCATCACACTTTATGTATCACACTTTATACATCACACTTTATGTATCACACTTTATACATCACACTTTATGTATCACACATCATACATCACACTTTATACATCACACTTTATACATCACACTTTATGTATCACACTTTATACATCACACTTTATGTATCACACTTTATGTATCACACTTTATGTATCACACTTTATACATCACACTTTATGTGTCACACTTTATGCATCACACTTTATACATCACACTTTATACATTACACTTTATACATCACACTTCATGTATCACACTTTATACATCACACTTTATGTATCACACTTTATACATCACACTTTATGTATCACACTTTATACATCACACTTTATGTATCACACTTTATACATCACACTTTATGTATCACACTTTATACATCACACTTTATGTATCACACTTTATACATCACACTTTATGTATCACACATCATACATCACACTTTATGTATCACACTTTATGTATCACACTTTATGTATCACACTTCATGCATCACACATCATACATCACACTTTATGTATCACACTTTATACATTACACTTTATACATCACACTTCATGTATCACACTTTATACATCACACTTTATGTATCACACTTTATACATCACACCTTATGTATCACACTTTATGTATCACACTTTATACATCACACTTTATGTATCACACTTTATACATCACACTTTATGTATCACACTTTATACATCACACTTTATACATCACACTTTATGTATCACACTTTATGCATCACACTTTATGTATCACACTTTATACATCACACTTTATACATCACACTTTATGTATCACACTTTATGCATCACACTTTATGTATCACACTTTATACATCACACTTTATGTATCACACTTTATACATCACACTTTATGTATCACACATCATACATCACACTTTATACATCACACTTTATACATCACACTTTATGTATCACACTTTATACATCACACTTTATGTATCACACTTTATGTATCACACTTTATACATCACACTTTATGTGTCACACTTTATGCATCACACTTTATACATCACACTTTATACATCACACTTTATGTATCATACATCATGTATCATATATCATATATCACGCATCATATATCACACATCATATATCACATATCACATATCATACATCACATATCATATATCATGCATCATACATCATACATCATTCATCAAATATCACATATCATACATCATATATCACATATCACATATTATACATCACATATAATATATCATGCATCATACATCATACATCATACATCATTCATCAAATATCACATATCATACATCATATATCATATATCACACATCATATATCACACATCACACATCATATATCACACATCACACATCATATATCATACATCATACATCATATATCATATATCACACATCACACATCACATATCATACATCATACATCACACATCACACATCACACATCACACATCACATATCATACATGTAGTGTGTCCTGGGGAAGACCCAGGACACACTACATGTATGTATGATATATGTAGTTGGTCTCCTGGTAGAGACCCTGGGGAAGACCCAGGACACCCTGGAGGGATTATATCTCCCAGCTGGACTGACAACGCCTCAGCGTCCCAGAATGATCTGGAACATGTTGCAGGTGAGAGGGAAGCCTGCTGGCTCTGCTGGCTCAGCCTGCTGGCTCAGCCTGCTGGCTCTGCTGGCTCAGCCCGCTGGCTCTGCTGGCTCAGCCTGCTGGCTCAGCCTGCTGGCTCTGCTGGCTCAGCCTGCTGGCTCAGCCTGCTGGCTCTGCTGGCTCAGCCCGCTGGCTCTGCTGTCACCAGACCAGACCCAGATAAGGTGCTGATAATGGATGGATGGATATTATATATATATATATATATATATATATATATATATATATATATATATATATATATATATATATATATATATATATATAATATGTGTTGACGTCTGTTCTTGTGTTTCTCTTTCAGGTTCCTGATGAGGTGAGTTCAAAGGTTCAAAGAGAATGTATATATATAGATAGATAGATAGATAGATAGATAGATAGATAGATAGATAGATAGATAGATAGATAGATAGATAGATAGATAGATAGATAGGTGAGGAGGACCAGGTGAGGAGGACCAGGTGAGGATCTGAATTCAATTCAATTCAGTTTATTTTATATAACCCAACATCACAAATACAAGTTTGCCTCGGAGGGCTTTACAATCTGTAACATAACATCCTGTCCCAAGACCTCACATCGGATCAGGAAAAACTCCCAAATAAAGATAGTAAAAACCCTTTCACAGGGAAAACAGGGAAGAAACCTTCAGGAGAGCAACAGAGGAGGATCCCTCTCCCCGGATGGACAGAAGCAATAGATGTCATATGGCCAGAATGAATAACGTAACGGAGTTACAGCACATTACATGAATATGACAGAAATTATTCATATAATGAGTAGTAGGCATGGTCCATGATCCAGATAGCCACGATCCATTAAGCAGAAGGAGGTAGAGAGGAAGGGCATCAGCAGGGCCATGGCAGGAGACAGGACCGGTTCCAGGCCAGTTCCATCAGCAATGACTGTTTACTAACTCTCCTGAATGGCAGGAGAGTTAGTAAACAGGATGAAAACAATGTCTTTATTACTGATGGATTTCTTGAATTAACTGGTGCACAAAGTTTCTGCAGCCGGATGGACGTCTTCTTCTTCTGTGGTCAGTTTAAAGGTCGCAGTGACATGCACCTGGGCCCGGAGGTGCTGCTGAGGCGGCCGGCCTTGGCCCACAGCCAGAACTTCATCAACCAGAGAGAAGTGTGCGACCGCTTCAAGCTGCCGCCGGGCGAGTACGTCATCGTGCCCTCCACCTTCGAGCCGCACCGCAGAGGCAGCTTCCTCCTGCGGGTGTTCACCGAGAAGCAGGCCCAGGCCAGGTCAGTCCCATATATGTATATACACAACATATATGTGTATATACACACTTTAATCTGGTCTGTTTGTTTCAGTCCGATGGAAGAAAACATCAACGCTGACGTCCAAGAGGTTTGTGACACTTTCAAGCTTTAGATTATGCGAAAATAAATTAAATGTTCCTGTTTAAAAACAAAACAATGTAATACCTTGTTAGAACAATATAATACATTACATTACATTTCATTTAGCTGACACTTTTATCCAAAGCGACTCTGAGTACAAACTCAGAAAAACAAGAATCAAGAAAGTACAATTTCTTCAATAAAGTTAAACCACAAAGTGCTATCAGTAAGAGACATCTAAGTGCTACAAAAGTGCTGCTACGGCGCTACCTTCCTTATTCAAGGTGTAGTTGACAAAGAAGTGGTTTTAGTTCACGTGGAAGATGTAGAGACTTTCTGCTGTCCTGATGTCAATGGGGAGCTCATTCCACCAATGAGGAGCCAGGACAGCAAACAGTCGTGACTTTGTTGAGTGTTTAGCTCGCAGTGACGGAGCTACAAGCCGATTGGCAGAAGCAGTGACGGAGCTACAAACCGATTGGCCGAGCGGAGTGAACGAGCCGGGGTGTACGGTTTTACCATGTCCTGGATTTAGATTGGGCCGCGAGATGATCAGAGCCTGTATGAGAACTTGTGCCGCCTTCTGGGTGAGAAGGGGACATATTCTCCTGATGTTGTGTAGCATGGACCTACAGGATGTTGTGTAGCATGTACCTATAGGATGTTGTGTAGCATGGACCTACAGGATGTTGTGTAGCAAGAACCTACAGGAACGTGTTGTTGTGGTGATGTTGGCAGTCAGGGAGAGTTGACTGTCGAGTGTCACACGAGGCTCCTGGCAGTCGGCGTCGGTGCCAACACTGAGTAGTTGAAGGTCATAGTGAGGTCGTGGGAGAGCTTTTTCCTGGAAGGAAAAGTAGTTCAGTTTTGTCAGGGTTAATGTTCAGGTGGTGTGTGGACATCCACTGAGAGATGTCAGTCAGACAGGCAGAGATTTGAGCTGCTACAAGTGTTTCGGTTGGGGAAACGAGAGGATCAGTTGGGTGTCATCGGCATATGGTAGGAAAAGCCATGCGAGTGAATGACAGAGCCGAGAGAGTTGATGTAGAGAGAGAAGAGGAGAGGACCCAGGACGGAGCCCTGAGGGACTCCAGTAGTGAGAGGACAAGGTTCAGACACAGATCCTCTCCAAGTTACCCGGTAGTTGTGGTCGTTGAGGTCGGATGAGAAGAGGAAGAGCATAGCCTGAGATACCAAGGTCCTGGAGGGAGGAGATGAGGATCTGGTGGTTCACTGCGTCAAAGGCAGCAGAAAGGTCCAGAAGGATAAGGACAGAGGAGAGAGAGGCTGCTCTAGCAGTGTGAAGCTGCTCAGAGACAGCAAGGAGGGCAGTCTCTGTTGAGGCCTTGAATCCAGACTGGTGAGAGTCCAGAAGGTTGTTCTGGTCTCTGTTGAGGCCTTGAATCCAGACTGGTGAGAGACCAGAAGGTTGTTCTGGTCTCTGTTGAGGCCTTGAATCCAGACTGGTGAGGGTCCAGAAGGTTGTTCTGGTCTCTGTTGAGGCCTTGAATCCAGACTGATGAGGGTCCAGAAGGTTGTTCTGGTGGAGAACGGAGGAGACTTGGTGAAAGATAGCTCGTCCCAGAGTTTTGTAAAGAAAGGGAAGGAGAGAGACAGGTCTGTAGTTGTTGACTTCTGATGGGTTGAGAGTGGGTTTCTTCAGGAGAGGGTTGACTCTTCCTCCTTCAGAGAGTCAGTTGAGAGGGAGGTGTTGATAAGATGGGTGAGAAAGGGAAGAAGGTCAGGAGCAATGGACTGGAGTATGTGAGATGGGATGGGGTCAAGGGGGCAAGTGGTTGGGCGGGCAGAGGTTACGAAGGTTACCAAGGTAAGAACTTGATTGGGAGACAGGGGGTGAAAGAGGAAATCAAAGGGGAAGAAGATGAAGTTAATGGAGGTGTAGTTATAGAAGAAGATGGATTAGTAAATGAGGAGGTTATGTCATCTATCTTTTTTGTAAAGTAGTCAACAAAGTGGCTTGGTAGAAGGGTGGAGGGAGGAGGGGGACTGGAGGGGGGGAGTCAAGGAGGTTAGAGAAGATGAAGAAGAGTCATAAGAGGACAGAGAGAATCAAGAGAGGAAGACAGAGTAGAGAGGAGAGTGTCTGTGGCAGAATTAGGATGCATGAGTGTGAAAGAGTCAGTTGAAGGAAGGGCTGACAGAACAGACAAGGCCAGAGAGGAGGGAGAGAATGTTGCGACGGACAGGTGCAGAGTCTGTTGGTGTGGGAGGGTTGTCAGTTCCAGAGAGTGGGAGAGAGTAAGAGATGAAGAAGTGGTCAGAGACATGAAGTGGAGTTATAGTGAGGTCAGATGTAGAGCAGTTTCTGATGAAGATATAGTCAAGGTAGTTGCCAGCTTTGTGAGTAGGAGGGGAAGGACTGAGTGAGAAAGCAAAGGAAGACAGTAAGAGTAACAGGTCACATGACTTCTCTGTCTGGATGTTAAAGTCACCCAGAAGGATGAGCGGGGGCGTTTTCTGGGATGTTCGATAGGAGGACATCTAATTATTCCAGGAAATCTCCCAAAGAACCAGGTGTCAAAAGACAGTGTGGTAAACAGTGGAAGCGGGTAGAGAGAGAAACTTCATTTGGGGGAGATGAGTAAACCAGTACCACCACCCTGACCAGTGGGGGAGATGAGTAGACCAGTACCACCACCCTGACCAGTGGGGGAGATGAGTAGACCAGTACCACCACCCCGACCAGTGGGGAGATGAGTAAACCAGTACCACCACCCCGACCAGTGGGGAGATGAGTAAACCAGTACCACCACCCTGACCAGTGGGTCTAGGTGTGTGGCTGAAGGAGAAGGCAGAGGAGAGAGCAGCAGGGTAGATGTGTTGTCTGGTGTTATCCAAGTCTCAGTGAGAGACAGGAAGTCCAGTGATTGCTTGATAGCGAAGCCAGAGATGAAGTCTGCCTTGCGATTAGCTGACTGGCAGTTCCAGAGCCTCCTGACAGACCAACCTGAGGTGTTGGTCTGTGTGGAGCGGGTGGGATAAATAAGGAGGGATTTTGATCCATGTGTGAACGAGTCCGAGGCCTATAGTATCTACGAGTAGATATGTACACAGGTGTGGATGGAAAACACATTTTTACAGGGCAGTTTATACTCAGCCGCCCCCAAAGACTCCAATGAAAGACTCCTGTGTCTTTATCCTCTGAGTCTTGACTCCAACGAAAGACTCCTGTGTCTTTATCTTCCGAGTCTTGACTCCAATGAAAGACTCCTGTGTCTTTATCTTCCGATTCTTGACTCCAATGAAAGACTCCTGTGTCTTTATCCTCCGAGTCTTGACTCCAACGAAAGACTCCTGTCTTTATCCTCCGATTCTTGACTCCAACGAAAGACTCCTATGTCTTTATCCTCCGAGTCTTGACTCCAACGAAAGACTCCTGTGTCTTTATCCTCCGAGTCTTCCTACAAGGAGTCTTCACTAACGCTACAGCTGACGCTTCGAGCCCCCACCTGGTTTTATACCAGAGTTGGTGATAAATTACTCCACCTCAGGTCATCAGTGGAATGGCCACCAATCAAAACTACTCTTGCTCAGGACAATAGGAGGGATTCTCTTTACAGTTTTTTTCTGATTGCTTAGGCACTATCTTTGAAACTATAGGCTATTTTTGCAAAACTCTACACACTAACCACAAAACCTTACACCAAACCAGCAAAACATTATATATCTCTTGCAAAAGCAAACAATTCTTGCAAAACTCTTCAAACTCTTTGAAAAACATTTGTTTTTGCGTCAATACAGTACACACAAACCATCATTTGAATAAGCACACGAAGCACCAACTACGCACTGATAGTATAAATGAAAAACACTTGTGGCTTTTGCTTTTTCTGTATAATAAACATACATACACACACACAGGTATCCAAATGCGTACAAATAAGAAAAGTTAAATTTTTGTTCCTAACACTCAAACAACAAACAAAAGCGCAGTAGAAGAAAACAATAACATTTGTGTTAGAAAAAAAGAGCAGAAAAAAATTAGGCAAAATCTCGCCTTCTTTGTGGGTCTGGCCATAAGACTTCATCTACATCACATGCAATGTTGTCTTGAGCTAGGCAGCGTGGAAAGTATCGCCTGGAGTGCCGTATCCAGCCCTGGCATGACCCCTGATGGATGTTGCCACAAGCCTCCTCCATTGCCTGTAGAAGGGGTATGCGTTGGTGGGGCTGGCGATCATACACCTTTCAACGCCATGCAGAGAAGAATTCCTCAATAGGATTCAAGAACGGAGAGTATGGGGGGAGATTGAGTGCCATGAAAAGTGGGTGACCTGTAAACCAATTGCAGACCAGAGCAGCCCGGTGCAAACTAACATTGTCCCAGATGATAACGTACCTGAGCTGCTCTGGCCCCGGGTCATTGGGAATGAGTCTATTGTGGAGGGTGTCCAGAAAGGACACCGAAGGACACCGTTTTGACTAATAGCCGCACACATTGTTATGTTGCCACCACGTTGTCCCGGGACATTGATGATGGCACGGTGTCCGATGATGTTTCTGCCGCGGTCCCTTGTTTTTGCAAGGTTGAAACCTGCCTCGTCCACATATATTAGCTCATGATTTACTGCATCTGCATCTAGCTACATGACTCTCTGAAAGAGACAAAACAATGTAGCACAGCACGACAAGACAGGGATCAGTCAATATGATGTAGCACCATGCACTTCCAGATCCAGTACCAATGATAGGATAGTATAGCTTACCTGCACATATTCATATCTCAGTTGTTTTACAGTTGTCTGTGTTTCTTTCAAAAGGGACTCTGTACAGCTGCTTCATCCTAATCCTGTTGCGTTTCAGTAGACGAGGCAGTGCAGAGACACTCACTCTGTTGACGTTTTGGAACATGGTGTCTGCTAGTATGTGGGCCTGCAGTTCTCGGAGTCTGATGCAGTTATTTGCAATGACCATATTTACAATGTGGGTCTCCTGCTCTGGGGTGAACAGTCGACCTCTTCCACCAGATATTGGTTTTCTTGCAGTTCTGTAAAAACATTTACCTAAATGGTTTTAGTGATAGATCCTTCTTATTATGAAAGTACAGTACATATTACTGTACCAGTAAGTCTACAGCACTTACAGTTACTTACCGGTTCTCATTTCGAAATATCCGGATGATACCTGCAACAGTATAGCGGCTCAGATTTGGTTGAACACGTTGCCCAGCCTCCCTCATGGTCATCCTATGGTTGACAACATGGTCAACCACAGTCGCTCTGATCTCATCAGTTATTGTGTTCCTGAATCCTCTTCCTATTCCCCGTCCTCTTCTTATCCCCCGTCCTACTTCACCTCTTCCTCCTCCTCCTCCTCTTTCTTCTTCACGTCCTCGTCCTCCTCTAATTCTCACCCCTCTTACTCTCTGTCCAATATTGGCCTCCATTGTTGTCCAAACCAAATGTTTACCTGTGGCCTATTTATCGTGCTCAAGCTCTGATTTGTAAGTGAACTCATTATCTAAAAGTGTTTTCACATGTGTCAATGTGGAAAAGCAATTTGCAAAATAGTGTAGCAATGTAGAGACCAATGTTTACAGTTTTGATAGAAGTGTGTTAATGAATTGCAAACTGAGTGTAAAGCAGTGGTTTGTGTTTACAGTTTTGCAAAAAGTGTGTTATAAAATTATAAACTGAGTGTAAAGCAGAGAATGTGCATTCAGTTTGGCACACTTGGTAAATGCATTGGCTAAAAGTGTTAATAGTTTCAGAAACCGTGCTTCAAGAATCACTGTTAGTGTTTAAGCATTCAGAAAAAAACTGTAATCAGAGAAGTGTCACTTTTTCAAGAATATGTCATTCTTGCCAAAATTGATTTAAGGACAACGGTCAGTTTAATACCTTGTTAGAAAAACAGAATACCTCATTAGGACAACATAATACCTTGTTAGGACAATATAATACCTCGTTAGGACAATATAATCCCTCGTTAGAACAACATAATACCTTGTTAGGACAATATAATACCTCGTTAGGACAATATAATACCTTGTTAGGACAATATAATACGTTGTTAGGACAATATAATACCTTGTTAGAACAACATAATACCTTGTTAGGACAATATAATACCTCGTTAGGACAATATAATACCTCGTTAGGACAATATAATACCTTGTTAGAACAACATAATACCTTGTTAGGACAATATAATGCGTTGTTAGGACAATATAATACCTTGTTAGAACAACATAATACCTTGTTAGGACAATATAATACCTTGTTAGGACAATATAATACCTTGTTAGAACAACATAATACCTTGTTAGGACAATATAATACCTTGTTAGGACAATATAATACCTTGTTAGAACAACATGATACCTTGTTAGGACAATATAATACCTTGTTTGAACAACATAATACCTTGTTAGGACAATATAATACCTTGTTTGAACAACATAATACCTTGTTAGGACAATATAATACCTTGTTAGAACAACATGATACCTTGTTAGGACAATATAATACCTTGTTTGAACAACATAATACCTTGTTAGGACAATATAATACCTCGTTAGAACAACATACTACATAAAGTATACATACTACATAAAGTATAAGTTATTGAATCTCGTGGTAAAACTATGTTCAGACATTTTCCTTGTTCTTGCAGCCTGAAGCTGGACAGGAAGACGTGGATCCACACTTCAAACGTCTCTTTGTCCAGATCTCTGGAAACGTAACAACATGTCTTCACAAACCCGGTTCTTAAGTTACCAACTTCCTGTCTGATGTCACTTTCATCTGTCCTTAAGTTACCAACTTCCTGTCTGATGTCACTTTCATCTGTCCTTAAGTTACCAACTTCCTGTCTGATGTCACTTTCATTTGTTCTTAAGTTACCAACTTCCTGTCTGATGTCACTTTCATCTGTTCTAAGTTACCAACTTCCTGTCTGATGTCACTTTCATCTGTTCTAAGTTACCAACTTCCTGTCTGATGTCACTTTCATCTGTTCTAAGTTACCAACTTCATTGATCTGTCTTTACAGGACTCTGAAATCTCTGCCTTCGAGCTCCAACAGATTTTGGACAAAGTTGTTGCTCAGAGTAAGAATAGTTCCACATTCAAATGAATGATGTGATGAAGTGGTGAATATGTTTATGTTAACAAGTATGAATGATGTGATGAAGTGGTGAATGTGTTCATGTAACAGAGTATGAATGATGTGATGAAGTGGTGAACAGAGCCACTGTGATTCAGCTTGTTGTTATTCTGAAGGATCTGATGTCAGAACCGACGGCTTCAGTCTGCAGACCTGCCGCGACATCGTCAGCCTGCTGGACGTATCCTGATGTTCAGTAATCAATACTACTCATGATGCCTACTGATCAGTAATCAATACTACTCATGATATATTTATAGATATGTTTAAACTATTGATCAGGAACCAGGTGCATTGATATTGATAATATGATTATTGATATCTGGAGGACTCGACTGATGTTTCTTCTTCTACACTTTGAACATTAAAATGTAGAGAGAACCACAGACAGAGAGAGACAGACAGACAGACAGACAGAGAGACAGAACCACAGACAGAGAGACATAACCACAGACAAGCAGACAGACAGAGAGACAAACAGAACCACAGACAGAGAGACAAACAGAGACAGACAGACAGACAGAGAGACAGAACCACAGACAGGCAGACAGGCAGACAGAGAGACAGACAGACAGAACCACAGACAGGCAGACAGGCATAACCACAGACAGACAGTCAGAACCACAGACAGGCAGACAGACAGACAAACAGAACCACATACAGACAGACAGAACCACAGACAGGCAGAAAGAGAGACAGACAGAACCACAGACAGGCAGACAGACAGACAGAACCACAGACATACAGACAGGTCAGTGCTGTCCTCTGGATCCTTGACTGGTCTTCAGATGGACGGTTCTGGTAAACTGGGTCTGCTGGAGTTCCACCAGCTGTGGAAGAAGATCCAGACATACCTGGTAAGGAACAACATGGCCGCCTGTGAACCAACATGGCCGCCTGTGATGTCACCATGTATGAAGATCGAATAGATAAATATATATTTATAATGTACACAATGTCCGTGCACAGTATAAATATACATATATATAACATACATATATATTTACATATACATTTGTAAACCAGGAGATCTTCAAGGCTCACGACTCGGACAGTTCTGGGACGATGAGCAGTCACGAGATGAGAGCCGCTCTGGCTGAAGCTGGTGGGTCAACATGAGGTCTGAGGGCCAGAACCGGGTCCTGGTGGGTCCAGGGGTCAAACATAAGGTCTGAGGGCCAGAACCGGGTCCTGGTGGGTCCAGGGGTCAAACATAAGGTCTGAGGGCCAGAACCAGGTCCTGGTGGGTTCAGGGGGTCAAACATGAGGTCTGAGCGCCAGAACCGGGTCCTGGTGGGTCCAGGGGTCAAACATAAGGTCTGAGGGCCAGAACCAGGTCCTGGTGGGTTCAGGGGGTCAAGCATGAGGTCTGATGGCCAGAACCGGGTCCTGGTGGGTCCAGGGGTCAAACATAAGGTCTAAGGGCCAGATCCGGCCAGATGAAGGGTCCTGTTGGGTTCCTCAGGAGAACCAGACCCGTTCCTGTTAGGATAGAAGGATAAAACATTGCTGTGTTTGTGTGTGTGTGTGTGTGTGTGTTCAGGTTTCCAGGTCAACAGCTCTGTGATTCATCAGATCGTCGTCCGCTTCTCTGATCAGAGTTTCTCCATCGACTTTGACTGTTTCATCGGCTGTTTGATCCGTCTGGAGCTTCTGTTCAGTGAGTCACTTCCTGTCTGCATCTTTCTGCCACATCCACTGTCTTCATCACAGCATGTGGTGAGAATAGGAACACATGTTCCCAGTGTGTCCTCAGTGTCCCCAGTGTGTCCCCATTGTTCCCAATGTCCTCAGTGTGTCCTCAGTGTCCTCAGTGTGTCCTCAGTGTCCCCAGTGTCCTCAGTGTGTTCTCAGTGTCCCCAGTGTGTCCTCAGTGTGTCCTCAGTGTGTCCTCAGTGATTCCAGTGTGTCCCCAGTGCTCCCAATGTCCTCAGTGTGTCCCCAGTGTCCTCAGTGTGTCCTCAGTGTCCCCAGTGTGTCCTCAGTGTGTCCTCAGTGTGTCCTCAGTGTCCCCAGTGTCCTTAGTGTGTCCTCAGTGTCCCCAGTGTGTCCTCAGTGTCCCCAGTGTCCTCAGTGTGTTCTCAGTGTCCCCAGTGTGTCCTCAGTGTCCCCAGTGTGTCCTCAGTGTCTCCAGTGTGTCCCCAGTGTTCCCAATGTCCTCAGTGTTCCCATTGTGTCCTCAGTGTTCCCAGTGTGTCCTCAGTGTCCCCAATGTCCTCAGTGTTCCCAGTGTGTCCCCAGTGTGTCCCCAGTGTTTCCCCAGTGTTCCCATTGTGTCCCCAGTGTTCCCATTGTGTTCCCAGTGTGTCCTCAGTGTTCCCATTGTGTCCTCGGTGTGTCCTCAGTGTTCCCATTGTGTCCTCGGTGTGTCCTCAGTGTTCCCATTGTGTCCTCGGTGTGTCCTCAGTGTTCCCATTGTGTCCTCAGTGTGTCCTCAGTGTTCCCAGTGTGTCCTCAGTGTCCCCAATGTCCCCAGTGTGTCCCCAGTGTTCCCATTGTGTCCCCATTGTGTCCCCAGTGTGTCCTCAGTGTCCCCAATGTCCTCAGTGTTCCCAGTGTGTCCCCAGTGTTCCCAGTGTGTCCTCAGTGTCCCCATTGTGTCCTCAGTGTGTCCCCAATGTCCTCAGTGTTCCCAGTGTGTCCTGTGTGTCCCCGGTGTGTCCCCAGTGTGTCCTCAGTGTGTCCTCAGTGTCCCCAGTGTGTCCCCAATGTCCTCAGTGTTCCCAGTGTGTCCTCAGTGTGTCCTCAGTGTCCCCAATGTCCTCAGTGTTCCCAGTGTGTCCTCAGTGTTTCCAGTGTGTCCCCAGTGTCCCCAGTGTGTCCCCAGTGTTCCCATTGTGTCCCCAATGTCCTCAGTGTTCCCAGTGTGTCCCTAGTGTTCCCAGTGTGTCCTCAGTGTGTCCTTGGTGTCCCCAGTGTGTCCCCAGTGTCCCCAATGTCCTTAGTGTCCCCAGTGTGTCCCCAGTGTGTCCTCAATGTTCCCAGTGTGTCCCCAGTGTCTCCAGTGTGTACCCAGTGTTCCCATTGTGTCCTCGGTGTCCCCAATGTCCTCAGTGTCCCCAGTGTGTCCTCAATGTTCCCAGTGTGTCCCCAGTGTCCCCAGTGTGTCCCCAGTGTTCCCAATGTCCTCAGTGTTCCCAGTGTGTCCCCAATGTCTTCAGTGTTCCCAGTGTGTCCCCAGTGTGTCCTCAGTGTCCCCAATGTCCTCAGTGTTCCCAGTGTGTCCTCAGTGTTCCCAGTGTGTCCCCAGTGTTCCCAGTGTGTCCCCAATGTCCTCAGTGTTCCCAGTGTGTCCTCAGTGTCCCCAATGTCCTCAGTGTTCCCAGTGTGTCCTTAGTGTCCCCAGTGTGTCACCAGTGTCCCCAGTGTGTCCCCACTGTTCCCATTGTGTCCCCAATGTCTTCAGTGTCCCCAGTGTGTCCCCAATGTCCTCAGTGTTCCCAGTGTGTCCCCCGTGTGTCCTCAGTGTTCCCAGTGTGTCCTCAGTGTCCCCAATGTCCTCAGTGTTTCCAGTGTGTTCCCAGTGTGTCCCCAGTGTGTCCCCAGTGTTCCCAGTGTGTCCTCAGTGTGTCCTTGGTGTCCCCAGTGTGTCCCCAGTGTCCCCAATGTCCTTAGTGTCCCCAGTGTGTCCCCAGTGTGTCCTCAATGTTCCCAGTGTGTCCCCAGTGTCTCCAGTGTGTACCCAGTGTTCCCATTGTGTCCTCGGTGTCCCCAATGTCCTCAGTGTCCCCAGTGTGTCCTCAATGTTCCCAGTGTGTCCCCAGTGTCCCCAGTGTGTCCCCAGTGTTCCCAATGTCCTCAGTGTTCCCAGTGTGTCCCCAATGTCTTCAGTGTTCCCAGTGTGTCCCCAGTGTGTCCTCAGTGTCCCCAATGTCCTCAGTGTTCCCAGTGTGTCCTCAGTGTTCCCAGTGTGTCCCCAGTGTTCCCAGTGTGTCCCCAATGTCCTCAGTGTTCCCAGTGTGTCCTCAGTGTCCCCAATGTCCTCAGTGTTCCCAGTGTGTCCTTAGTGTCCCCAGTGTGTCACCAGTGTCCCCAGTGTGTCCCCAGTGTTCCCATTGTGTCCCCAATGTCTTCAGTGTCCCCAGTGTGTCCCCAATGTCCTCAGTGTTCCCAGTGTGTCCCCCGTGTGTCCTCAGTGTTCCCAGTGTGTCCTCAGTGTCCCCAATGTCCTCAGTGTTTCCAGTGTGTTCCCAGTGTGTCCCCAGTGTGTCCCCAATGTTCCCAGTGTGTCCCCAGTGTTCTCAGTGTTACCAGAGTGTCCCCAGTGTGTACCCAGTGTTCCCAGTGTGTTCCCAGTGTGTCCCCAGTGTTCTCAGTGTTCCCTGTGTGTCCCCAGTGTGTCCCCAGTGTTCTCAGTGTGTCCCCAGTGTTCTCAGTGTTCCCAGTGTGTCCTCAGTGTGTCCCCAGTGTTCCCAGTGTGTCCTCAGTGTGTCCTCAGTGTCCCCAGTGTGTCCTCAGTGTCCTCAGTACAGAGTTGACTCTGTTTCTTCCACAGAGATGTTCAGAACCCTGGATAAGAAGAACCAAGGAACAATCCAGCTGGACCTGCAGCAGGTAAAGGTTCTGCTCCTGTTCTGGTCCTGTACTGGTCCTGGTCCTGGTCTGGTCCTGTTCCTGTACTGGTCCTGGTCCTGGTCTGGTCCTGGTCCTGTTCTGGTCCTGGTCTGGCCCTGGTCTGGTCCTGTTCCTGTACTGGTCCTGTTCCTGTACTGGTCCTGGTCCTGTACTGGTCATGTTCCTGTACTGGTCCTGGTCCTGTACTGGTCCTGGTCTGGTCCTGGTCCTGTACTGGTCCTGGTCTGGTCCTGGTCAGGTCCTGGTCTGGTCCTGTACTGGTCCTGGTCTGGTCCTGGTCTGGTCCTGGTCCTGGTCTGGTCCTGTACTGGTCCTGGTCTGGTCCTGGTCTGGTCCTGTTCCTGTATTGGTCCTGGTCCTGTACTGGTCCTGGCCTGGTCCTGTACTGGTCTGGTCCTGTTCCTGTACTGGTCCTGTTCCTGTACTGGTCCTGTTCATGTACTGGTCCTGGTCTGGTCCTGGTCTGGTCCTTTACTGGTCCTGGTCCTGTACTGGTCCTGTTGCTCTCTCATTGGTCCCTCCTCTTCCTCTTCCTCATCCTCTTCCTCTCCTCCTCAGTGGGTCTGCCTCGCCATCAACTGACAGCCGCCGCTCCAGGAGCATGCTGGGAGATAAGAGCTGTGGAACATGGGAACAGCTGTTGTTGTTGTTGTTGTTGTTGTTGTTGTTGTTGTTATAAATAAAATGTGGATCATCATCAGAAACAGGAAGTCGGTTTAATGTGATCAAACTCTGGAAACTTTATTCTGAACACTTTTATGATATTAGTTATATTATATTATATGATATAATATAATATGATATATCATATTATATTATATCATATCATATTATATCATATTATATGATATATCATATTATATTATATCATATCATATTATATCATATAATATGATATGATACATCATATCATATTATATGATCTAATAATATGATATCATATGATATTATATTATATTATTTGATATAATATGATATAATATGATATGATATATCATATTATATTATATGATATATCATATTATATTATATCATTTCATTATATTATATCATATTATATTATATTACATTATATCATTTTATATAATGTAATATGATATAATAAAATATGATGTATCATATTATATTATATGATATATCATATTACATTGCATCATATCATATCATTATATTATATCATATTATATTACATTATATCATATCATATTATATAATGTAATATGATATAATATAATATGATGTATCATATTATATGATATATTATATTATTTGATATATCATATTATATTATATCATATTATATTATATTGCTAATTACTAATATAATATATGATATAATGTAATATAATATAAATATGATATAATATGATATAATATAATGATAAGATATGATATAATATAATGTAATATATCATATCATATAATATATTATATTATATGATATGATATTATATAATGTAATATGATATGATATTCTCCCTCTAGACAGACTCTGAGGCTCCTCCCCCTCCGTGAGGGTTTGGTTCTGTCCCAGTGTCATGTGGAGTGTTTGAGTCTCAGACGTATTTTTGGGTCAGCTCTGGCCCCGCTTGACCTGACCTGGTATGTGATCCAAAGGACCACGGCTCAATCTTTATTGTTTTGCTTATTTCTCAATTGTTGGCTGGTTGGTCCATTTAGGTTGAAAACCTTCGAACACAAAAAGCAAAAAGTTATACAACCAGAATGTAAATAAACTTCAAACAATAATAAATAATAGCTCCAGTGCCAGTGGCTTCTCTGTCTGTACCTCCGGTTGACTCCTCCCCTCTGTCTCAGATGAAATGTTTGCTGTCAGACCTTCCCTTTGCAGGTGTTTCCAATTAAGTGATCAGCAGCCTGCACTGGCCTACTGGCGGTGCATTCTGGGACATGCGGTCTTTTTTCCTCTTTTCCTTTTTTTTTCTTTTTGGCAAAGTAACCTACATTTGACTAAATAATTAATTAACTCAACAGACATGTTGACCCTTCATGATCCCTTTAGTAAGTCAGCATTAGATGCTGACTTACTAAAGGGAATTACCCACAATTCATAGCAATGTGACGTTAAACGCAGTTACCATGGAAGCATGGAGACGCAAATAAAGGTAAACAAAGAGGCGCGTGGTGTTCAGCCATAAATAACATGTACACAACATTAAGATAAAAGATGGACATAAAACACATGAAGCACATATATATCTTTTTATATATATAATAATGTTTACACAGATGTATTCATCAAACATTTTATGTTGTTATTGAAGCTGTTTTGACAATAATAAATAATTTATTATTTAAATGAGGTCTCATCTCGTGAGGAAAGAGCCTGGAGACCTTAAATCAGGAATAAAAATATGAAATAAACACACAACAAAGTGTCCGTTCATATTTAACCATGAAGCCCTGAAGCCTCTCAACTCCAACAGAGACCAGAGACCAGAGGGTCCTGAGGGTCCTGAGGGGTCAGGTGCAGGATCTGGGGTTTAGGGGTCTGGGGTTGAGGGATCTGGATATGAGGGTCTGGGTTTGAGGGGTTTGGGGTTGAGGGGGTCTGGGTCTGAGGGTCTGGGGTTGAGGGGTCTGGGGTTGAGGGGTCTGGGGTTGAGGGATCTGGGTTTGAGGGGTTTGGGGTTGAGGGGGTCTGGGTCTGAGGGTCTGGGGTTGAGGGGTCTGGGGTTGAGGGGTCTGGGGTTGAGGGGTCTGGGTCTGAGGGTCTGCGGTTAAGGGGTCTGGGGTTGAGGGGTCTGGGGTTGAGGGGTCTGGGTTTGAGGGTCTGGGGTTGAGGGGTCTGGGTTTGAGGGGTCTGGGGTTGAGGGGGTCTGGGTTTGAGGGGTCTGGGGTTGAGGGGGTCTAGGGTTGAGGGGTCTGGGGTTGAGGGGTCTGGGTTTGAGGGTCTGGGGTTGGGGGTCGGGGTCTGAGGCCCTAGGGGGCACTGGGCCTCAAAGTGAACTGAATCATCTGAAACAGGAAGTGATGTACCGAACATAATTGAACTGATATAATCATTTAAAAGTTGTGTATTATGTAGAAACATAGACAAATGTTACCAACAACTTCTGATAGTAAACATAAAAAGATGAATGCAGTCTTTATTAAACATGAAGAGTTTTATTGTCTAATGAAATACTTCAGCAAAGTGAATAAAAAGCACTTTAATACCTGCATAAAATAAAATAAGATAATCCTGTATTAGTCCCGCATGGGGACATTGCAGGATTACAGAGACACAAAGTAAATAAACAATAAAAACAGTAAAGAATAATACAGAAGCAATATTAAATGTACAGACGGAATAAAACAGTATATAAATACTTAAATGTATTTGCACCGGATGAGTGTAATTAAAGTGTCTCGGTTACGCAACATGTTAAATATCATATTTACATCCGCAGGGATTACGCAATCATGTTTTATTGTGAAGGTCCTCCCCGGAAGTCTCACCTGTGCTCTTGACTAGGACACGCCCTTCCGGCCATCACTCACCTGCAGCCGTAGCTCTCCGGTGTCACTGTGCCGAAGCAAACTTTCCAGGACTACAACGATCCTTCAGACCCGGACCGGACCATGTCGGGCATCGCGACCACCCTGCAGCACCGCCGGGACCAGGACCAGGGGCTGGGCTCCTGCGGCCGGGCCGTGAAGTACCTGAACCAGGACTACGAGGCTCTGCGGCGCCAGTGCGCCGAGAGCGGGTCCCTGTTCCAGGACGAGACGTTCCCGGCGCTGGGCTCTTCGCTGGGCTTCAAGGAGCTGGGCCCGGGGTCCCCCAAGACCCGGGGGGTCTCCTGGGAGCGGCCCCCGGTCAGTGACGCAGCGGGGGGTCGACCTGAGAGGCCGGGAGGGAGCGAGGCTTCCAGGACCTGCAGAACATGCTAGTCCGGTTCTGCAGCTGATCTCACACCAGCTGCAGAACCGGGGGAACAGGTTCTGCAGCTCGTCGGAGATCAGATCCCAGAGCTGATGATGATAGATTATAGATTATGATTATAGATTATGATTATGGATCATAGATTATGATTACAGATGATAGACAGAGTTTAGGTTCTAGGGAATGCTTCTTGTAATGTGATCAGTGTGCTGCTCCGCCCACTGGAGCTGTGGTTAGACTGGCCACGCCCACTGGAGCTGTGGTTAGACTGGCCACGCCCAGTGGAGCTGTGGTTAGACTGGCCACGCCCAGTGGAGCTGTGGTTAGACTGGCCACGCCCACTGGAGCTGTGGTTAGACTGGTCACGCCCACTGGGATGTTGACTGTTTGGGTGGAGCCGTCATCAGAGAACAAAGAGTTCTGGTTCACTCCTTAGAGAATAAATATTATGAATCATTTCAGTTTGGTCATTAAATTAACTTTAAGTCATACTAAGAAGATAACATATTTATGTCTAAATCAATAACTTACATGATGGAGGTTGTCTATATATTGATGATGAATCAATAACTTGCATGAATGTGATGAATTGATCCTCAACATGAACCTCATGCTCGTTCTGTTTCCTGTTCAGGAGTTGACCTCTGACCCCGAGTTCATCGTCTCTGGAGCCTCCAGGACGGACATCTGCCAGGGAGCTCTGGGTGAGAGGCTTTAGTCTAGACTAATGGAGGAGACTGAGGTGGTTTAGTTTTAGTCTAGACTAATGAAGGAGACTGAGGTGGTTTAGTTTTAGTCTAGACTAATGAAGGAGACTGTGGTGGTTTAGTTTTAGTCTAGACTAATGAAGGAGACTGTGGTGGTTTAGTTTTAGTCTAGACTAATGAAGGAGACTGAGGTGGTTTAGTCTAGACTAATGAAGGAGACTGAGGTGGTTTAGTCTAGACTAATGAAGGAGACTGAGGTGGTTTAGTTTTAGTCTAGACTGTAATGCGGAGTCTGTCTCCAGGTGACTGTTGGCTGCTCGCCGCCATCGCCTCTCTGACCCTGAACGAGGAAGTTCTGGCTCGAGTCGTCCCACATGGACAAAGCTTCAACAGAGGAGAGTACGCCGGCATCTTCCACTTCCAGGTACAAATACACCTACAGTACTAGTCATGTTTAAGAAGGTACACAAATACACCTACAGTCCAGTGGTGTCGTGTCCCCAGTGGTGTCGTGTCCCCAGTGGTGTCGTGTCCCCAGTGGTGTCGTGTCCCCAGTGGTCTCGTGGTCTCGTGTCCCCAGTGGTCTCGTGTCCCCAGTGGTCTCGTGGTGTCGTGTCCCCAGTGGTCTCGTGGTCTCGTGTCCCCTGTGGTCTCGTGTCCCCAGTGGTCTCGCGGTCTCGTGTCCCCAGTGGTCTCGTGTCTCCAGTGGTCTCGTGTCTCCAGTGGTCTCGTGTCCCCAGAGGGTCTCGTGTCCCTCGTGGTCTCGTGTCCCCAGTGGTCTTGTGTCCCCAGTGGTCTCGTGTCCCCAGTGGGTCTTGTGTCCCCGTGTCGTGTCCCCAGTGGGTCTCGTGTCCCCGTGTCGTGTCCCCAGTGGTCTCGTGGTCTTGTGTCCCCAGTGGTCTCGTGGTCTCGTGTCCCCAGTGGTCTCGTGTCCCCAGTGGTCTCGTGTCCCCAGTGGGTCTTGTGTCCCCGTGTCGTGTCCCCAGTGCTCTCGTGGTCTCGTGTCCCCAGTGCTCTCGTGGTCTCGTGTCCCCAGTGGTCTCGTGGTCTCGTGTCGTGTCCACAGTGGTCTCGTGTCCCCAGTGGTCTCGTGGTCTTGTGTCCCCAGTAGTCTCGTGTCCCCAGTGGTCTCGTGTCCCCAGTGGTCTCGTGTCCCCAGTGGGTCTCGTGTCCCCAGTGGTCTCGTGTCCCCAGTGGTCTCGTGTCCCCAGTGGTCTCGTGTCCCCAGTGGGTCTCGTGTCCCCAGTGGTCTCGTGGTCTCGTGTCGTGTCCCCAGTGGTCTCGTGTCCCCAGTGGTCTCGTGTCCCCAGTGGGTCTCGTGTCCCCAGTGGGTCTCGTGTACCCAGTGGTCTCGTGGTCTCGTGTCGTGTCCCCAGTGGTCTTGTGGTCTCGTGTCGTGTCCACAGTGGTCTCGTGTCCCCAGTGGGTCTCGTGTCCCCAGTGGGTCTCGTGTCCCCAGTGGTCTCGTGGTCTCGTGTCGTGTCCCCAGTGGTCTCGTGGTCTCGTGTCCCCATTGGTCTTGTGTCCCAAGTGGTCTCGTGGTCCCAGTGGTCTCGTGTCCCCAGTGGTCTCGTGTCCCCAGTGGTCTTGTGTTGTGTCCCCAGTGGTCTCGTGTCCCCAGTGGTCTCGTGTCCCCAGTGGTCTCGTGGTCTCGTGTCCCCAGTGGTCTCGTGTCCCCAGTGGTCTCGTGTCCCCAGTGGTCTCGTGGTCTCGGGTCCCCAGTGGTCTCGTGTCCCCAGTGGGTCTCGTGTCCCCAGTGGGTCTCGTGTCCCCAGTGGTCTCGTGGTCTCGTGTCGTGTCCCCAGTGGTCTCGTGGTCTCGTGTCGTGTCCACAGTGGTCTCGTGTCCCCAGTGGTCTCGTGGTCTTGTGTCCCCAGTAGTCTCGTGTCCCCAGTGGGTCTCATGTCCCCAGTGGTCTCGTGGTCTCGTGTCCCCAGTGGTCTCGTGTCCCCAGTGGTCTCGTGTCCCCAGTCGTCTCGTGGTCTCGTGTCCCCAGTCGTCTCGTGGTCTCGTGTCCCCAGTGGGTCTCGTGTCCCCAGTGGTCTTGTGTCGTGTCCCCAGTGGTCTCGTGGTCCCAGTGGTCTCGTGTCCCCAGTGGTCTCGTGTCCCCAGTGGGTCTCGTGTCCCCAGTGGGTCTCGTGTCCCCAGTGGTCTCGTGGTCTCGTGTCGTGTCCCCAGTGGTCTCGTGGTCCCAGTGGTCTCGTGTCCCCAGTGGTCTCGTGTCGTGTCCCCAGTGGTCTAGTGTCCCCAGTGGTCTCGTGTCCCCAATGGTCTCGTCTCGTGTCCCCAGTGGTCTCGTGTCCCCAGTGGTCTCGTGTTGTGTCCCCAGTGGTCTCGTGTTGTGTCCCCAGTGGTCTCGTGTCCCCAGTGGTCTCGTGTCCCCAGTGGTCTCGTGGTCTCGTGTCCCCAGTGGTCTCGTGTCCCCAGTGGTCTCGTGGTCTCGTGCCCCCAGTGGTCTCGTGTCCCCAGTGGTCTTGTGTCCCCAGTGGTCTCGTGGTCTTGTGTCCCCAGTGGTCTCGTGTCCCCAGTGGTCTCATGTCCCCAGTGGGTCTCGTGTCCCCAGTGGTCTCGTGGTCTCGTGTCGTGTCCCCAGTGGTCTCGTGTCCCCAGTGGTCTCGTGGTCTCGTGTCCCCAGTGGGTCTCGTGTCCCCAGTGGTCTCGTGTCGTGTCCCCAGTGGTCTCGTGGTCTCGTGTCGTGTCCACAGTGGTCTCGTGTCCCCAGTGGTCTCGTGGTCTCGTGTCCCCAGTGGTCTCGTGTCCCCAGTGGTCTCGTGTCCCCAGTGGGTCTCGTGTCCCCAGTGGTCTCGTGGTCTCGTGTCGTGTCCCCAGTGGTCTCGTGTCCCCAGTGGTCTCGTGGTCTCGTGTCCCCAGTGGGTCTCGTGTCCCCAGTGGTCTCGTGGTCTCGTGTCGTGTCCCCAGTGGTCTCGTGGTCTCGTGTCGTGTCCACAGTGGTCTCGTGTCCCCAGTGGTCTCGTGGTCTTGTGTCCCCAGTAGTCTCGTGTCCCCAGTGGTCTCGTGTCCCCAGTGGGTCTCGTGGCCCCAGTGGTCTCGTGGCCCCAGTGGTCTCGTGGCCCCAGTGGGTCTCGTGTCCCCAGTGGTCTCGTGGTCTCGTGTCGTGTCCCCAGTGGTCTCGTGTCCCCAGTGGTCTCGTGTCCCCAGTGGTCCCGTGTCCCCAGTGGTCTCGTGGTCTCTTGTCCCCAGTAGTCTCGTGTCCCCAGTGGGTCTCGTGTCCCTAGTGGTCTCGTGGTCTCGTGTCCCCAGTGGTCTCGTGTTGTGTCCCCAGTGGGTCTCGTGTCCCCAGTGGTCTCGTGGTCTCGTGTCCCCAGTGGTCTCGTGTCCCCAGTGGTCTCGTGGCCCCAGTGGTCTCGTGGTCTCGTGTCCCCAGTGGGTCTCGTGTCCCCAGTGGGTCTCGTGTCCCCAGTGGGTCTCATGTCCCCAGTGGTCTCGTGTCCCCAGTGGTCTCGTGTCCCCAGTGGTCTCGTGTTGCCCGTGGGTCTCGTGTCCCCAGTGGTCTCGTGGTCTCGTGTCCCCAGTGGGTCTCGTGTCCCCAGTGGTCTCGTGTCGTGTCCCCAGTGGTCTCGTGGTCTCGTGTCGTGTCCACAGTGGTCTCGTGTCCCCAGTGGTCTCGTGGTCTCGTGTCCCCAGTGGTCTCGTGTCCCCAGTGGTCTCGTGTCCCCAGTGGGTCTCGTGTCCCCAGTGGTCTCGTGGTCTCGTGTCGTGTCCCCAGTGGTCTCGTGTCCCCAGTGGTCTCGTGGTCTCGTGTCCCCAGTGGGTCTCGTGTCCCCAGTGGTCTCGTGGTCTCGTGTCGTGTCCCCAGTGGTCTCGTGGTCTCGTGTCGTGTCCACAGTGGTCTCGTGTCCCCAGTGGTCTCGTGGTCTTGTGTCCCCAGTAGTCTCGTGTCCCCAGTGGTCTCGTGTCCCCAGTGGGTCTCGTGGCCCCAGTGGTCTCGTGGCCCCAGTGGTCTCGTGGCCCCAGTGGGTCTCGTGTCCCCAGTGGTCTCGTGGTCTCGTGTCGTGTCCCCAGTGGTCTCGTGTCCCCAGTGGTCTCGTGTCCCCAGTGGTCCCGTGTCCCCAGTGGTCTCGTGGTCTCTTGTCCCCAGTAGTCTCGTGTCCCCAGTGGGTCTCGTGTCCCTAGTGGTCTCGTGGTCTCGTGTCCCCAGTGGTCTCGTGTTGTGTCCCCAGTGGGTCTCGTGTCCCCA